>NC_089140.1:141623647-141933129 GCF_009819655.1 Sylvia atricapilla
CAAAACTGGAGGTTTCCAAAATGCATGACCTGTATGCATGTGCCTCTGCAGGTAGGATGCATACACCAAAAGCACCCTGACTCAAACCCTCCTGCCAGCAGCCAGGAAGGTACATGCACACTACTGTGTGCAGAAGTGGTGGCACGTGCATGCCATCTGCCTTCTCCTAACAGCAGAAGCAGAAAATACCAGGGGCTTGGATGGAGAGTAAAGGAAAATGCAGGACACAAAATGTCCACCGAACACATCAAACATTTTGCTCCTACGTAGGAACTTCTCCAATTTCAGTACACACCTTTATGTACCTTTGCTGCTGTCAGACCTCTACAACAGCATCTAATTCCACAACACAAAGGCCAAGGGGAATAACCACGTGAACCATTTTACCAACTACAATGCTCTTCCACACTTCTCCCTTGGAAGTGGCACCCTGCTCTGTACGGATGTGTGTCCAGGTCCAACTGAGAGCATGGACATGGTCACGAATACTGGCAGAGTTGTCAGGGCAGTACTGAGCTCTAGTCACTCTCAGAAATTCAACACTAGCAAGACAATTTACCCTTTAGTAGCCAAGGATTTGTGAGACAAGTCTATCTAAGGTGTTTCATGACAGCAGAGTGAATGTGCTCTTGGATCAAGCTTGTGTAGCAACGACAGATTTCAAGGAATGACATGTTGAAGAAGAAGGGAAATCTGACCTGAAACTGAATTTCACCAGTAAACCTTAGGTAAGATCTGGGGTGAGTTTGCAATAGAAGGACAGCTGGATATGAGACAGTGTAGAGGAGCAATTACTCCTAAAACCCATGAGTCGTCTCACTGCTCACCAGGAGCTGCAGAAGGGTAGTGTGCAGACAGCTGCCTGGGTGGAAGATTTGTCAGTAGGTTTGTCACTGTCAACAGAACGATTTTGGTGAAGACTGCTGGGGCAGCTGAGGAAAACAACACAGTATCAGCATCTTGAGCTTACTGGTGAACCGTGATTTAAGTGAAATTTTGCAAAGGCTGTTAAAATTTTAAAAAGCATGTAGAGCGATGGAGCATTTTATAGAAGTAACTCTCATCCCACCCTATGCTAACATGAGGTGATCTGCAGGTGACCTGTCAAATGTGCTCTGGGGTACAAGTGGCTCAGCTAACAAGGCTTGTATTGAGGAAAGTAAGAATTAAGATGAAGGTACAATCAGAGGGAACAGCAACAAATGACACAGCTGTTAAGTGAAAGTGCAGTACCTGATGATGCAGTGGCATGATATTTAGTGGAACTTGTCACATTCTTGATTTAATGCAACTCCTTTTACAGGAGAAAAGCCTCTAAATACAAGAATACTGATAAAGATGAGCTGCAGTTGACTTCCCCATCAGTCATAATTATGGTGCACTAAATGGAGATGAGACTATTGCCTCTATCCCTACAGAAAAATACATTATAGAAAACTGGTTTTTACACTAAACTCCAAAGTTCTTCCTGGTATTCCCGTTACCTCTGCAAAAGAAGCCCCATGAGAATACTCACACTACTGTTATGGTTTAGTCAGGAGAAAAACAAGAAGGAAAAATGCAATTACAGAAAATACTTTCTGAAACCTCCTACTTTTGTGGCCTGAATGACCCTCCTGGGTCTGCATACTCTGCACATGCACGAGAGACAGTGCAGTCTGAGTTCCAAGCATGGCATCTTCCATGCTGCCTTGTTTTCTACAGATGCTCCAAGGATGACAAGTAAGATCTTGGAGTTTACATCTAATACACTGTTTATTTCTACAAGACAGGAATTTCACAAAGTTATGTCCAGTAAGGTAGAGAGAGCTCACAGATGAGATTTATTACCATAAAGATGCATTAAAAAAGGTCAAAAATGCAGATTCTGAAGATGCCAAATATGGGGGGAAAAAAGACTGGAATTGGTGAACTTGTTTTTGCAATAAAATGACTCCTCCAAAGTGAAAAAAAGATGACAAAAAGGACTCTCTCACTAATTCAGTGTGTCCATTCTCAGGAAGAAAAGCTAGACAGAGCTAAACCAAAATGCCATGGGGAAAACATCCAGGAAGCTGATGGAAATGCAAGAGGTGGTGGTACAGAAACAGGGTCTCCTCGTCTTCAGAAACTTGCAAGCCTGTACAAAGAAAGGGAAACTCTTTCCAACAGTGGAGAGGGAGGCAGAAGTATACTGATTTCCTGAGGCAAAACATAAGGAAAATATGGCTGGCAGCAGGTGAAAGGATGCTTGGATCAGACTGGAGAGGCAGTCCTGAATGGCTGCACCCAGGTGTGGGAAGCACAGACTTCTCTTCCTAGCATTAAGTACACAAGGGATTGAAAACAGAAACTGCACAGCTACTGCTTGGGCACACAGGGTCCAGAATTTGAAGTGCTTGGTCTAGATGCACAAGCCTTGGCACATCCTTTGCTGGGAGCACACATACAGGGCAGAGCAATTCCTACTCACCATCCCAGGGTGTGAGAAATTTGACTATCAGATTTTTTCACCTTGTTTGAGTAGATTCCTTTTTTAAAATTACTGTTTTGTTTGAATAATTTTTAAAATCTGTTCTCCTGTTTTAGCTGTTTTTCCCACAGCTGCGATAATGGCAGTTCTGCTCTGTTCTAAAACCATCTCTTCTGAGAAAAAGCTTAAAATTAACAATATAAAGCTAGAACCATGCTCTGCAGTGGCAAGCAGTGTCCCAAATGTACATTTGTACAAGTGTAGCGTGGTCTCTGGTCTCTCAGATGAGTCATGGCTTGTTCTTGGATAGTGTCCCACTGCTTGGTGTGGTATGTATGAGTTCCAGCAGGGATTAAAAACAAAACAAAAAAAAAATTTTTAGCTACTGGACTGTACATTTACATTTTCCATCTGCTGTCCTACTAACCTATAAAAGGACCATGGTTATCTTGGATTACTTGCATCCTTTGTTTGCTATGTTTCTATTCAAACATAGCATTGCTTTCTTAACCTTCTTCCTTTCTCAAGTAAGAGACAGAGCTTCCTGGACAAGGGTTTCCCAGGAGACCAAATCCTAATGATGAGCGTGGTCCAGTGTCCCTTTAGAGTCAGTGGAAGATGGTATCAGCTACTTTTGGAAAAGCTCTGGATACTGACTCAAGGTCACCTCCTCAATTCGTCTAATTTCCAGGAATCTGCCTCTACTGACTCTTCTTTCTAGTCAGGGACAAACTATCATGAACAACTTAGAAAAGGAGTTTTACGAGAAACAACTATCTGGTGATAAATAAACAGATGTGTTTCAGTTTGGACTTGATTTTTGGGTTTTATTTTGTTTGTTTGCTTTTGGTGGGTTTTTTTGTTCTGTTTTGGGTTTTTTTTTTTTTTAAGGTCTGATTTGGAAGCATTTCTTAATTTAAATGCAAAACTGAACAGTTGTAACAATATATTTCCCCTATTCCAACTCACAGCTATTTGAAGCAATGGAATCTACTAAAAAGCAGACTCATTCCAGGTTTATAACCTGTACATGCAGAAGCAACTTCACATTCAGTTTTCCCTCTACTTCACTGTTTAGGGAAAGTGCTTTCCAGAGCATTCTAACATGAAAGACTTATCTCTCTACTGTCTGACAGCACATCACCATTCTTATCTTCATCTACTTCTTTCTCTCCCTTTGCTTTCATCTCCATGAAGTCACAGGCAGCCTATAAAATCCAACTGTGTAAGTGCTTCGCTCCACATGTTGAATTCCAATCCAGTGGATCCCACTATTATCATCCCCTAAATCAAACATCACTGTACTACTACCCCATAATGTGATCACAGATACTCCCAGGCCTCAGTTTGTCTACCACATAGGGCAGTGTGTGGGTTCAACAGCACCAGCCACATCTCATGTCCTTCCAAGAGCCACTCTGTGCTTCCAGGTCTGTCAGAAGGGCTTTGTGTGAGGTCACTGTGTGTCATGGGCAGTGCTGGCCATGTCTGACCTTACACCTGGTATTTAAAAAAACTGTTCCACTCCAGAAAGAGACCTGTGATGCTTTTCCAGCTGTTCACCCACACCCAAATGTACCCCTTTAATTATGATTAAAGCCTTTTACAGTGACCTTCCCACATGTACAGCCATGTACTACAGGCTAACACTTTTACTCCCAGCAATGCTGCAGAAAGGTGATCCTCACACACCAGTGAAAGAGAAGCCTGTTTTTACAACTGCTGTTTTTTCTATCTTCTATGCAAAGTGTCATAATAGTAAAGACTACTCTTACTAATAACTACATGCTGGAAAGCAGTCTTCATTTTGTCAGACATCTCTCCTCTGGTATAGTCTGTATCCTGTTTCAGTCTCCAGTTACTCTTTGTTTGAGATTCCCACCAACTTCCCAGCCCCTGTCTGTGATTTTGAGGAAATTCAGTTTAGTTTTCAGTGGCACTTGCTCAGCTGAAATATAGATGAGCTTATATACATAATAGCTTCACATAACTCACAGATTTACATTCCTATAATATGGGAATTTTACATGGCCCCTTACTACTTTTTTTTCCTAAACTCATTATTAAAAGAAAAAGGGCTTTGTTGATCCAACATATGCCAAAGTGTGTAGCTAGCAAACATCATCAAAGCGTCCACCTGCACAAGATATACAGCTTTTAATTTCCTTTTTTGGTTCCAGAGCTTGCTTTTCTGCCTTCTCAGTGTCACTACTAGAAACAATGTCATCAGTGTTTGAGACAGAGCAGCAGCCTCCTCCCACCCAGCAGGATGCTCCAAGCACAGCCCCACAGGGAGATCTGTCAGTTGGTTAGAGACACACAACACGGGGTAAGGCTGCCCACTGAACAGCTTCTGCTCAGCTCACAGTCACAGTTACCTGTCAGCACAACACACACAATTTACTTAGTGCTGAACATACAAAGCAAGACACTTAAGCAAAGATGAAGCAGCCAGGCAATGATCTGTTACCTTTTCCTCTGAGTAAAGGTAAACAGAGCCAGAGACATACAGAGCACATACCTATTTGTTATACCAACACACTACACTTGTCACACTGCTGCAGCCTTCCACAGCTCATGAAAAGCTCAAGTGATGCTTGGATCAGTTTGCAACCTTACGGACAGTTTCTAAAATGAAGTGAAAGCATATGAACTTAGCTGGTGTAAATCAGCGTGACTCCCATCGACTTTCAGGATGTTCTGTCACCTGACACCAGTCTAAGTTCTCTCCTCTGCTTAACAGGGGAATTTGCGAAGAGAGGTGTTGGTTTTTTTCATGCTAAGAGCAATTGCAAAGTTACATCCTTGTCTGCAAACACAGCATCATCATGTGGCTTACTGCCCTTTTATGCAGGTGCAGTGGATACTGTGAAAACCAAAGATGATGCTAGCATGTGTAACTGATGTATGTATCTTAAAAGTCAACTTCCTTACCTTGTTACTATTCCAGTTTACTTTATTATTGCTCATTTACTTTTTTGCATTTCACTTAGGTTAGCCATAGCAAATCTAAACAAAACATTCATTTTATTAGTGTGCACAAAGTTCTTCAGGACTTCATCTATAAAAAAAAGCTGATGTGTCCAGACTGGGGACAGATGAGGTATTGTTTGAAAAGAAAGCATTTCTATTAAAATGAAAGAAGAAAATATATTTAAAAACCACTGAGCTTCTCTTGAGAACTTGTTCCAAGCCCAAATGAACCAGTGTTGTTTTGGATGATACTTCAAAATTTTCACTAAGGGTACTACTTACTAAATGTTCTGCAAAAGGCAAGGGTCTGTGTGCTATCAAAGGTGGTGTAGCGTAGTTTATATGGGCAGGTGACACTTGATAACCACTAACACTTGCTGACTGAGGATTAACACTCCTCAACCATGCCTACAAAATTACCTACTCCCCGACACATAAAAAAGAGTGCAGCTACATTTTTTAAGTAAAAGACAATTTTCTTCAGTGACCTCAGGGTGTATTAAAATAAGTAATACTCAACAATGGGATATTAGGCCCTTTTCAGTTTGTAGCTAAGATTTTCAATGGGATTTATAATGTGAGAAGGCAGTTCAGCCTTGTTTAAAAACATTACAGTTGCTGTGGGATTTCTTTAAAAAAAAAAAAAAAAAGCAGCAAAGAGAATTCAGGTGCTGAAATATACAGGCCTCGGAGCATTGCAAACTTCTGCCTCCCAGATGGCCAGTGAGTTTTTAGAGGAATGATGCCACAAACAAATACAGTAGTAGTCTCCTTCTGCAGACCCAAAAATGCTCAGGGAAAGTTTGCTTAAATTTGTAGTGAAATCCTCTTAATCTGACTGGCTTCAGGATGTTATTACATATGATTACACAAACACTCATTTCTTGTGAGCTCCATAAAGAATTAATAATACCTAACATTTTCATGCAGAAACTATTTCTGCAAGGTGCTCAACTGAGAGTCCAAAATTCAAGTCTATCCACAGAAATGGGTGTGATAAAAAATGGCAAAACCAATTACGTATGGTAATGCTGGCAGCATTTAGAGTATCCAAGACCCTTTGCAGAGAAGGAATAAAAGGAGTCTCTCTAATGTCAAAGCCACCAGTATTAGTACTATGGCTGTCAACAAGGATGTTCTGGCATCAATATTTGCCCATTAAACAGCAAAGAGCCACCAGGTATTAACCACCTGCAACCTATGCAGGATATTAACTGGTAACCTGAGTGAGTTAAGTGAGTATTATTCAGTATAAAGGTGGGACTTCTCTGTTGTCTGTATTTATCTCAAAGTCAGGCATCTAGGCTCCCTCCAGGACCAGAGGGAAAACTGTATTGCCCAAGAGCGACTCATCCCTTTTACACAAAACAGCATAAATCACTCCAGCCAGAGGCCAAACTTTTGGATAAATGAAATGCACTAAGACAACCCTTACCCTCAGTGTTTAAACTGACTCCAAGGTACCCCAAAACCAAATCAGATCCTTTTTCTGAAAGGTGAGCCAAGCTACAGAGTCCAGCTCACACTCAGGTTTTTGTTCTCATGCTTGCACGTACCTGGTTAGGTGCTTCTGGTGGCATGGGGGATGGCGATTTGGACTGGAAAGCATCCTGGGACATGAATCCAGAATCATGGGAGGACACACTGGACAGCCTCATGGGTGCCTGCTGAGGCAGATTGGAGCTGCGATAGCGATAGTGTGAACTAGGTGAGTGCGAGTGCGAGCCACTGGACCGGGAATCACTACTGTTAACGCTGTTCAGACTGCTGTGAGAGACAAAAGGAACAGAGAAAGGAAAGGGGAGAGGAAAAGACACAAGGGCGGGGTGGGGAGAGACCCATACACAGTACAATTAACATTCCACGTCTCTAGCAACAGGCAGCATAAACCGGAAAAGAAAAAATGTTGACAAATTAAATATATATATATATATATATGCACATATACCTCAGTAAAGAACCATAAGCAGCTGCAGTATCCCTGGTGACCAGAGAGAAAATGGCATTTTATCCTGAGTGTCATTTAAATGATCAAATCTTAACCACTCAGACTTCAAACTCAGGTTAGGGATGAAGGAATTGCTACATGCTCTCCCATGAATTTGCACACAAGCTCAGAAAGTGTCTGCTGATGGTTCTCTCCTATTTTTGACTTACACTTGGCCCAGATTTTCAAGGGGATTTCTAGCAGGGGGACCAAAGACATTGGAGTTCATCTAAAAGTCTGCCTCTAGACAGCCAGCAGGACAGTGTGTGAGGCTTCCAAAAGCATCACCAAACCCCACACTTCAGAGTACCTGGGACACTTTTTGCTCACTTGAAGGCTTCCTACCAGATAAAAACACATGACAGCACATGGAGTGAAGCCAAGCCACTGGGTATGGAGCTTCAGTTAGTAACAAGGACAACCAGAGAATTAACCCCCCAAATTAATATCCATGAAAACAAACCAAAGTGATTTTTAAAAGAAAGAGATTAATTTTTAATCCTCAGAACCCATGGATGACAGCACGGACATGCCAGCCACAATGTGGGAGCTACCGGAATTTCCTGCTGGGGTGGCTGAGCAGGACAAGCAGGATGCCCCAATCTGGTGGCAGCTTCTGCTCCATTGCCAGGAGCCTGGCCTAAGGGATGGCTCCAAAGGGTGAGGCCTGCACCTCCTGTGCACCAATGCCATGTACAGAGATGTGCAAGTCAGTGTGGAGTGGAGGAAGAGGAGCTCTGCTTCATTTTACCCACACACATCAGTCTGTGCCATACAGGTTTTACGGTACAAGAAGAGGAAATTGATTAGGAAGAGATGATGAACTTTTGGGGTTTGCCATTTTCTTTTATACCTTCAGGATATTGCATCTTTAAGCCTGTGCTCATTGCTCTAAATATGCACGTTTTCACATATATATATATATAAAAGTACTGACTTTTTTTTATATATATCTGCATGCAGAGACAAGTAGGTACATAGAAGTTGTGTTCACTTGCTCTGACATGCTGTAGGTAACTTTGCTCATACACAGGGAACCTGTAGTACATTATTCATAAAGCAAACTGAAAGGTAATCATTTGAGGTGTTGAGCAGAATACACAACAGGGTATCTTCCTTTTCAGTGAAAGGAAAGAGTAAATGTAGACACCAGGATATGGGGGCAACATGCTAATAAACTGTTTTATGAGAGAAAACAGTTTTTACAGAGAAAGCATAGACAGAATCCAGTGTTTCAACATATTTTAGGACAGCATTAGACAGCATTGAACAGTCAAAAAAATTTGTATCAAAAAAGCATTTCCATCTACCAGACTCATAGGGCAATTGTCAAGGATGTTTTTCCCTTTTCAAACAGTTTAACTTACTGATTAGTAACAGCTACTTAGAATAATCTAAAAAGTCACCACATGAAAAACAGAAAAGGAAATTATGAATGGACAATCTCAGAGTTTAGATCAGTACAGTCTGCTCTTTGATCCAAAATGGATTCAAGAGAACTGAATCAAAAGCATCTTCCAGTTGTGTTGAGTCCAAAAGTTTTTCAGGCATGCCCATCCTTTTTAATATTCCCAGCACACACTTAAATGAGTAAAGACCATGAGAGACTGTTTCAGTAAGACTTGTTATTTAAGATTTAAGAATGTATACAAATCCATTTCACAGTCTGAACTTGTGTCCCTTTGCCCCCAAACAGGTTAAAACAAGTATTACCCGCTGACTTACCTGCAAACACTAGATTTTCTGGACATGGTAGTACTGGGAGAGGATGGAGGAGTCTGGTAAGACCAGCTGTAATCAGAACCTTTCAAATCTAAAATTACCTGATGAAAGATAATCAATAGCATCAAGGATGTGGAAAAATTTTTGCCCTATTAATAGAAAGCATCTGCTTGTCATATAACATTCATCCCTGCTACAATCTTTCAATGCCACTTGGGTTTCAGTTCTCTTCCAAAATTATGCTGTATCACATAGAAGAGTCAGTTTCATCCTTGGCTTTCCCAGTACTATCATACTTCAACACTAAGGCTGTCACTACAGAAAGAAAGTTCAGAATTGAATGGAAAAGAACTTTTAAAAAGTAAATTGGAGATTTATTTTTGCATTAAGAAAGCTTTTGCAGGTTTTGTTTCCTTTGTTTTGTTTGTTTTGACTTAAAAAATTATTACAGCTTTTGAGTTGAAGTACTGTAACATTTTAAACAATTACCTAAGATTTAGTATTCAACCACGACAGAGCTTTACACTTCTATGTCAATGATAAGGTGATTATAAAGTATGAGAAAAAAATTGAGTTCACACAGCAGGGTTGCAGAAAAATGTCCTATTTAGATTCATTTCATGACACACATTTTCCCATGCATTTTAATGACAGCATGGAAAAATGCTCAAATGTTAGACTCCATCAAGCTACACAACCCCAGCAATTGTGTGACTACAACTGACAGGGATGTTCAGCAACAAGTGACAGGGATGCTCAAACACAGGGCAAACAGATGACACTCATTTCTCAAACACTCCCCGCAGAAATTGGGCATCTTCACACCCTTCAAAGTGTTACTGCTACCAGTTCACTCTGGTCTCCCCAAATATTTTAGGGGCACTCAGCCCCTGAAAACAAATTTTCACAAGAAAACAGGCTTTTTTTTGAAATTGCTCATGTTAAAAATGACCTTGCTGCCATAAAACTTCTACAAAACAGCACATTAAGCCAGTAACACTAGTAGTCAATATTCCTCACAACACAAAAGAGAAAATGGTGCAAACCACAAATAAAATGTTTTCCAGGTAACAAGAGCTAACCTGTTCACTCGAGGATGGCAATTTGTGTGGATCCATGGTGAGACTTTTCAGGTCATCTGATATGGTTTGTAAATGGGTTATTTCTCCTAGCATTGATATTTCTTCTTCCTGAAAACACAAACAAGCCAGTCTAACCTTGGTTTTAAAAATCAGAGCTTTGGTTTTAAAAATCAGACCCGTCACACAATATATGACCTTTATCATTTTGCTAATGACTGTGGGGATGCCCAGTGGAGCTGCATTTTTCCACACTAAGTAGTTATGCAAGGTTGAAAATATTAATTTTGAATTTTGTAACTGCTTTAGGATTGCTATAAATTCTAAGGCCCAGAAATCTTTTCTCCCATCAACAAGATAAATAAGTCTCAACGTTGTTTTTGTGACATCTTCAGAAAAAGAGTGTCAGTTCTGCTACACTTGACAAATACCTAACTGTTTTATGTACACTCACTAATGCGCCCTAACAATTTTAAGCTTGAGTGTAAATGGGTTAAATTCACAGTTTTTGATAGTTGAGTTAAAGGCATTATACAGATACAGAGCATTAATACATCTATGATTGATTCTGGCTCAAATTACATTGATAGCTAATTCAGACGATGATTCCTGCACTGTAAACTACCACAGTAATTCCTTAGCTACCATTTCTTCCAGGTCCTCTGAGTCTGGAATTCACCTCCTCCTGCTCAGCCATGACTTTTCTAACATTCTCTAACTGTGGTTTTCTGTTGAGACTGATGCTCTTTGTAAACAAGCATTGGGAACATTTTCCCAGTATGTAGGTGACCCTTCAGAAATGCACCTCACTTGCACAAAGTCATGAAGAATTCCTTGTCAGGCTTCAGACTACCTGAGATGATAAAAATTTACTCAAACCTTTCCAATGAACTGAAAAACTGTCATGCAGAAGGAAAGGAGCTATTAGAAAACTGCATGGAAGCAGCCTGCAATTTGTCAGATAATGTCATTATATACACACGGGAGGTCTTGAAACATTTATCAGTCCTAGCACTGGAGTAGAAGTAAGGAGGATTTATATTAAAATGTGATGTTAAGAAGGAAAGCAGAGGAAAAAACCTGCATTTCCAATGTCTCAGGCTGGAATGGATAAAGAATACAAACTGACTTCAGTCTTTGTGCTCATTGTTTACCCATCAGTCAACTTGAAGGTATTCAGTGTTTTTCATTGCTGAATTACTCCAAATGCCTACAAAAAGGTCCAAACTCTCCTCACTTGCTAGACAGAGATACAGGCTGGATTTTGGCTCTAAAAATTAATTCCTAAGACATAACGAGACACTCTCTTCAGAGGCTTCTGGCCACTTATCTAATCTGTGAATTGTGCTGACTGAAAACGAAGAGCTCTTACGATCACAGGGCGCAGCATCGAGATGAAAGCACAGAACCGACCGCGCTCCTCGATCAGAGCCTTTCTGACAGCTTGCTTCTCTGTTTCTTCAAGCAGCAGGTACTTATCATTGACATCTTGTAAAGCACTATCCAGCTGGGGCTGAATGTCACCCCGTCCTGTATGCAGAAAACAATCGAGAGCACGTATAGTCAAAACTGTGCCTCTCCAGAGAAGACAACATTATTTTCAGCCAGTACTGCTGCTGGATTGTGCTTTTGCCATTCAGGTCTAAACCAGCATTTTCCCTTAATTAAAAATAATTAGGATGTTTCCCCCCTCAATTAAATCAAGCATTTCAAAGCATTTATTTTTTCCTCTTTTGCATAGAATAGAAATCCAGCTCAATTCAAAAGGTTTCAACAAGCCAAAGACGGCATTTTAAATAAGGGCTTTATCAGAGCATAAGCTGTAGAAACTCTTCACATCATCCTTGCTGGAAACCAACATCCTACTAACTAGGAGAGTATAAATCACTAGGCATGGTGTACTCCTCCTCCTTCCTGCATTTATGCTCAACAAGATCCTAGTGACAATTTTGTGGAGCCACTAAATAAATTAATCAATCTCCTATACAAAATGCTACTACGGACATGTTATTGATCATTGGACTGCTGGGTTCAAGTACTATGCACAAACCAATTGCTGCAAATTTCCTCATTCCAGAGTCCAAACTAAACCAAACCTCTCAACATAGGTTTTCTATATATATATATATATATATGACAAATACCTGTATATATGTATACATATATGTCCAATATATGGCAATGGATATACAGAAATCTAATGTTTTGCAATTAAAAAGCTTCACTGTGTTAATTACAGTCAACTCATAATACCAAAACTTTCTGTGACAGCTAAATATCTTATTCTGCACTGACTGTTTACCCTGCATCATGCAAAAAAAATTCCTCTAGGAATTAAGAGCTGCTGCTAAGGTATACTATAACCAATAGGATTGCAGTTGCAAGATGTTTTCAGGCAGCTTACACCCCTAAATATTTTAAATTACCTCAGTTGTATAAATTTGTTGCAAATCTCCTAGAAATGCCATCACACGCAATTTAACTACCAAGAAGGTAACACTGAAAAAATGGGGGATGAATTACAAGCAGCCACCCAAAATCAATTTTTTGGATGATAACCTTTCTGCACAGAGGATTTAAAGCTACGAGCAAGAGGAAAAAGTTTCTATGTGTGTAGTAGACAATGCAGATGACTCAATGCCAGGCTTACAAAGGAAAAACCTTTGCCTTACTATCATATGTATTTCCTTAATACTCCAGAGCAAGGCAAAGCCATCAGCCTCCCTGCACTGATACAGAGCCAGAGCTGCAGGAAAAGAGAGCAGTGGTGGAAGCAAAGAGAATCACACTGGATTAGGAGAATTACAGGCTGGATATATCCAAATCTGCTCTGTACAGAGTTAGACATAGTCCAGATGAAATGCACTGACATCCACATGCAGAGCTCTGCAATGGATCCTGGAAGAAATCACATGCAGTGCAACATGGACACGGTCACCACCAAGGCCAGCTGGTACCAAACTTCCAGCAGTGTCTGATCCTGCACATCAGTCTGGCTGCTCTAATATGGTCATAAAACTGTTTTGGAAGTAAATAAACTTTAAGAACAGAGTCTGAAGGTCATCTGCTTCCTCCATCAAAATTAGCATCTACTAGAAACAAGTTATAGCAGAGCTTTGGGCACCTCCCTGAAGGTCTTGTGCCTTTTTGTTTGTGACCCTCGGGAGACAAACTGGGCCTTCGTGCTTCAAGACCATTCTGTACATTTCAGGCCCTCCCCATACTCTGCCATCAGATGCAGTGGTTAAACATTTCATACTTCTCTGGAATTGTTCTTTCAAATTCTTCAGGAAACAGAAACTTGCATCATTGCTCAGGACTTTTTCGAGTGCTCTCTGGAATTACAATCCACCTGTTGTTCAAGTCTAGATACTGGCTCACTACCATGGATGTACCAAATGCAAAATATAGTCGCTGCAAATTATATCAAACACTCATTAGTTCAGCTTTGGTGAACTGCTATAAACATTCATCTGCTCCACCATAATCATGCACATAATGCAGTAAATCCTTGTTAAATGCATTTGCCTATGCAGTGAGAACACACACCCTTAAAAAGCAACTGGACACCATTGACAAAGTGGGTTCAATTATAGTGAATTTTGGAACTTTCTGTGGACCTCAGAGCATGACATCTTGGACCAGAGAAACAAGAGCAGCCAAAACCTGGGGCAAGAATAAACCTCATTTCTACCTGTGCAATTTCACTCAATTCAACAAAGTTATGAGGATAATGTTCAGGATGGTATCTCAACCCTTTGGTCAAAGAAAGTGTAAAACTGCACCACTCTCCAACTTCCCCTGTACCTCTACAAAATTCCCATTTTATTTCTCCCAGTGAGTCAGTACAGTAACAGACACACTGCTTCTCACCAGTATTTGCACAGACCCATTTTTATGCTCAGGGGCATTTGAGCAGCCGGTGAAAACACAGAAGCTGTCTCAGGTATAATTCAGAGCAGGAAACAAGCTTAGGTGAATCATTTAGATGAGGCTCTGAAGCCAGAAGCTTACAGATAAATACAGCACTCTCCTGGTGACTTCTCGTAACTCATCTTTCAGGAGGAGGAAAGCTTTATCAACATCCTTTGAAAGCTCCACAATGCAGACATCAATCTAGAAAGTCTTTTGAAAGCAGGCATAGCTCTTCCTACTCTCTGAATCGCCAACTGTACTCAGCACTGGATATTTGAGGGATGAGATCTCTGCCTAATTGAACCAGTTTCCTTTGCTAAGCAGAGCAGAGCATGTCCCCTCAGCAGAGCTCCTACACCCAGAGAACAACAAAGGTGTGAAGGCCACTGCTGACCACCCCTGCTCCTCAGACACCTTGGGTCTCCGCTGATTTGAATCTGCTACTTATCTCAGAAGGGAATATCGACCCCTGGAGAGCAATCCAGTTCTTTTCTCTCTTGAAACAACAAGGAGAAAGGGTAATTGGCCAAGGCAGTATTTTTGATGGCAGTTTTTTTGCTGTGGTCACAAGGCACACTTTCATAGGGAACATTACCAAGTGATTATTTCCTCCAGCCCACATTCTCTGGCCTTTAGGTTATGCATTCCAAAACACTTCCAAACCAACACAACTACCACAATGACACAAGACAGTTCCAGAACAGTCTTATCATGCAGCAACTGTAGAAGTACACCTGGGAAGGATGCTCCTACCCCAGATGCAGGCAGGTTTGAGTGACCCACAAAAGCAATCAGCAACAGCAATGGTCAAAAGCATCCAATGCAGTCACAGGTCACTGGTCTGCAACCAGCCTGACATGAACAGGTTGTAGGGATGGTTCTGCAGAGCATGTCCAGCTGCACCCTGAAGTACAAGTCAACAACCTAAACACCGAGGAGGAATTCAAATCCAGCCTTTCTCAAAGTGGAGGCCTGATGATGCAGAAAGGAGCAGAAATGCAAGACCAGAAGTTGAGCACTGAATTCTCCAACAGTATCATGCTCCAACAGCCTGGTGACCTGTGGCTGGACACAGGCAAGTGACAGCGAATCGTGCAGAGAGCCAAACTGCTTCTCATCAACAGTCACACGGATCAGCTGCTACTTCAAGGACAGTCTCAATATGTTACCCTCACAGCAGGTGCTTTACATCATTACCATGACAGACAAGGGCTTTAAAGGATCAACATGCAATAGAACTTGCATTTTACAGTGTTTTGTGTGAATCCCAGCTGAAAGCCTCATGCAGTTTTTTAAATAACTACTGTTCAAAAAGAACTTTAGTAAAGGAAAAATATTAGGGAAAAAAGAAAAGACAAATCTAATTTTCAACCCAATTTCATGCCTATATAAGACAACTTACACCGGCAAAACTCTCAGCAACACCAAAATAGAACAGTAATTTTTAAATTCTCTCTATGCAAATCAGACTGCTAAAGTTAATGATATTATTGACAATGCAAAGCATTGTCAATATGCTATTTTCCATGTCCTCACATAAAGACTGTTCCCTTCCACCTTTTTAAGCATCTGCACGGAACTTGAATATTCAATATTGGACACTTGACAGAGTGGCAGAATTTACACGGTATGAGACAATGCTGAGTACACCTCTACCTGTACAAACCAAAGCAGGCTCTAAGTCAGTCATTCCCAAATCATCTTCTTTAGAAGAGCACACCTGCTCCAGCTGCCAGAATGAACACCTCCTTTAAGTTCTGCACAGTAAAGCCAACAAACGAACTGAGACCAGAAGAATTCTGCAACCATTTTTAGAAAGGTGAAAAACCTCATAACTGGGATTAACCTCAGACTCCTTCAGAAAACAAATCTAAGTCTTTCTGTTGGCTACTGGAGATCTGAGGCAGCTGCTCATGTTCAAAAGTGCTAAGTTTTGCCTTAACAGAAAAGCCACAAGTTGCCAAATGATATTTCTAGATTGCATTACAAACCAGGAAAACCACAATATGTGGTTTCAAAAAAACGGAGACAAGCAGCAGGCTCAGCAAGGCCCAGCTCCAGGAACCTGGTGGAGGCACCTCATTTGAGAGCTTGCTGATTTAATCAATCCAGGCTTCTCCCAAAGGCAACACCTACATCACTCACAAGTGCAGGTATGAGTGTTTTGCTCAGATTCAGAAACACCATGCTTCATTCACAATGGGATTTCAAGGCAGCTACTTTAAATTTGCAAAACAGCTGGAACACCACCCCAATTTAAACATATTTGAGATGTGATCAGGCAACAGGAGACAACCGTGATGCTGAATTCCAACCCTTTCCCCAGCATGAAGTAAATATAGTGATTTCTTATCTATCAGGTAAGAAAGATGCATGCGATTTTCAGAAAAAAGGGAATGTGGATCACAGGTTACGAAGACCAACATTAAGGACTTTAGGCTCTAGACTTTAAAAGTCATATTAACAATAAGATACTCAATTATTTAAACACCACCATGATGACATGTCTATTCCATTTAACTTCTCTCCCAGCTGTGACAAGACTTATCTGTCCATGTTAATCCCTTTCTAAAATAAACCAGAGGTTTATCCACAAAAAATGGTTTTCTTCTTTTACAGTGTTCCAATTAGATGCCAAAAGAAAATAAATCAAAAGATGGTTTGTTCATTAAGATTAGGCAATATTTTAGTTGCATTAGAAATTAAAGTCTAGGCAGTTAGTGGAGACCAGACACCATAAAGAGGCCACAGCAAGGGCTACAATAAACCAGCCACCAGGGTCACAGCATGGCACAGACTTACCCAGAGCCTCAGCTGTCAGGCAGGTGCGCATGGTGAGAAATTGCAGGACACAAAATTGACACAGAAAGGAAAATAAAAAAAGTCAAACTAGTATTCCAGCATTCCTAGAATTTAGACATTATCATCAGTGCCAAGACAAGAGAGTGAGCAGTTTGGATCAGACTATTTTGACTTCTTCCGTTGCTGGTAAAGACAAATGCATTAGTTTTGCATCCTGGTGAGCTGTTGCAAATTAAACCCTTGGTTATTTACCACACAGTTTTACTTTATGACACTTAAACCAGTTTAGACTCCTCAGTGAGAACATGTAAACCTGCGCTTCAGAGAAAGCGCAGAGATAACCAGACCCTGGTCAAGTGGCAGAGGGCTCATCCCCTCGCAGGGAAGAGGGAACTCAAATCTGCAGAACTCTAGGCGGGGGCTGTGTGAGTAACCACAGCACTTTTGATGTTTTCTACTGCAATTACATTAACAGATTGTTAATTAAATGAAAACCTAATTGCTGATGCGATGTGGAAGAACATAAAAAAGATTAACTATGATACGTGTATTTTAATTAAAAAACTTTATATAATAAAATTTTGTAATGAAACTGGCTTGCTGTCAAAAAGAGGGGAACTATCAAGAGACCTTCAAAACTCAAGGAATGAGAGTAAATCAAAAATATCTTCAGTCACTGATTTAGCAACATGTCTTCACTGCATTTTTGTAAAGGAGAGTTAAATTATAAGCTTGCAGAGAAAAAAAAAAAAAACCAAAAACAACAAAACACACCAAAAAGCCCTCTAGGCACCAGGGCCTCATGCACACAGGATTTTTTTCCTGCCACAGATAAGGATAATTTGCTCATTAGCTTCCCTCCTTCTGAGCGGCATCTTATTGACTCCACAGAGTTTTGGCTCTCACTTCAGTCATGGTGCCACACGTAACCAATTTAGAAGAATGAGGCTCCCTCCTGGGGGAGGAAGGCTCTGGCCAGGGATTCTACCTCCCAAGCCTGCCACTCCAGATGGAGCAAGTGCCACGTACAGAAAGAATGCAAAGTGCTTGAATGAGAAGGTCAGCATTTGCTTTAAGAACTGAGACATTCTTCAGTTATAATTGCATTGAAGAGCTTTATGCGTTTTAGTTTAGTCACAGGCTTTGCACAACCATCCTTGAGAGAAGTATAACAATATTACTAAGACCAGAGGATAACAAAAAAACCAGGTTAAAAGGCTCTAAAACACAAAGAGGTCATCTTTGCTAACCAGAAAGAGGAAGAAAAAGCACTTTTGGCAGTATTATAGCAAATTAATAATCATGTTCTACAGTAAATTAAAAATAATGTTCTATTCTCCAAATTTCATTAGAATCACAGAATACTTTCCAAAACTGCTGCATACTCAAAAGGAGAGACTGTCAGTCTGGATACTCAGCATTGATGGGACACAAGAAGAAATGTTGTACTGAATGTTAAGGGAATTCTGCAGAAACTTCTACATGTCTTACAGATAAAACAGCTATCTTATTAACATGTTTTATATTATTGGGAGTGTTACATCCAACAGCTTCTTACATATCCACTTGGATTTAAACATTTTCCTCAAAGCTCACACAGTGTGACATGAAGAACCTGAAAATGAAACCTACCAGTGATGTCATATGCAGAAGGCAAACCTGTCTATTTATTGATTAATAGCCAAGCTGAAATACAGAAAATACACCCAACATGCACTCCACATTTTACACATACATTCAGATATATTTTAATTTAATAATTTGATTATCTTTTCTGCAAGAATCGTGCATTTTGTTAACTTACTCAAATGGTTACATGTAGAGCCACAGCTGCTGACTCCCCCCTGATTCAATATAACATCAACAGCTTCTAGCAGCTATGGATCCACTTACAAGTCCCTGAATCAGCAGAAGCCTAAACATGGAATTTATTTTAAGTATATGCATAATTACTCTGCTGACTCAGGTTGGCTGGGCTGACTTCTGATGGATGGCCAATGTTTGTCTGAAGAAAAAGGGCAATTCAGAAGATGTCTGCAATTCCATGCACTACACAACTTCATTTGTTCTGACATGAGTTAAGTGTCAATGCTGGGGTGGGCAACAAGTCCTAGGGGCCTGTTCCCCATGGGAACAAGGCTGTGAGGAAAACTATGAAACTTGAAGATCACCATGACACCCTCAGGGACTGCATGGGTCTGGGAGGTACACCAAGATCCTGTTTAAGAATACACAGATTTAGCTTCAGGTGAATTTTTTTTTTTTAATAGTTAGATATAAGAACTAGAGCAAAAATTTTGTCTGTGAGGTAATTTGAAATGCAAGATTTTCATTTTGCAGTCATGCCACTTTACTAAGAATACCCTAGCAAACTTCCAGAAAAGACCCTGGACTTCCTTTTGTTCTGTTTGGAAAGCATAGTGTTTTCCCCATCACTTCTATCTTTGGAAACACCCTTATGGCAATTAACACACTTACTCTGCAAACATAATCTCTAATACGTGACCTTAAATGCCCGGCCTGAACTTTCAACTCGGCCACATGGAACGGGAACAAACAGACCACACACAAGCCATGGAACAGGCAAACTCCCATGGATTCGGCCCCTCAGAGCTAAGGCAGGGAGCCCAACCTGCAGGACAAGCCACACAGCCCAAGATCCTCCAGCCTAAATGTCCTTGGGATGAGTCAAGGAGCAAGGAGCTGCTGTGCATGCTGCAGCTGTGAGAGAGAGCCTCTGGAGCCC
The DNA here is from genome assembly GCF_009819655.1 of Sylvia atricapilla. Lineage (NCBI taxonomy): Eukaryota > Metazoa > Chordata > Aves > Passeriformes > Sylviidae > Sylvia > Sylvia atricapilla. The sequence continues at coordinate 141,643,324 of NC_089140.1, forward strand.
ACCAGAGCCAGGGCCAGGGGACACCACTGCCATGACATGAACAAGGAAAGGAGGGGGTTATATTTGAGACCTCCATCTGGAGCTGCCCAAAGCAGAAGAAAAACACTTTCCCATAAGGTCAGATAGGAAATAGCAGAATAAGCTTAAAGGACCATTTTAGTAGCATGCACAGTGTTGGAGCAAATCCAGAATTCAGCAAAAATCCCACCTGCCCACAGGTGATCATAAAGTTAATTCAAAAGTATTCTTACAAGCGCTAAGAATGGAATGAATTGGTTGTTTTAGAGTTCCCACAGGTGAGTCAGTAACTTTACAGAAAAATCAAAGAGACAGGTCCTGCCTGAGGAAGAACAGAACAAAAAAAAATAATCTGAAAAACAGAGAAACAGGAGAGTTGAAGACACAGGAAGACATTCGTGCACTCAGCCACATGCCTGCCAGCATAGTTTTCCCACAGTTCAAACCTCATTTGTGTCCGAAAGCAGAATCACTTCTGCACCTTTATCATGTTACAAAATAAACTCCTTTGTGATTTTTTTTATCCCTCAGTAGCAGCAGGAGCAACACACTTCATCACACAGGACACTGAACAGATTTGTCAAGATGGGTACATACAAAAACATTTTCACAACAACATTTGACACTGCAGTCAGACCAAAGCTTTATTTCCTCAAGATAGGGATCCAAACAAAAAAGAGGGAAGAAAGAATCTGCTTCTGTTTCTTTCTTCTACATTTAAGCATTATAGGTAACTTGCAAGAAGGCAGAAAGAACTTCCTTCCATCCCCTGTCTTTCATGCTGGGGCCAACAGCCTTGGGCGTTCATACTCACAGCCTTATGAGCCAAGGCCTCCACACAGTTCTCCTCCCCAGGGGCCATGACAAAATTCTCAGCTCCTCAAAAATACTGCAGCTCCTCCTTCTCCCTGTACTTGCTACCGGCGAGCCCTCAGCTCTTCCATCTGCCCCATACACTCAAACCCCCAATGACTCCCTTTGGTTTTATGCAAACCAAACAGCAAACACCAAACAGCAATTGCAAGGGGGATAGGACAGAAATACAGCACCTTCACTGCAACTCCAAAAGAACATCATAACAGCCAAATTAAGCAAGGAAATTAGATAAAAAAACAAAACCCCAAAACTACAGTAACATCATGGCTGCTATAAAAACAATGGCAAAATGAGTTCTACTCCTTGCTCAAAGATGTTTAATCCTGGAGGACAAAATACCACTTTCCTGACTCTGATCATGAGAGTTGGCTCACATTTGAAGAGGGGGAATATAAAAGCAGAAAATCCAAGGACCAAGTCTGCTTGCTTTAACCACTGCTGACAGATGCAGGTGGCATCTGCAGTATAAGCACAGTGGGGTTTTTTTCCCAGCAGCTTTTAAGTACTTCTCCTTCCTTTTCACACTACAGAAAATGATGTCTCCTCCTTCAATACTGCAGACTGATTTACTGAACACTCAGAGGCAGGATGAAGAGGAGATGGAGCCAGACAGCTGTCAATCCATAGAAACAGGCTCAAAAAATGGCTCCTTCTTCACAGATCCCAGACGTTTACCCAAACCATCCCATGCTTTTATGTTTTTCTCAGTGCATACCTACCATCCACTGATGGGTTGTTTGTACCACACAAGGACAAGAAGAAATAAGAGTAGAAAAGGTGTGGGGGAGACAGGATGAGACATGGAAGAAAAATCATGAACTCTATAAAGCTGTTGGTCTGAAGTCAGACATTTCATCACACAAAATCAGAAACATGTTTTTGCATCACCCAAAAATAAAATCTCATCGCAAAAAGTCATGTTCCCCTAATGGTCACCATTCTGATTTAGAACACTAAACTGACAGACACACAGAACCTACTGAGCTAAGCTTCCTCTTGCTGGCTTTCATCTCTCCTTTCCTCATCTCTTATCTAAAGTCAGCTAACATTCAAGAGCAGAGTTCCAGTCATCTGGCTTTCCACCAATGTAATTATTGACTCACCTATATGGAAGGACAGTTAGAGACAGCTCACCTATTCTGGGTAACACTTACACATTTTCAAAATTTCAAGAAACTCCCCACCCCAGCATTTATTTCTGTCCCTGGGTTCACAGTTTTTAGGCAGGAGGGTAAGGACAAGTTTCAGCCTGCAGACTGAGAGCTGCTCAAAGCAGACTTCAGACCCAGCTGGAAAGAGCCTCCAGTGCAAGAAAGGCAACCAGGAAGTCTTCTGCACAAGCTCCCTCTCATTGCTCCAAAGCCTGGTGGGGTTTGCACTCGGCCAAGTAAAACCCTTAGTGATGGCAATGCTGCAGCTAGCAGTGCTGCATGTGTCCATCAAAACAGCGATGAAACCCCTGTGACAAGGTGGAGTTGGTGGAGCACCAGGGACACGAGATAGAGCTTCTAAAAAAGACAAATTGCCTTTCAGGAGAATTCCCTTTTTCTTCTCACTCATCTTTAGTTTTCTATGATTGCCAAGTGCCCTTCCCCCCAAAAAACAACCCATGCCACTGTCTCACAGTCTGATTGATAAAGTAAGGTTTAGGAGATCACAGGCTGTTAAAAAAAAAAGAAAAAAAGAGAAGAGCAGCAGAAAGAAAGAACAGTGAGAAATGTTAATAGTTATGGAACATTTACATAATGGCTTTTTTTAATATTTTTCCAAAAGATTCTAGAAAATTTTACGGGTATCTGCTCAAGTCATGTTAAGAATGTCAGTGTTCCTAAAAAGAAAAAGTTAGCAGTAAGGGCTCTATTTTAAAACATGATTGACTTTGCACAAACAGTTTTAAGGCTTTTGTATATGAACATTAGACAGCAGCTTCAGAACATGATTTAAATGACACATAGTAATTGTATCCTGGTTCCCAAGTATCAGGAATACATTAGAGGGGCAGGATTATTACAGTAGAAAGTTCTATAGCTGTTCAGTCTTTGTCAATGAGCACAGCTCAGATGCTATTAACAGTACAGTAGGAAGCAAGTTACCTTTCTTAGCTTTTTTCTGTAGCTTCAGTGTATCAGATGATTTCTTTTTTATCTCTTGGCGAGCTTTTTTGTATTCTAAAAAATACACAGAATCTTTATTATCAATATAATCAATGTCAAAATTAATGTTTTTCACAGAAAAGGCTACATTTAAAGACGTTAGACTACAAACTTTCAGAGAACAGCTACTGTTAAACAAAGCAACTCAGAAGTCACATTTTTGTAAAGCCTATACATTTGGCTTAATATAACATTTTAGGGCATGAGCACATTCACATACCAAAATCTTTCCCAAATAAACAAAGCCTTTACAGAAATAACAACTGAGAACACAGTACAAAATTAGAGCGCTTTTTATTTCATCCACTCTCAGGAATGGAAAACAGAGATGACAGGTTTCTCAAAACATCTGTGTTTAAAAAACAGCTATCCAGATATGGCAAGCAGAGAATATCCTGTGATCCCTCTCCAGCATGAGAGTCAGGCAGAGGAAGAGGGTGCTAAAACTCTGGCCAAAGAAGGGTCACATTGCCAGCTCCTTCTGATGAAGTGGAGCACACTGCACTTGTCCTCATTTTCAGATGAGCTGCACATCCCAGGAGAATTAAAATCCCAGGAGAATTAGAATCCCAAATTCAACCTCTAGTGCAGGAACACTAAAGGTACCAGATATGAAAACTGTTACTTAAAAAAAAAAAAAAAAAAAAGAGAAAAGGCATGTATGCATGTATATACATGTACACATACACTTTAACAAAGGAGACCATTATTACTACTCTTCTGTAGATCGAAAAACAGAAGCAGATTGATGGCAGGCACAGGAACTGCACTCCCAACACCCAAGTCTACCCAATAAACTCTAAATCTCACAGCCACTTTGGCCTGGGTTACCCCTACTGGCATGACCCCATGTGATTCCTCTCTCCTGCTCACTACATGCTTAACACTCTGGGCAGCACAAGGCAGGAAGTTTTTCAAGAGCTGCTGATTCAACTGCTTCTATCTGACCACAGTAATAACAGGGCAAGAAGGAAATCCTCCTTTGGAGGTCAAGCCCACTCCTTCCCATCAGTTCCCATGGTGCTGCTGCTTCTTCCAGATGTAACAAAAGTCTTATTTCCAAGGGCCAGTCAGTGGTGAACTGCAACCTGCTTTCAGCACATGTGCTAAAAAGGGCCACCATTTCCAGTAGAAGTTTTGGAAAGCCAAAGGCATCTACCAATGTCTTCCTTGCTGTGCAAGAATTGGCTGCCTGCTGCTCATTCCTCCAGGAAAACCTCTGGAGCCATCATCACCACTGCAGCCCTGGGCATCCCATGTCCCATAGCAGAGCTTTCCTGTTCCCCAGGTGCACTTTCTGTATGGCATCAGGTATAAAATAAGAATGCTCAGTGTTTTACAGAGCTCTGCATTCTCTGGAGGACACTCTGGCTGAGGCATAACATGATTTTAAAAGCTGCTTTTAACAACACCCTAGGGCTTTGCAGGGATAGATGTGGCATCTCCAATCCTCAGCTCACACAGGGAGAGTGGCCTAACAGAGTTAAACCCAGCCACTGCTTACCAGTCTAGAAAAAAACCCCATCCCTGGGGGTCCAGCAAACTTAAACCTTCAAAATGCACATGGCAAGAGTTAAAATTTTGTTAGGCACTTTGGGAGAGAAGTATTTTAGAAGACAAAAACCGCTATACATATTTAAGCATGCCATTCAGTTCCCCAGTACAAACAAGAAAAGAGGAAGCAAAACTGATATTTTAATTTCATTCCTATTAAAGAATCCTTCCTCTGTAACTACCTTTTGCATGGTCTTTATCCAGCTGATTGGCCACTTTCTTCCACTCTTCCATCTGTTCTTGAAGTGGGTTTATCAGACAGTCAATTAAAGCACTAATTTTGTTGAAAAAACACAAAGAGCAATCAAATCCTGCAGATGCCCCTATTCTTACAGAGAGAGCCAAGGTCAATATTGGAGTATTTTTACTTTTTGCTGTGACAGCTACCAGTGTCACAATGTAAATATCAGAACATAAAAATGTTTACACTAGAGAAAGCAAAAGAAAAAAACAGATAAAAAAGAATAATCAAAAATCCACATCACAAGATAACCAGAATTACAAAAGCTCCAGACAGTGAGGAACAGAGTGTAAAGCAGAGAAGTGACCTGAAACAGTTCAGTGTAAACAGATCCTACTCAACTGTCACACAATTTAAATGGAAGCTCTAGAGACCAGAAAGGTTCATGCAGCCATGGAGATTATAAACTTAAACAGCACATGTATATACACAAGACAGAGCAGTTGTACAAGAGAACAATATCCTGCTCACTGATGTGCCTCACCTTACACTGGTGGAGTCCACGATTCAGCACCAGTAATGCTCCACTACTTAATGAGACTGGGATCAAACCAATTCAACAGCTAACTCTGTGGTAGCTGGAGACTAAAATTGTCTCCTCATGGCCAATTTCATAAATAATTTTATTTTAAAGTAATCACAGAATAATCATAGAATGTCTTGGATTGGAATGGACCTTAAAGGTCATCTGGTTCCAACCACCCTGCTGGGGTCAGGGACACCTTCCACTAGACCAGGCTGTTTATACCATCCAACCTGGCTTTGAACGCTTTCAAGGATGGAGGGAAAAGGGGAAAAAATATAGAAGGTCATCAGGCAAATGGTGAAGCATCATTATTGTCCACCTAATGTCAAGTACAAATTTTAAGTCCGGTTAAAAAAGGCACACGTGCAAACTACTACTGAATACAGAAGTAGGTTGTTTTTGTACAGCCCAGGCTGTGTATGAGTTAATCCTCTCTCATCACCTCTACAATCTAACTTCAACAGCAAAAACAGGATGAGAGAATTTGCATTTCTTATACTGCTCTGATGAAGGTTTTTCTCTTGGCTGCAAGCTATCTGGGCTCTGCAGTACACTGAGGAAGCAGCACAACACTTGCTGCTGCTGCTGCTTGTTTAAAACCTAGTGACAAAGCTAAAAGTCCTGAAACAAAGACAGGTCAGTTGGTCACAGCAGCAGCCGCCTGCTCAGCACTGAGCAACAGGGACTGACAGTGGGAATTTGCAGCATTTAAAGGGGATTTGAGGTGAACTGGCCCAGCCCCATAAATGTGCAGTGAAACCCTGCATGTTCACAGCACCTAATGTGCTGCAGGGAGAAAACAACTGCTGCTCTCAGTGACATGGGCAGAGGTCAGCTGAGAAGCCAGTGCTGATGAACAGCTTTAGATGTTTCCCAGCAGCACATGAAAGAAGAACCTCCAGTGCTGGGCCAGCTATGGAGCCACTCACCTTGAGAACTGCCGGAGTTTGGACTCTATACTTCTGTGCCTCATACACATCCTGGTGAGAGCAGACCCAATCTCTCTGGTACCACCTGAAAAACAAAAACCGAAAGGCAGGTGAGACCCCTGATGATATTTCTGCCTGTGGTGTAGAGACATAACAACTAGGAGGGGGGTGCTAAGTCTTCCAGAATGACTGCAAAACAGATTAATAGTAAGTGTAGAATTAACTAGGTCATTAATGGGGCAGATCTCAGTGGTATCCGCCACGCCAGGAAGAGATTAATTCCTGTTCACCTAGAGACCAGAACTGAGCAACCAAACACCATTAAAACGCAGTTCTTCCAGGCAGCTTTCTGCGCCATGAGGCTCAACCCTGCAGCAGAAGGCTCAATCCTTCCAGCAGAAGACTTGAAAGGAAAGCGTTTGAGATGTCAAAAGCCAAGCAGCACAGATGCCAAGGGAGTGGGCATCTGTGAACAAATTATTCCCACATTCTAGCAACAGACCCAGGGGATTCGATGCAATTTCCCACCCCCAGACTCTTCAGACCCGATGCCCCAAAGGCGGCTCCGGAGCGCGGCCCCGGCACACAGCACACGGCACACACGGCCCCGGCACACACGGGCCCCGGTACACACGGGCCCCGGCACACGGCACACACGGCCCCGGCACACACGGGCCCCGGCACACACGGGCCCCGGCACACACGGCCCCCGGCACACGCGGCCCCCGGCACACGCGGGACCCGGCACACACGGGCCCCGGTACACACGGGCCCCGGCACACGGCACACACGGCCCCGGCACACACGGGCCCCGGTACACACGGGCCCCGGCACACGGCACACACGGCCCCGGCACACACGGGCCCCGGCACACACGGGCCCCGGCACACACGGGCCCCGGCACACACGGGCCCCGGCACACACGGGCCCCGGCACACACGGGCCCCGGCACACGGCACACACGGCCCCGGCACACACGGGCCCCGGCACACACAGGGCCCGGCACACACGGGCCCGGCACAGCCGGCAGGTGGCGCCGTCGGCCGCGGCCCCGCCCGTCCCGCGGGCGGCACAAAAGCGGCGGCGCTGCCCGAGCCCTTCCCGAGCCCGCCCGGCCCTCAGCGCGCCGCGACCTCCGCCTGCCTCCGTCTGCCTTCCTCCCGCCTCTGTCTGCTTCCCTCTGCCTTCCTCCTGCCTCCCTTTGCCTTCCTCCTGCCTCCCTCTGCTTCCCTCCTGCCTCCCTCTGCCTCCCTTTGCCTCCCTCCTGCCTCCCTCCTGCCGCTGCCAGCGGCCACACCTGCTCCCAGCAGCCTGCCCCATCTCGGCATAACTCTGCTGCTGTTACTGTTAGTTTTGCTGCTTGCTTAGCTCCCATTTGCAAGTCCAATCTACTATTTCAGGATACAAACATCAACCTTCTTACAAACTGTTTCCAAACTCTGGTGCTCTCTGGAACAGCGAATATATCAGTACCTATTTAGAAGTCTGATTTGATTATTAGAATTACCTTAGACTTGTATCAGAGAGTAAAATCTTCCCTAAGCTTTAAAAATAGTATTGTTCAAGTTTAAAAAAAATCTCCCTAAGAAACGTGAACATTTTTGATAATTTTGGGTTTTTTAAACATGAAATCAAATCACCATCTTCTTGCATTCTTGCAGAATTAAATCCTGTGTCCACGAAATGGCTCTGGAACAAAGACACTAAATAATTGGAACAAATTGTGGCTGTTTGGTATTGTTCAAAAAGATAAACAAAGTCCTTTGTCTCTTGCCTGATTGCTCATGTTTTTATAAGGAGCTTCTGAAATACTATTATTTGGCAACATCAAAGATCTATAGCCTCATTGCATACAGGTGGGAAAAGCACACAGACTCCACGCTGGTCTGTACCCATCTCTCCCAGTGATGCTGCACTTGCACAAGCTGAGACAGACCCCAGTAGCTCAAAAAGCAATACAACAGATGGGCAGAGGTAGAATGCAAGTGGAGAAAGAGGACAGCATCCCCAACAAAGTGTTGATCTCTGTACCATGGGCATTTTTCTTTGGATCCACTGCCAAATAAAAGTAATTTTATTTCAGAGACTAATGTGGTATACAACTGCAATGGCAGAGAAGAACAAATGAACCAGAAACTTCCCTGGCTACCAGCACCGAGTTCAAATAAAAGGTTGGTTTTTAAGACTGAAAACTCACTGAAATACTGGAATATTAAGGACCATCAATGGTTAAGTGACACTGCTTTCCTAAGTCTGTTATATGAAAGAAAGAAGGGTCGTATCAGAACAATAAAAAGGAAATAAGGCACCATGTGTTTCGGGAGACTAGGAAACAAGGGTCAGTTACTATTAATATTAAATTCCAAGGTAACAGAAGTTTAACTGAAACACAATCAATCAAAGTATAAATATATCCCCTCAACACATAGTACAGATGGATGGCCAAGGTCAGCAGAACAGCCAAACGAAGTTCAGAGTTAAAAAACCAAAACCAAGCCGCAACAAAATAAATTAAGACTGGAATAAAGAGTTTTTTTCCATGGAAAAAACCCAACGCAACTGGTTGGTGATGAGTGGGCTACTGGTTCTTCTCACCTTTTGAAACTTCATGTTATCCATAAGCGTTTACAAGAACATCAAAGGATGAGGTGTTAATTTTATTCTGTGAATGAAGGCTAATCTAATGAAGGGAAGGTAAAAGGTAAAGAAATGGTTTTGAGAAATCTTTGATGTCCCTTCTGGAAACAAGGTGTTGCTGAAGATGGGTCAAGGATTCTGCTTGGGAAGAAGAATGAGAGGTGCTGCTGAAAAGTTGGGGAGAGCTGAGCCAGCACCTCTACTTGGTCAGCATGGACCCAGGGAAGGGTGCAAGGTGTGGATTTGGGCTGGCAAGGGTCACCAGACTGAGCAAAGGACAGTACCTGCCCATCTTGTCCCACACCTGAATCCCACTGCTTCTCAACGTAGGAACGACTCCCAACAGCACTGGAGTTAAACACAGGGAGCTTTACTTCCCTGTTCCCAATTATATTAACTGTCAAGGATACAAATGCTTCCTGAGAAATTAAAAACAAAATAAAAAAATACAAGCCTCTCACCACCCCTTGATTTATTGAGCTGGAAGACCGTGGCCATCACCAACGCATTCAGCTGTTCTCCCAGGAACACCCACAGTGCAAAGGGTTTGTCTCAGCTTTCAGCAGGTTATTGTGAGGGCTGGTTCCCACCAGAAGAACTGCACTGATGCTCCTGTTTCCAAAGGTCTGGGATCAGCTGGCTATACAAACTGGCAGAAAGGACCCATTTTGTACCACTGCAGTGGTTTGAAAATATCCAAGTGTAACAAGGGACGGTAATTTGGATTTGTTTCTTTCATCCAGTATCAGCTGCAGCAAACAGGACTCACATATGCTTTACATAAACTACAGTTTGATGAGTAGGTTACTCATAGCCGGAGTGGGTGGCCAACGTGTGCACTCTGCACACAGAGATGGACCTTACAAGCAGCACTGATGTGTGTGCAAGTCCTGGTACTGGCTCTGCACCCAAACAATCAAAATCAAGTAACGAGTTTATTGCAGTGGGCAATGCTACAGTCACACAAAACCTGCTTCAGCTTCCAAATTAGTTTATGGTTTCTCTTTTCAAAACCTTCTCTGTAAGTGACAATTGCCTCCTGACACCAGGATGGAACCATGAGCCAGGCAGACAAAGACCAGTCGAGAGAAGTTCTTTTTCAGTGCTATCAACCCACAGTTGTGGTGGCAAAAAGAGCATCTGACAGAGAAGTGTGTCAGAAATACACTGAATTCACTGTCCATCTCCACTCATAAGCAGGTCTCTGGAACAAAGTCATGACATCCTCCAGCAGCTGTAATTTCCCAAAATGTAGAGGCCACACTAGCAAACTTTCCACCAGACCAAGAGTATGTTGGGTGGGTGACCTGAGCTCCATTCACTGCCCTGCAGCTCTGTGAGTCAAACTGCTGTGCCTGGGCTCTCAGTTTATAAAATGAGGCTGTGAATTATCTGCTTCTCTGACATCCTATAATAATTCATCCAGTAAGGCAAACAATGCCTGGGAACAGCGTAAAGTAATACTTCGAAACCGGAGATGAGAGCTGTATTCATCAGAATTCCCACTCAGAGAAAGTGGCTTAACAAAACGCTCCTGTCAGATTTGATTAGAAAGTGGGTGATAACATCAGCCTTATTTCTCATAAGTAAAAGGCAATTCTGCAAGGCAAAATGTGCCTTCACTCTCACCTTCCCTGCTTTTCCCTTTCCTGCCTAAGCCTGTAAAAGACCACAAACTTTTTTCATGTGAGATAATGAAATAGAAGTCTGTGGACCACAACACTACAATGAGTCCACTATAAAGGCATAAATGATTTCTTTCGATGCTTGTTTGTCATTCAGCATCACAGAGAGACAACAGGGAGAGATTGTAGGAAAGAGACTCAATTGTTTTATGGGAGTCATTATGTTTGTATTTAATGATTATCATATATCAACAAAATGATTATTTGATGAAACGTGCAGCTGTACAACTGTGGCCTCTATGTACTCCAAACAACTTGCTACAATCAACCTCTTATCTTCCTCTTCTCACTTCACTGTTGAGCAACTCCAGCAGGCTCAGATGATGCTGCCTTTCAGGAAGTGCTTTTACGGTTCCAACTTACTAATGAGCTCACCTTTATCTTCAAGACCACAGTCCAAAGGCGCCAGCCACTTTCCCTCTTTCCCAAAAGGGAGAGAATGATGAAAAATGGGTGTAACATTTTTGTAATTTCAAAGTTATCAGAAGAGGTTTCCATTTTTGAGTAAAGCAGGAGCAGAATGGAGGCTGGATTATTAAATGCAGTTCTGAACATAAAGGCTATGACAAATGAATAACAGCAGGACATTTTAAGCTAATGGCCATTTACTCAACCCTTATCCCAACGCATGCTGCTAGAAGAGCAAGCAGTTTCCCTCACTGATTACATGGGGCATGGACCTTGATCTTGCCAAACTTTTTATGTGGATGCCTCCATGAAACTCAAGGATGATGAGATCAGTTCCATGGTGTTACAGCAAAGAGAGAAAAAGGGACAGCTTTTGCTTAAAACTGACTAGCACAGGTACTACTACTGGGACAGAAACCTGGAAGTGGAGCTATGGCAGCTCTCTATGTTCATGATGTCAATAGTCTCTAGGTAAGGCTTGTAAGTCTTATGTAAGTCTATGGAAAAACACATAAAAAATTGCAGACAACAGACAGATGTTTTGAGCATGAACCAGGCAGGAAAAGAAAACAGGATGCCCTTATCCCTACAGCTGTTAGCCTTTCTGAGCAGCACTTGGTAAAGTCTCTGAAAGCTGCTGCTCAAAATCAGAAAAAAAATCCTGAGGCTTTTTTTTTTTTTTTTAAGAATTTAATTTAGACATCTCTCAGTGAAGACTGGATCAACAAATGCAGATTCAAGGTCAAACTCACCTATGAATTTTAGATTAACCGAATTTAATAAAACAGCTCTGGCAGGCCATTGTCACATACCACACCTCTGCAGTTGTCATTGCAAAGGAACAGATTGCTTTGCAATATTTGGTCAAATGCCCTTTTGGGCAAATTACTTACAAAACATATTTACAGAGGCCTGCTAGGAAGTTCTGTGTCACATTTGCCAGAGCCTCACACAGTCCAGCTGAGAGGAAAATGCAGTGGGTGGCTTATTTTCTCATCTGCAGAAGAAACTAGCATTTGTTCATGGATGGGACCAGCAGGATCTCGAATTGCACTGTCATTGATCTTAGATGACAAAGGAGTTGAGAAGAGTGGCAGTGGCAGTTAGTTAATGCAGCAAAGAAGCCAAAGGACAGGAAACCTGAACTACCCCTAGCCCAGAGCCTGCCCTGGTAACCACCAGCATTCCAAAGTCCCTGGAACAGACTACGACCATGTTCCAGTCATTTTGTAAAAGAATATGCAAGAAAGCTCTTGTGACTTCTTCTGATCTTGCTTGTTCCTTCAGTGAGCAGCATTTTTGCTCACTTTAGCTCTTCTAGGTTAGCACGGGGCAAAATCCTCACCCCACTGGAGTCAACACAAGCACTGCCATTAAAGAAGCAGGGCCAGAATTTTACCCCCCCGCCCCACACCCAGGTCACTACACAGTCCATCCAACAGATAAACATGGTCGTGAGCTGGCCCTGCTATGATCTCTGGACAGTTTGGGGTTAGTCAGCCTTCAGTGAGTGTATGAATGCATAGCTCACCCAAGGTCCTCTGCTTGGAAAGAGGATGTCACACATGCAGGTGGATAAAAGCGCTTTGGGAAGGTTTAAGTTATCTGAGGATGCATCAGTTCAATTTCTGAGCAACTAAGTCTGTCATTGATTCACCAACTTGGAAAGAGACACAAAATGCATCACTGAACCGTGACATCCTGTCAGAGAGCAGCAGAAGTCCAGGCAGAAGTGTTTCCCAGGAACAAAATGCACAAGTTTGAGGTGTTTGTGTCAGGAGTGCAAGCTGGCTTGCTACCTCCTCCTGTCCCTTTTCACAAATGCTGTTGCCAGCAGACAGAATTTTGCTTCTGGTGATTTCTTGCAAGAATTAATATCCATTCCTCCTCACAGGTGCCTATTGTTCATTTTTTATGAACCTAGAATTCTGGATCAAGTATTTAATGCCACAAAACCAAAGCATGATTAAAACCAGGTTTAGAAGAGCCACGACAGTGTTTTCCATTATTTACATTTTATTCTTTAGATTACAAATAGTTTCAGTACTGAAAACATACAGAGTCTGCTAAGTATCTGTAATTACAATCAAGCTGTCCGCTAACACTGTCCATACCTTTTCCCCATTTCTTTTTAGATTTATTGCAAAATGTATTTCCAGAAACAGTCTATGCATAGCTCAGTAAACCTAACAGTCTTAATCTGAGCAGATCCAACTGCTTTGCTCCAGCTGCTACACCCATCAATGGCTCAAGGAAAGCAGGTGACATGAGTCACCAAGCTTGTGCTCTCAATAAAAACCAGAAGGCACTAATAAAAAGAACTCTGTAAGGAAAACAATTCCTGAAGCAGAAGAACAGCAGGCCAAGCGTGTGTGCTGATCTGGAGTAGCCCCTCACCTGTGCAGAATCTCAGAGCTGAGCTGGCAGCCAAAGAGCATGTAAAGGTCATCTCCACCAGCCAGGGACACTCTGCACTGAGGACCAACTCCACTGCACGCTCCAGACGGCGGAGAGATGGAGATCTGGTTCAGGCCTACTGAGATAGCCAGACTCATTGATCTCCATACCTCCACGAATCTGGCTCTAAATGAACACTTAATGTCAGCTCGATGTGTGAAGAAGGCCGTAACTCAAGATACTTATGGTCTTTTGAAGTACAGCTCTTTATTTTGCCTGCGATGAACTGCGATGTAATGAGATTAGATTACAGCAATATTCAATGAGGGGAAGGGATAATACACTTACAGCAAATGGCTTGGAACACCAACTGCAATTCCACTGCACGCTTGGCAAAACACATACTGCTTATTTTGAACTGACAAGTTCCACAGAGGCTCTAAAAAGCCTGCAAGGTTTTCCTCCTCTTTATGTTTACTTACTGGCCTCACAAACATCTCTGGTCCCAAAAGCCCCTTAACTCAGGTCTCCCAAACACCTGTGCTGTGGATCCCAATCCAGCAAGGATTTCAGCTACCACCAAATGGCTGCGGCCTCTGAAGCACAAAATCAAGCACTGCCAGGACAAGCAGGTGCAAAAAGCAGAAGAAAAGTTTATTTTTAAATCCAAGTCAGCAGATCTAACTGAAACCCCACAGCAAGCAGATCTGCAAAATAAGGCAGTGCTATTTTTATAGGCTGTCACTTCTTCCAGCAGAGCACACTTCCTTAGTGAACTGAGGGAAAGATCATGAGGGTACAAAGGGAGGTAAAAATCATTCAAACCACCTTAAGAAATTATCAGTTCAAGACATTTTGCAGTATGTCTGTAATTTTTCAGTTAGCTGTACAAAAATACGTCATCATCAACCCATCACAAGGCTCAATGCACACCTAAGCATTGAGTGTAACATCTCAGGCTCTGGGTGCAAGGGAAAGCTCTGTCCCTTCCCCAGGCATTTAGGGACATGGTTTCCTCTCCTGGGGCAATCTCATGCTTTTGCTCAGGGTTAATAATCTCTAACTGCAACTCATCCATCCACACAGGGGGATGCTGGTGGTGCTTCAAAAGGCCATGCATTCTCAAGGCAGCTGCTGTGTGTGCAGCAAAGGCCATTTAAAAATAATCTCAAATATGTATTGAAATACCCATTATTCAACTTCATCCCCACTGATTTATTTACTGTGACTCCCAGCTCATTTCAACATGGCTTGGTAGAGGTGTTCTTGGTATGAGAGACTAAAACCACACCGACTTTGCAGACTTCTGCACTAAACCACAGAAGACTCAGCAGCAGGCACATGGAAAACCTGTACACATCTTTAATCAAGTGGCAGATAGCAAAAGGGTAGCAGGAATCCAGGGCACCAGTGTTTAGTTATCCAGACTGCCTCAAAGCTCATATTTGCTGGTATAAGACAGCTGAGCTGTTTATCAGGTCAGCTCTCAAACAGTTAACCAGTTTTGTCCTCACTGATGGGCTGCTTTCATTTTATATTTGGCTGCATCCCACTAATTTTCAACTTCAGCTTCCTCAACCTTACTAAAATATAATGAATTTTCACAAAGGCAAAGGAGAATGTCACTGCATGGGTTTGACACCAGCTGGCTGTTTGAGCCTGCAGTACAAAGGAATTTGATACACAACAGTGAACCCAGCTTTAAAAAAAAGATATATTCCACCTGTTACAGAAAGTGAAATGAGGACAGCCATCTCCAAGCGGAGGAACCAGAGGTCTTTGTGCTTTTGGCCTGAAACGCAATAAACATATGTTCTTAAAAGCACAGCAAACTCTGAACTTTCAAATTCAGAAAAAGTACATTTTCTCCTTGTAAGCAGCAAATGAAGTTCACAGAAGACTGTATGCAGAGGTGAGACATCTTACAAGCACAGGGCTGGGCTCACCAGATCTTTGGCTGCTTTGAATGCACAGATTCACATGCTCTGCAGGCAAACTCCTGTTTATCCCGTGAATCCTTCCAAACAATCTATGCTGTCAGGCTGCATTTGAAGTGTGCCTGCTTAAACCAAGAAGAGTGCAGCAGGAGAAAAGCTTTGATTGTCTGAGTCACAAAAAGAATAAGGCACATTTGCTGAAAAGCTCAAGTGAAGCTGCCTTGGTGTACAGCATGACAAGCACAGCGTACAGCAGGACACAGCAGCGCTGACTGGCACGCGAACACCAAGGGCATGCTGATCTCTTTCTGCAAGGGCAGAGTAACTGCATTTCCTCTTGCAAACAAGCTCTGTGGAACTGTAGTGAACACACCTTGACCCCTGAAATAGCAGATGCACCTAATCTGGCTGGACTTGCCTGCTGTGACCCACACACACACACACCAGGTTTGTAAGATCTGGGAAAGAAGGCCAAGCTTTCTAATACCACTCCATCACCCTTTGTAGTGAGAACAACTGCAAAAAGCTTCAGAAAGCCAGGATCTGAATCAATGAGAAAAGACTAGAAATCAAAAGGCAGAAGAAAAGCAAAGATTAATTAAGAACAGGATTTTACAAATCCTGAAATTTAAACCTTGAAAGAGGAGCAGAAATTATCCTTCTCAATTGCTTTATCCATTCTCTCACTGCAGTGCAGAACACACTTAGAACATCCTCTCACTGAACAGCACCCAGGAAGAGGAGCAAGAAGGTGTTGACACCTTACACTCCACACAGGACAAACCTTCAGAGCACTATTACTATTCTAACCAAATCCTGTTCATCTTACAGCCCTTGATGACTAGACCAACTAGGGCTGGGCAGCTTTAAACAAGACTACAATCCACATACAGAGTGCTCCTAAGGCTTCAGCCGAAGCATGTAAACATGTTAACACTCATCCTAGGGGATGCCCTTCCTTCCAGAGGAGGGAAGTTCCTGCTCCCCTCCAAACACTGATGTAACACCTTTGGTGATTAGTCCTTTCCAGCATCTCACTCAGCAAAAACCAGAGAAAAAAGACTGGGAGCGACCGTGGGAGGCTGTCTGGTCTACTCACTGCCCACTAAAGGCAAGGCCAATTTCATGAGGTTCCTGGGGGTCTGTCCAGTTCAGCTTTTGAGTGGCTCTAGGGGTGGAGATTCCTGGGCTTCTTTTCCATTTGCTGTTTAGTGCCACTGTGAAAATTATTTTCCTTACCTAAAATCCAAAGTCCACTGTCCAGCAGTTCAAACATAGTTTCCCAAGCACCCCTAGCACTGCTTGGTCAATGTAACACAGCAAATATATGTGGAAAGTGTTTATTTGTTTTATGCAAGTAAAAGCTTTGATATCAAAGGAATGTGAACACCCACCATAAGTACACAGAGCACGATTGTCACAACCCAGTCTATGAAAAAATGAAGTCTGTGGCATTTTGAAAATTACACAAAACTGATTTAAGTTTACCTACAAAAAGCAGCCAGCCCAATTACTAACTTGCTTCATTTCTTCAGGTTTCTCCAAAAGTAATGAACAGTGCCTTACAATTAAGTTGATTTTAGCAGAGAAACATTCATCTGGTCATTTGACATCTCTGGTAATGCAGGAAATCCATCTAAACCTCACAACTCCTTACACGCTCTGATGCTTTCTTGCTCTTCTAACAGACCTCATCAACCTGCACCTACAAAACAGCTGGCTGTGACCTACTGCTATTAATTTAGCCATTAAAGACAAGAGTAGGTGCCAAATTTGGATGGAGGATTTCTGACCTAGGCTTTAAGCACTGTAATGCACAGGACTAGCATATAAACTACAGGCGTAGAGAAAGTGCTCAGAAAGGGTCACTTCCTATTTAGAATTTATTAACTATGTTGCTCCAGAGATTACCCTGACTTAGCACCATGTAACCCACATTCCAATTTTTCACAGTGATATTGCTACATGAAAGGTTTCCCCTTACTTGCATCCTGCTCAGCCATGTGAAGCAGGATCAATTCCACCAGCTCTACACCCAAAGACAGTCAGCCTGAGGACAGGTCACTCAGAAATTACACACACAAACGTGCACACAGTAACTGTGTGTCTGAGGAAACCCACATTTGTATTAGTGTGCTGGACATGCTGAGAAGAGTCTTGGATCACTCAACTCTTGCCATGTGGTCTCAAATGCAGTTTGTAAAACGAAGAGCCAACAGAGATGATGACATTTTAGTCTGCTAACTGAAGTGAGAACCTCCAGGTTTTGGAAGCTTTCAGTCTTGGGCTCTAGTCCCAAATCACCAAGTGTCAGCTTGACTCAAGTCCACCTGCTGCTACCAGCGTGGTCAGCTTGGTCCTAGACTGAAAGGTTGAAATCTTGTATGACAATGAAAAATACAGGCTGCAGAATAAGGATGCAGCTGCTCTGAAAAGGTGTGCAAGAAAGAGGGAGTTACTGAACTGCCTACCTTCCCATCACAGGTATGCATAATGCTTTAGGCACTGACTCAGGTGCAGTGTTTTTCAAGACAATGGTGTGTACCCTACCACAAGTCCATAGGCCGTGCAAAGCCCAGGCTGCAACGCGACTGTGTTGAAATCGTTGCAAGCAAATGCTGTACAGTCATTTCACCTTGTACCCAGCAACCTCCATGAGAGCTGCTCAACAACACTCCTGTGCCTGTATTTAGCATCTGCACTGAGAAGTAATTTATGGTTTTATTTAAGGAGAGCTTCTTGAAGAGGGCAGAGGTGCCTCAAATTGTTTTCCCCAGAGTAAAGTGCATCAGCAGACAGTTCCTGAGGAGCAGCTAACACCCGTGTGTTTAATAACACAATGCTGTTCTGGTTTCGTGACAGTCTCCCGGGCATTGCAGGGTCAACACAGGCCAAAACTTTTGCAAATTTAAAGTTGCAGTTAAAAAGAAAAACACATATACTTTTCACATCATTTATAGACGACTCAACTTGTTCCAGAAAGAATCCATCTGTTTCTTCTACTCGTAAAAATACCCACCATGCTGGACAGCCAAACACTTGTACTGGTAACTGGTTTTGTTACCACAACATGCCAAAGTGAAAAGGAACCTTAATAATGTGACAGAAGCAAGATTTAAAAAATACATTTTTTTTAATGTGCTCATTTTTCATGTGTTCAACTTCCGCAGTTATGCTCTGCTAAGCGTGTCGTATCATCAGTCTTAATAGACTTCCAATGCAACAGCAGTTTCTGATTTATTCCTCCCCATCCCACATCCTCTTTCAGAGTCCATTTCAAGCATCAGTACCCGATGCCTGCAACACCTGCAGGTTGCCAGGCCAGTTTAGCTATGGAAAAATGGATACCAGCTACTTGCCAAGAGAAGAAAATACACTCTGCACTGCAAACTGGCTAGCTTGTGCTTTTTCCATCTATCTATAAATAGGGCAATGCCAACTGCTAATTAAAACAGACAGGTTCAAATGGTGCAATGCTGTAATCACAGTATGACATGTGTAAGTCTCTAAACATATATTAAAAAATGAGGCTAAAAAGCCCTCCAACACAAATGCTGTAAATGGATAAGCACTCACAGCTTTTTACACTGCATTAAGGAGAACAGAGGGCTGCTGATGGAGGCTTCCCCGCACAGAAGGCACAAGACATGCACCAAGAAGCACAGAGAACACAGACCATGAGATCTGTTGTTCCATGGTACTGAAGCCATGCTCCCTCAGGCTCCCGGGGCTGCCGGAGTATCTGCTCGTGACGTAAGCTGACAGAAACTGCAATGCAGCACGCACAGCACGGGCCACCAGCATCTCTGAATTCCTCTCCTGCAGCAGCAGCACTGCCACTCATCCTGAGTGAACTCAAGGGCATGCCTTCCATGGAAATAATTGCCACATTTAATCTGTCCAGCTGCAATCCATTTCAGATACAACTGCATGCAATAGGCGTTAGCCTAGATTTTTTGAACGGTTTGTTTAAAGTAGGTAAAATAAATGATTCAATTAAAAAGACAGCCCCCAAAGAACTGGTTTTTGAAATGGGAGTTAAGGATGGTATAATTGGGTCTTGATGTAAGGAGTATTTCTCTGCATAGGAAAAAAAATCTGTCCAAAGAAAGCAGTTAGTCTCATTAATCTGGCATTCCCAACAGGATCAAAAGGCTATGAAAGGCATGGCTTGCAGGTCAGATGATAATAAAAGAAGAAAAAGGTACCTCAGCTGTCAACCCAGGATGAACCACCAGTACTCATAGGGCAGGCATTATTTTCCTCTATGGAAGATATGGCAAAACCCTATGGCAGCAGAGGTGGGAAACACTAAAAAATCCTGTGGCAGACTCCTGAATTGTAAACATTAATAAGAACAGAATCACACTGAAGGAGCTCCAGTTTATCTATTAACAAAGCTTTCTATCAGGACTGCTAAAATGCAGGTGAGCTAAGAGCAAATTTAGGCGTGAAGCAATTAAAAAATGTATTGAGCTCCAAAGAGAAACATGGCCAGTTATCTTCTATGAAAACAAAAGTAAACCCAATACTATTTTAAAGCACTTAAGAATGTGACTTAAGAGAAAACAGGTATAAATCAGCATCAGCGATTACCCATCCAATGACTGCCCCTTAACAGAGACAGCTCTTGCAAGTCAAATGAGCAGTCATAATGGGCAGGAAGAGGGAGACGATGCCCATGGACACTTTTTTCTACCTCTAACCAAATGTGTGAAGACTCCACGTTAAACCTGAAGTGCATGGAGAACATGGTATGATACAGCTTCCTTTCAAGTTTGACTGCCTTTTGCAAAAGGAAGAATAAACAACATCAAAACAAACCAACTTGCAAAAAAATGGTGAAGAGACATTTCAGCAGAAGCTATTTTCCAAGAGGGCTATTTCCCCTTCCTTCAGCCTGCTCCCTCTGGAGTCAGAGACTAACATGGACAGGTGCTCCTTAGCCAAATGTAGCTGTTGACTCTTAAAAATGCACCTTTGCTTTAGGGTGTTGTTAACACAGTTGCACTGGGCACATTTCAAGAAACTTTAATGCTGTCGGGCTTTGTCAGTGTGAAACACTGACCTGTTTCTAAATTGGGGGTACCTCAAATGCTTGAGACAGGATAAGCACCCACCCTCGGTAATCTCTCTGCCAAGGCACACCTCAAGAAAAAATATTCTGACAAGCAGGCAAAGACCCAAAGTACAATCTGCTCATTTAAAAATACATCCACCATCAATTTATTCTGCCATCTGTTAGTGAGGTCAAAGGTCAATCCAAAATCTGCACACGCCAGCAGCCCTCACAAGTGAGGGGCCCTTTTCCCTACAGCCAGCAGCACGCGTTTGATGGGCTCAGGATCTTAGCCAGCTCTTTGGCTCTTTGGCCAAAGTGACGTGGTGCACTTGGAGCAGGGCTGGCCAGGGACAGCCTCAGGCAGACTGCAAACCCAGGCACAAATGGGGATCTCTGGATGTACAGTAGGAGCTATTATCCACCCTATTCCTTTAGAAGTTTTGGGTCCTTCTGTCTCTATGTTACTTACATCAATGTCTCCCAACAGCAGTTCTGCAACCCTGGAAAAGCCCACTAGGGCATCGAAGGATCCCTCCTAAAAATAAGAACCACTACAGACGAGGAGACCCAGTAGAAAGATGGGCATAAAGACAGAACCTAACACAGGGCATCTCCCAACACCTCACCACACATCAGACCAGGGTCCATCTTCCCACACTTCACAAGATTGCTTCACATGGTTGTTGGACACCAAGGTATCACCGAATCTTAGGTTGGAAAAGACTTCCAAGATCATCGAGTCCAATCCTTGATAAAACACCTACTTGTCAACTAAACAAGCACTAAATGACACGTCCAGTCATTTTTTTAACATTTCCAGGGATGTTAACTCCTCCATCTTCCTGGGCAGTCTGTACCAATGCTTAATCAACCTTTCAGTGAAGAAATTCTTCCTGATGTCCAACCTGAACCTCCGCTGTTCTGGTTTGAGGTCATTTCCTCTTGTCCTTTCACTTGTTTGCTGGGAGAAGAAACCAAATCCCACTTGGCGACAGCCACCTTTCAGTGAGTTGTAGAGAGCTATAAAGGCCCCCAAGCCTCCTTTTCTCCAGACTAAACACCCCCAGCTCCCTCAGCTGCTCCACTTATGACTTGTGCTCCAGCCCCTTCCCCAGCTCTGCTGCCCTTCTCTGGACATGTTCCAGCACCTCAATGTTCTTCTTGTAGTGAGGAGCCCAAAACTGAATACAAGACTTGAGGTGTGGCCTGGCAAGTGCTGAGTACAAGGAGACACTCACTGCCCTGGTCCATAATCCCCAGGTCTGTTTCTGCTAGGCAGCTTTCCAGTCACTCTTCCCCAAGCCTGCAGGATTGCAGGGGGTTGTTGTGACCAAAGTACAAGATCCAGCACTTTACCTTGTTGAACCTCTCTGCTGGTTTTGCACTACACACTAGCCCCACTACAACATCATACCACTGGTCTTGGCCCATTGATTCTGCTTTTCCAGATCATTCTACAAGAACAAAAACTTGGCAGCCGAAGGGAAACATGTTGTTCTGACACCATACTCTATCCTGCCCAGTCCAAAGTAAGGCAATGGTCAAGCTTAAAACATGCCATTGCTCTATCTGTTTAGCACAGCCAACACTTCTGAAAGGAAAAACTTCCAGGCTTAGGTCACACAGAGTCTCTAATGCGGCCTCTCAAACAGAGTAATTTATAGCAGGATATGCTTCCTGCAATAAAACATACATATGCAGAAAATATTATATACTTCCTTCAAAATCTATATTTAAATTGGTGTGCTGACACTGCTGATATTGCTGGTGATATCCACTGCACTTACTGACTTTTGAAGTGACCTCGAGGTTTAGATGCTTTAGCATGGCTTGTTGTTATTTTATCTGCAAGTTCTCCACCACCACCATCTGAATGCTTCTCCAGGAGAGCCACCAAGGCAGACACCACCTGTCCTGGTGACTCACAGCAGTGAACTGGATGTAAGAAGCATGAATCACTTAGAAGAACCAGACCAGCATTTTGATAGAAAAGCATATCACCTTCATCAACCTGGAAGGCTCTTTTACAGCAGAGTATGGGAAGATTCACCAGGCCAAGAGCCACGTCCTCTCTCTACAGAACCCTCCTGACACAAGGGCTGCTGCAACTGGGGACAACTGCAGGGACAGTAATGATGGTTCTGTCAAAGTGACACAGTTCCTCTGCTCACCCACACAGACAAGTTAATGCCAGAAACAGTCTGTTCTTTTCCCAGCCAACCAGAGAGATCTACAGTCCCTTTAGGTAGAATCAAGAGAACTCTGTCTCCTTTAAGATGCTCTTAGCCCACTGAACAACAAAGCACTATTAATTTGAAAATACCGAACTTGCCTGGCTGTGGGAATAGGGACCTGAGCTCCAGTTTCACTCCTGGAATTCCCTGCAATGAACAGAATGAACCCCCAATAATCTATGACTTAAAATTTGACTCTGCACAGAACACCAACATCATACTGGTGATGTTTTGGGGAAATTTGTGCAGAGCCAATGCAATGTTTTTCAGCATGGTCTCTCTCATAAATGAACATGTAGAGGTCTGCAGTGTGAGCCCAAAAGATAAATGTGCTGAGTCTCACCTTCAGAACACAGACCTCCAGAGTATCTGCTCGATTTCCCCATGTAACTTCAGGCATAACAGGGTTAGAGGAAGAAAGGAGGAAAGCAACACTAATACAACTAAGATTATGACCTTTAAATGTTTAACTAGCAATCTATTCTTTGCAGTCAAGACAAAGCAGCAGGTGATTAGCTCCACTATGAGTCACTAAGCTCCTGTAGCACCATAATTCAATGAGACATTTTAACAGCCTTCAATTTTGTTTGGGATCTGCTTACTAGAGCCGTCATCCCCTAGCTACAATTTTGTTTTGCCTCACAAGTTATACAGGGTCAGTCCAGGTCAGTGCTGGACTGAAGGAGATGCCTTGCAGAAATTCCCAGATGCTCCAAGAAATGGGCCTGTTTCCGGAGCAGGCACTCTCAATCTGGGAGAAGGTCTGGAGGAGCTTGTGCCTGGATACAAGCTACAAACTTTCATCAGGCTACAATAGAGAGCCTGGCCTCTCTTTCTCACTGATCTCAGGATGCATGTACTTCACTTGCTCAGGCTACCCACTGTCCTTCAGATACACTGGACACACCATTCTTCACTTTCTGTTGTAGCTGCTGCAAATACACTCTTAAGGAATGCTCTCACATCTCCAGAAATGGCTTCAGAGTGGCAGTGTATGAACACCCACCCACCCTCACCATCTGCCTGATCCACTCCTCAGCTGTTGTTATAGTATCAGGAAATTGCTGGAGAAACTGAATAAAAGTTTCCCATGTCATATGTAACACATAACTTCATTGTCTTTCAACCACACCTGGATTTCAGAAGTTATACAGGAAAGGATCTGCAAGCTCAAACTGCCTTCTTGACAGACAAAGCTTTTCCCACTTCTCCAGAGTAGTATCTTTTTCCCCAACAGCTTGATAAGCAATTTTGAAAACGAAAAACATACGTCCCTCCTCCCCATAGCTGAGTCAGCAACAGCAAACTCCTGAAGCATGCATGTACCCTGCTGGCCTCTGGACCCCCAGAATCGTTTCACTTTCCCTCAGCACTTGAGTTCACCAAGCCCAGGCATAGCACAGTGTACTCAAATTGCACTCATGCTTGCAGGACCAGCCCCTTTTTCTGCTCACAGTCCAGAGGGTTACCAAAACACAAATATAAATTAGTGGGAAGAGTACATGTTTCTTTCATCAACCCATTGTAGAATATGCTTACTGAGAATTGAAATACACACAGTATTTCCTGTTCCAAGCCTGCATCACTGGGCACACAGATCAAGTTTTTACTTAAAAATTACCTTTGGTCACCTGTTACTGACCATTTCAAAACGCTTAGGAATTTCTTACTGGCTGCAAGCTAAAAGATAAGTGCTTAAACTTACAAAACATCTGCTCATGGGTTTTGATCCAGAAATCCTGGGTTCAAACTCCAGTGCTATGGTCCGTTCATTTGGGTTGTACAGTTGTAACAATTAGGAAGAACAAATTACAAGCTTTCCCAGAGAGCAATGAAACATTTTGTTCCATTTTGTTCAATCAAAGCATACTATTAAATATTCCTCCACTTCTTAAACCAAGTGTTCTGCATTATGGAAAGGCTTATTTTTACCTCATACCCTTCCTGGTTGATTTTAAAGCCATATTGAATATGGTATATTTTTTTAATCCAGATCAGACTTACCAAGAGTCTTATCAGCATATCACTCAGGGGTTTGCAAAGAAAATATCTGTACTGTAACCTCCAGCATGTATGAACATAGCTTCATTAACATAAACACATCCCAGTAAAACTTCTTTTCGTTAGGCATTGCACTGCTATTCACAGAGGTGTCAAAGCAGGGTTACTGCTTATTGGGCATAATATTACTGTGACACAGGAAAGCCCTAATGGGAATTTTGCAACACACTATTGCAAAAGGGCTCCAGAACCAGTTATGGCAGGAAGATTTATGTCTGAGATATCGATACCTATTTGAATGGGAGATATTTTGTTTCACAGGGGTAAAACACAAACACTTTGTCCTTGTAACGGAAAGTGAATCAAGAGAAAAAAAATTCATCTTCCACAGCAAGAAGGTAACTGGCTAAAAAAAGCAGGTGAAGAGTGAAATCATGTATCAACCTTATGACTAGAAAGTAAGAAAGATGCAATCTGTTTGGTTTATACTTAAATCCAAAATCTCATCTTTCTTCGAAGAAGGCCTTGAACTGTGTCTCTTGTGTGCTGCTATAATCTTGTACTTTGGTTTGCAAAGTAACTGTAAAGTTGCAGCATGTAGGCACCACGATCTTTGCTTTCAAGTAAAATCATTTTCAGTGCTTCAATCCCTCCAGCACTCCGACAAGAAAAACCTAGTGAGTCACCACACACAACCAAAATGCCCAAATACCTGTGACCTGTACAGAGCTGTGAAACTCTTCTACCTATGAGATTTCATCTCCCCCCAGACAATGGCCAATTCTGAGATGGTATAAATGCCTTCAAAACTTCATTTGGTGACTTAGAGAGCTTTCTGCTGAAACGAGGCATGCCACAGGCATCACAAGTGGATGTTTATGGGGGAAAAATCTGAATAAAGTGTATGTTTGACAGCTAGGCTAGGAGAAGCCTTAAACCTTTCAGTTTTAAAAGCAGTGCAATTTCTACAGCATATCCCATGTCCCAGGAGCATGGGAGCAGATATATCCTTGGCCTGGCAGTTTGGGCTCTGCACTCTGTAACTTCAGCAGTTCCTGTCTCTTGTGGATAAAAACATAAAAATCACCATCAGCCTGAGAACAGACACGGGCTGTGCTCATGTCTGCTCAGCACAGGGGAGATGGTCCTTCCCTTCAAGGAGCACAAATGATTGACATTTGGTCAATTAGTTCTCTATTAACATGCAGCAAGGGACCTGGTAACAAGGTCCCTTTTTTTTTCTTCCTGATTTGATAGAAAAGACATTGAAACATATTTTAATCTGCAACACAGACTGATAAAACCAGCTGCCCAACAGACAGGCTTAATTCTCCTTGGAGGGCTCGAGAGCAGCTTTACTCCTGCCGGATAAGTCATGTTTACAGCAGATCCTCCGAGCTGCTCAGCCTCCTGGATGAATTTAGAAATCAGACCAGAGGGCAGATTTGCAGAGCAGTAATTAGCACAGGAGACGGTGGAGATGCGATTGAGAAGAATAATTTAGTCTGTGTCAATATGGGGGGCTTGTCCAAACTTCTGGGCAGCTCTTGGAAGAAAGGCAGAGAAGGATGAAACAAGGGGGATCTGCACTCCAAAACTACTTCCCACAGACCACCTTAAGAAGCCTTAATCAGCTTTTCAACATTTCTCCCTTCTCATTTCAGGGCTTTTTAATTTTTTTTTTTTATGTTAAAAAAAACAAACAGGGCAGGCCTTGGGTATCCCTGACAGGCAGCACCACCGTGTTGCCACAGTGACTGTAACAGTACACGGTCAGTTGGCAGCCAGAGGATTTCCTCACCACTGTATTTTTGCTAATGAGTCAGCAAGTGCCTTAACTTCAACACGCCACCAGCTTGATCAGGCTTGTTACTGTGCAACTGCACACCAGAGCAGAGCAGATGGAGGAGCTCCTGTTGTACCAGCTGGATTTAATCCTGCTACCTTCTAAACCACTTCCACAAAAAGCCAGAATAGGGAACTTTAATCACCATTTTCACAGAACTCAGCATCACTGTTTCCATCTTGGATGGATTGCAGCAGCATCAAAACAAAATAGAGAGATCATCAGAAGAAATTAAAAGGACAGAACTATGAGCTCAAAAACAAAACTCAGGTCAGAGGAGGGCCAGAAATTACCAGGCAGTGCAGCTCCCTCTGGGTTCTCCTGATACAAAACTGAGCCATGGCAGTGAAACTCATATGTTGCCTCTCATGTGAAAAGAGAATAGAGAACACGTCAAACTAGTTTCTGTAAGAAGGGTTGGTTTATTTGTGCTTCTCTCCATTCTCAGGAGCTATGCATCTTTTTTTCAAGAAGAAAGAACCTGTTACTGACATTTCAGTGACAGACAAAAAGCAGTACCAACAGTGTCAATCCCAACACACACTCCTCCAGTTGCTCCTAATATGTTCCTTCTCCTGGATTTAAATCTGTGAACACAGGTCCCAGAGTACGCACAACCACTGCAAACTCAAAAACATAGAAACTAAGAAAAACATTAATTTACCTTATGTAAATGGTTTAAGTACTCATATTCCTTAGACTTCAATATGTAAAACAACACAAGTAGGTTCATACAAGAGTTAAATATAGAGTTATGGATAGATTAAGTAGGAGATGGACAGGTCTTCTTGCCAGGGGTATTTACTAATTTTCTGAAAATGGCAAATGGGCATTAACTCAGAAAGTAAAAAGTGGTTCAAGAAGAGAAAGAAAAAACACAAGTAAAAGGAGATCAGATCCAGCCCTTTCCAACTTCCCAACTGACTCTGACCTATCTCTCATTTTCCAAGGCATTTCCCATCTCTATCTGGGCCTAGTTGAGACAAGTGAGTCTGACACATCAGACAGTCTGCTCCCGTTTGATGAAGGAACAGCAATTCCTGAAGAAAAAGCAGAGCTAAGAATAAATCCCAGTGGTCAGATTAAGTACATGAACCAAGTACAAGGCATACATAAGATTTATTAGGTCTCACGCTGTAACAGCACCACGAATCCTAATGTGCCCTATTTGCTATCCGTGTGTGCCTTTAAGGCAATGATAAAAGATCACTTGGCACAGTAAGATATCATGAAGATTTTCACCTGCAGTGGTTTTACTTCTTGCCCTTCCTAATTCACTTGTGTTAAGCCAAAAACTGGTGGAAAAAAACTGAGAAATCCTGCAGTGTCTACAAGTGAGCAGGTAGGGTTCCACGCAATTCACCAGGCTGGGAGTGCTGTACTACGACCAGTAAGCTCAGAATGCACATTAGACATGTGAGTTAGTGATCATGGGAACACTAACAGCAGGTAATTTTATCTCCAAGGACAGACTCTTTTTTATTTCTAAACTGTGATCTGAACCCTGAAAAATCAAGGCATTACAGAAATGGATGCTGGTGTTGCTGTTAGAGCCAGCCTGCAAATGCTGCTGGACAAGGTGGCTTGGAGGGGAACATGGGCTGTTCCAGGCAGCATGAAGGCCCAAAAGGGCCATCAAAGAAGCCCACAGAGATGATGCCATGAAGGGCAAGACTCTTATTACTGGTGGTATATGACAAAAGGAAACAACGTGGAGCAAAAGGAGAAGTGAAAGAGGGGGATGAAGAGCTTTCAGAGCACAAAGACACCAATGGCTGGTTTGTTCCTCCTGTTTTCCACATAAAATAACTACACATCTGCCATCACAACCAGACTCCTCTGCGTGGCAGGATCACCACCTCTGAAGGCTATAGAAGGTTTTCGTATCTTACAGAGCACATACAAGCCTCTGGTGCTCCATATATTCAGCACAGGGGACAGTGACCTTCTAAGGAGGTCCCATAACATCTACCCCACATCCTTTCGTATAACCTGGCTTTCAAGGCTAAATACAGACAGTAGCACAAGCTTGTTTGCTGCGGTTCACAAGCCACTGTACTACTCATTTGAATCAATACCATCACATTATGTGACATTAAATGGTATCAACACCTTCAGTTCACAAGCAGACACTTCCATCTAACACTAACTTTGATGCTGGCTTCTCTGCTGGGAGCATGTCTCCACTGCAAAAAGGATAGTAAACAGATTTATTTGCACAAGCCTTTGGAGACCTTTGAAGGTGAAGCAATACTCAGTCACAAGCAGTGTGCTCCTTGTTAAACAGCTAAATGGCCCTGCAGCCACACATCATCTCTTAAATCACTATTTTCCTGATACATCATTAATGTGAATTAAACAAAAGAAAATATATGAAGTCATAATAATCCTGCCCTTTTGAACACACCTGGTACTGCTGGTCCTGCATCCCAATTGCAGGAACCTGCCTGGGATCACTGGGGAAACAAATAGATGGAAATATTAGTTCCAAGGTCTACATATTTTTTCCATGATGAAAAGGGTCCTTCCAGGGCTGGTTCAGACACAAACTACAGGAGATGAGGAATGTCCTGGCTAATGCCCAGGGGTCTGTTCACATTCACTGCATGTTCTTTAGTTCGGCTGCCTGCAGTGTCTCTTATTTCACAACAGGTTGTTCTACTTGTACAAACCTCACTCAACCTTCATTTGTTGAGGACAAACAAAACTTAATGGAACCCCAGAGTCTTCCCAACAAGCTACGGCACAGCTCTTCCTTTATTTCTCTCATTCTACAAGAGAGTTAAGGTGACCAGATCACATGAGCTGTCTGGGAAAACAGTGATCTCTTCTGGCATGCAGGCTGAAGGTCTTGGAGAGACCATTTTTGCTAAAAATCTCACGATGCTCAGCAGGGAGAGAGGCCTCATAGCAAGGGGCTGGAAGGCAGACGGGATTTTGCAGCAGCTCTGAGCCCTCACCACCAACAGTGGCTCTGCTGTGCATTCAGGATTATTGATTATCCTCTCCTAATCCCACGATAGAATGCCCAGGGCAAAAGAAAAAAAAATGTATTATATACAGATAGATAGCTATTTAAAATCATTAACAGAGATTTATATCTCTGAGCAAGTCTTCTGTTCTCTGGGGAAACCAGACAGCTACATAGTAAGAGACTGAAAGCTACAATAGAATGAAAACATGAGCTTCAATAAATCATTAACCTAAAACTTATAATGTTTATCTGCAATGTCATGTCCTCGCAATCTACAAAAGCAGATGCATAACTTTTTGTTTTTCTTTTATTAACTGTTAAACTGTCATGTAACTATTGCAAAAGATTGAAGCTTTTTTTTTACAGCGTTGAGCATCAGAACTGCAGTTTCTTGTAACGGAAGGGATGGATACTTGAATGCCAATTTGTATTTTGGAAAAGTAACTGGAGATAAAATATATGCAAATGAAGTTTTGAGGGTGAGGCTACTCACCTTCTGCTGATGATCTGGCACCTACATGTGCTCAAAACTTCATTTACAAGGCAGGTCTATGAGTTTATTTTTACCAATTCTGCTCCATTTTCCCTCATTTACTCTTCTTCTGGTCCTCCCTACATTTCCAAGTGTATGATACATACAACAAGGTAAAGGCAGCAGCAGAGCCAGTTTGAGGCCCCTCAGCAATGAAGGAAAGTCCCATGAGCCATGGCACTCCTGCCATGAGGGGAGGACAGGCAGAAAGCCTGGAAAAAGGCAGACTCATTTCAAAAGCAGAAGGAGCTTTTCAGGGTCAGCAGTGGCTTTCCTACCCCCTCCTCCCTTGCACACAGCACTGGTCATCCTCCAGCCAGCTGTGCTCTCCCTCCCCAGCCCCAGATAGCTGGGAAGATGGAAAGCCAAGGGCTGGCCACTGCAGAAGGGTACAGGAGGACAAGGATGGCCCCACAGACATCCCTCTGGGACACCAGCTGATGGCAGATGCAGACAGCTGTGCCCCAATGTCCTCCCCAACAGGCTGGGGCAGGTGCACAGAGAGGGGCAGCTGCAGCCCGAGGGGACATGTGGCCATGTCCCCAAGACTCAGCAGTGACCAAAACAAGGGGCAGCCAGTCTTGCATCAAGAGCAGTGTCTGCATGATTTCTCTGTAAAAGCTCAGCTCTTCCCACTCTGGGCAGTTCCATGAACACTGCTGACATTTCTCAGCCTTGCACTCTAACGATCTACAGGCACAGACCCTTCACCTCTCCCTCTGAAGTTCTACTACAGCCACCAGCAAATAGGAAGTAAAAATTAGCCCCAGGTATTTTAGGGATCCAAATAATTATATGAAACCTTGTTTCTATTTTTTTCAAGACTAGAGCAGTAAAGCTCTTTGCTCCCTCAGGCTTGACATCCAAAAATTAGCAATTGTTTGTTTTACAGAACAAGACTTGCTCTATTCAATTTAAACCAAATCTGTTAATCTAGAAACAAACGCATAAAAAACCCCTGAAATTATGACTAAGGGGGATTTCAAGAAGCCTGCATTACTCTGTTTTTCTGAGATATTAAGAAAAGACTCTTACATAGACTCTTACATTTATTCTACCGTATTTCCTGCTGGCAGAAATGCAATTTTCAAAAATTCAAAGCTGCTGTGCTGCTTTTGTCTGCTGCTACTGATGTGCAGTGTAACTATGTGTTCAATCCAGCCTGGGAGGGCTGCTCTTTAAAAGCTAAGTTAAAGCATGATTTCCAAAATCTTGGTCATACGAATCTGTGAGCAAATCTCTCAACTGCTCTATGCAAACCCTCAAATTATTGCTATGCTCAAGTCCTTGAAGACCACCAAATTACCAAGCTGTAGCCCACATGACTAAGGTTCACAGAAGTTCAACCCCAGCTTATGTAAGAGACAGAACTGGTATGTTTGCCTTTAAAAAACCCCACCAAGATAAATCTTAGGGTCAGCAAACATGCTGTGCAATATTTAACAAGAAAAAGCTGTGACCTTAACAGGATTTGCAGCCTGAAACTGCTCCTGAAGGCAACAAACATGACATGATCATTCTGACAGCTGTGACAAATTAGGTTTCATTTGCCTGAGAGCCAGCCATGTTCATTTAACTGCAATTATGGGCACATCATGATCCCCATGCTGGGGAAGGCACCCAGCCATCAAGCCAGACAGTGGAACAAAGCATCTTCTACAGATCAAACCCTTCAAATGCTTCTTCTGTAACAACACCAAGTTTTCAAAAACAAACACTTGTTAACATGCACCAGTAGCTTCCCCAGGTGTTTATCATGGTTCCTCAGCTCTTTTTCAACCAGGGGAACAACAAAACCTTTTTCAGATGCTTTCAATTCTGCATCCCTTCCCTGCACGCCTGGTTGTAAAATGCAATGCTTGCAGGGGAACATGCCATTTATGGGTCCAATGCAGGAGATTTGAAAATTGTTTCCTTCAGCCTGACACACTATTTTGAGAGACTAAACACATCAATTAATTAGCTTGGGGTTTTTTATAACTTATCTTTATGCCTGAGAACATATCTAGACCTTCTGATCTTTGTACCAAAATTCTGCATACTTACCTATAATTTCATGAAAACCTTTTGCTTATCTGCTTATACTTCAGCCCCATCAAACAAGAAAGCTTTGATCAATTAAATATTCACCATTTCAACGTACTGGTGACTTAATTTAAAGAAAAAAAAAACACCTCTGGGATGTGTCCATCAGCTTCCTTGAAAATTCCTAGATAACAGATCCATAGTGAGTCTAATCCATTTAGACTCAAAAACACCACTCTTTTTTTTCTTTAAGACATCATTTCTTTATTCCCAAGCAGGACTTTCCAAGCCTATACATTTGGTAGGCAGCAATGCAGGAATCCTCTGGTCTCTCTGTCTGTTTGCTGTTGAGACACCAGCTGCCAACAGTAACAGGTGTTTTCTGGTTTTCTTCTCAAGAGAAAGTCCTAGGCACTATCTCCAGTGGAATGCAAACCAGCAGTGTGGCACGCAGGGCCCGGCACGGAGCCGCATTCCTCTCGGAGCACGCCGGCAACACAACCTCCACCGCAGCTACACCACCTCGGATGCTTAATGGGGAGTGAGCTGGGCTCGGGTACATGCACTCAAAACATTCAGCCAAATCACCACCTCAGGAGCACCTTTCTTTTTTATTTTTTTTTTTTTTCAAGGAAAAGCTTGTTTATCAACAGCTGTGGAGCACTGTACATTTGCACAGTACAACATTAATTAACGGGACACAGTCAGCTGTTGGTTCACTGAGGCTGAAGGCCCTGTACTGGCAGTACCTAGCTTTTATTCAATGTTTCTGGGCAGGGAAAATATTCAGAATTGATTTTCAGTAAGAATTTTTTTTTCTTTTCTGTGTCTTCAGTGAGCCAACTGAGCTAAAATTTCTGAGAATAACACGGGCAGGAGAAAAATGGAAACAGCAGAATTAAGAAAAACAGGTGGTGAAGATGAGGCAAAATGAATAAATAGATTTGTGATAAAAAACTGCAAAATAACCCATGACCAGAGCAAACAGCCATGTAACATACCATCAGCATCTTCTGAGAAATAGTTAGCAGTGAGGCATCACGCAGTGTAACGCAAATTTGAAATTAAATCAAGTTTCCTTCTGATCTTCAAAGCCTCATAAATGCATTAACCTTTACTCACTCTGTCTAGTCCTACAGATCTACAGTGAATTAAGCTTAAATAACTGTAAGATTCCATCATAAGACTCCCTGTAGGAGTGATTTTTCTCATCCTGTTGTACACTGGGAATTTTTAGACAGTAGTTTTCTCATGGTGGAGACAACACGACAGCACCTAACATACTCCAAATGGGAACGTGATACAAGCAACAAAGCAGCCACCCAAAACCTAGTCATGCTGTTCATGTTTACAATGTAAAAAGTTATGTTTATACTGATAAACACAGCTTTTGAAAAGGTTATTTCCCTCCTCCTCTGCAAACAGAAAAGGTTAACTTCATCATCTGCTGCACACACGTCAGCTTATCATGCAAAGGAAGGAGCTGCAGAGAGCAGCCCTGTATTCCTCTGCATCAAAGGACCTCTTGGAGGATCCCAGCAAAATGCCCAGAAAACCAGCGTTATCCTAACCTGCCTCAAATTCCCCTGCCACAGCCTGCTGCTTTAGTAGACTCAATCTCAACAGCAAGCCTCCAAGTTATAGTTTATGGATAAGTCCTCAGACCAGTTAATTCAGAGGTAAAACACAGCCTGCCTTTTGGTTTAGTGTAGTCATTAACAGTGTAGTGACAGGAGAGTTCCTTTGCCTGCTTTCAGACTAACCCCACTGACATAGCTAAACCACAAAAATGTACTTATTCACTCATAAATGAGTGCTGTTCTGAGAGCTGTATCTAGCTCAGCTTTACCCTAATTCCTTGAATTAGATAGATAGATAGATAGATAGATAGATAGGGCAGGGACATTAGTACTGTAACAGTAAATAGAGCAGTACTCAAGCTCAACTGCTGCCTGTGAGGTGTATCAGCAAAGTTCAGAACAATCATTTCCTCCACGGGCAGGCAAGATGCTCAGAATATAAGAGGTCATTTCAGCAAAGCCCAGAGATGCAGGAGCCAGAGCTCCTTTGACAGTTGCCTGGCAACACTCTGTTATCTTTTATTCATTTATATTATTTTTAACACACTTACACTTATCCCCAGGTCTCACCCAGGGTTCACTCCAAAGAGAGTTCAGCATTTTCAGTCATTTGGGGGTGTCTCTTTACTACAGATTTTCCGAAACAACTGAGTTCTGCCAAGAAGAGCACAAAACACAAGGGCTTTCCAAGGACAGGTTCTGGAATGGGCTGTTTGCTCCTTCCAGCCTCAGTTTTGCGTCACACTGTGCACTTTGTCAGGATGTTTCTCAACAAGTACCTCTTATGATTGCTACCTTTCGTCAGCATCCAGCCAGCCATTCAGTGCATGCCACGAAGACATGAGCTGCATAGATTCTCTGAGCTAAAAATACCAGTTAATGGGAAGCTACTGCAACATTAAACACATTTTTATTCTTAAAAAATTCAAGTTTATTCCCTTGTCAATAAAAACAAGGCAAACTTCAAATTCAAGAGGACCTTGATTTGCCACTAGGTTTTCCAAATGAAAGAAAAAAAAATACTCAATTATTTATTTCTGGAGAGAGAAGTCTCCCCTTGTCCCATTTCCTCACTTAAAGCAAAAGAAAACATAACCAATGCCCACACAGAAAACACCCTAAAGCCCTTGGGGCATGTTTTGAAGAAGCTATTTAGAGTAAGGAACATGGGCATTCTCTGTCCTTCTATTTATAATGAGGCTCCACCATCCCCAGGAGCTAAAGCAGAATGAAAATGGGTCACATATCTAATTAGCACTATTGAAGCATGAAGCCCAAACATCCCTGAAATGTAATAGATTTCATTTTTTTTAATAACTTCAGCTTCATTAGAATATCCCACAGTCACCTATGTCAGAACCCAGAAGCTTAGAAAAAGGGTACCATAAAGCAGGCACATATCCAGCATCATGCTGCTTTACTGCTGGGGGAGACAGTGCTTCAGACAAAATCCAATCTATTAACTAAAAAAATGAAACAGTAAGTCAGTCTAGCACAGCCTGTTCTTTAATCACTTTTTATTGTAAAAAAAACCAAACAAAAACCCCTCAAACAAAACAATATAACAAAAATAACACAATCCTTTTGACTACAAAAACTAAGCAGATCCACTGGCATGGACATGGATGAAGCATATTCAAGGAGAGCAGTTTCTAAAGCAGACAAATGGACAGACACTGGTGGTTTCCCGCTTTCTCTCACCAAGTAAGCCACACTGCCCCATGCTTTTCCCCCTCCTACATGTTTATTAGGGAGCTGCTGAGGGCTCTGCAGCAAGTCCCCCTCAACAACAGAGCCTCCTGGCTCTGCTCCTCACCCACACCTCTCTCCCACGCAGCACCCGAGTGTCAGTCAGCACCAGGCACATGGGGCTGTCAAGCCACCGTGTTTGAATTACAGGTGTGCACTGGCAAAGAGCACTGGGGAGCTGCTCCTCCTGCTCACCCAGAGCAGGCAAAGGGGACTGCAGGGGTGGGTGGAGGGGAGGAGAGGCAGCTGCCAGCTTTACTCGGTGTGTTCACAGCACACATGGCTCAAACACGCACATCGTGCTGCCCATACTCAGCTTTCCCCTCTGCTTCCACAGCCAGCTTCTTGCTGTCGCCTCCCAGGGCTCGCTTTAACTCCGGGCAGGTTCAGCCTCCTGTGCCCACCACCCAAAATTTCATTTGCTGTGGGCAAGATGGATGCCAGTGAAGCTGTGTGTACCCACCAGCTCAGGCCATCCACTCGAAAAGACATCCAGTGAAGACTTTCACATGCAAACTCAGTCTGCTTGTGAACAGCACTCTGCACTTCAATCAAAGTCAACAAGCCATAAACGCCACTCATCCGTGAGGGCTGGAAGTCACTACAGCCTCCTGGGAAAAAAAAAATACTATGAAAAAAATCAGAGGGGTGAATTAATTGAGCCTGCAGCTGTCTGCTCTACATATGAGATGTCACAAAGTTCATGTTGCTGCACAGGATTTTTTTTTTACAAGGGATGAGCAGGCGAAAGCAGTGCAAAAACCAGAACAAAGTGTTTACTCTGCTCATCCACGACTATGCTTTCACCCCACAGGCGACTATGTCTTTTGCAAGACTTGTCACATGAACACTGTGATTCATCTTCTGCAAGGAATTCTGCAATTCTGTTTATTACAATGAAAAATTTTTCCTTTTATTCTTTTTGTTTAACTTCTTTTTTCACAGTGGAGAACAAGGGATGCCACTGCAAAGGAGTGAAACACAACAGTGCATTAACTTGGTTTATCTAGTAACTTCTTGATCAGCAAATGGAAACAAAATAGACTCTCAGATATAGAAACATATATACAAATGCATTTATTTTTTAATTGAATGATGTGGTCATTCATGAACCACCAAGCTCTCCAAAAGTGCTCAGGTACAACACAAGTTATAGGCACAACGCAGAGCAAAGAGTGATGGATGACCAATATCCATGGTGGAGATCAGCAAACGCTGGAGATCACTGGTCCAGTGCCAAGACCAGATCTTTACAGAGTCCACATTATCACATCTGGGGTAATAATCACCATTTTTATCACTTATTATTGTGAGAATTTCAATTACATTAGTAAAAATACAGCTTATACCAGAAGTTATTCTTCACAATTTATTCTGTAACCAGAACTTGCTCTGGCTGCAAGGATACTCAGCCACTAGAAATCTCAGTGGTTCAAATGGTATAATGCTTGCTGCACCTACTTTTTTCCCCCTCAAGCAAATTGTTCAGCAATTTCTTAAAGTGGCTTCAGAAGTCCTGACACCATCTCCCGAGAAACTCTGCTTCCACTGAGGCCCTCCCTCACCAGCCTCAGCAGCTCACTTCACACACACTTCTCAGAATGGGGCTTCTGCTTAAACATCCAGCTGGAAGATGACTGCGATGTGCCTCCCACCATGTGTGATACTGGGACCCCTCCAGGCTGCTGGAAGAGCCTCTCAGGGGATCAAGCCCATGCACCAAACCAGCCTCCCTGCTCCCTGAACTGCACATTTGAGGTTTCCCACACACAGCAATGGACACAGCCTGTGGGAGCCAGGAACAGCATCCAGAGCCTCCACCACCAGAAAGCCCCATTTACTATGGAACTAGAAATAGCAGAGGGGAGGCTTTCAGTGGAAAATGTGATGAGAATAGAAAGCAAGAGAGTAAAAGCCCTGTCAGCACATTTCATAGACAGTCTTTTTAATGAGGAGA
This sequence comes from Sylvia atricapilla, assembly GCF_009819655.1. Lineage (NCBI taxonomy): Eukaryota > Metazoa > Chordata > Aves > Passeriformes > Sylviidae > Sylvia > Sylvia atricapilla. The sequence goes on from NC_089140.1 coordinate 141,680,645, forward strand.
TAAACAGATAAAGCTTTCAATCCATGTATGGAGGGTTGGTTTTTTGTTGTTTTTTTGTTGTTGTTGTTGTTGTGGTTTTTTTGGTTTTTTTTTTTTTTAATTTGAAAAGAAGCTAACCAAGCACAGAGGATTCAATATAAAACAAAGGCAGAACAAAACATTTTTTAACAAGGCCTAAATAATTTGAAAATTGTCAATTTTAGTGCCACAGAAAAACCAAAGGTCTCCTCCACAGCCTACCCACCCTGTTTATTTTCTTTAATTATCTTTTCCTTTCAAACAGGTGACTGTGTAGTGCAGTTAACAAATCCACACAAAAACCATCCCCCAGTCCTGTGTGGCCCCCCTGGCTTTGCTGCAGCAGCACTACAAGTCAGGGCAAAGATTAGGAGGAAGTTAAGCTTCCCTGCTGGAGTCAGCTCCATACCACACAGTGTGGATCCAGACCTCCCCAGATGTCAGAGCTCAGTGTGACAAGACTTTGTTCCTATTACACAGTTCCCAGCTACAGCATCTGCCACCCTCTACAACCATTTGATGTGCAAAGAGGCTGCCCCACCAATACCATGCTGTTTCTTAATCTGATGCAACACATTTAAATCTGGTGTAAGTAAAAATTCAATGTTCAAAAACCAGCCTGAAGCTATTAAAGGAACAAGAGAGATTTCTTCACATGAAGATGATTTTAAACACTGAATTTAGAAAAACACGAGATGGAACCCAGAAAAGCAACTCTGCAAAGGGAAGTCCTCCCTTCACATGCCACGCAGCAAAAGCAGCATTCTCTCTCACCGTGGTTTCTTCCATCATAACCTGGAATCATAACCTCAGACTGGGAAAGGATGGGGGTGGTGGGGTGGGGAGTGGTGGCAGGCTCTTCTCCAGTGGCACCTTTAATGTCTCCTCCCCTTGCTGCTGACACTCATCCTTTGGGTGGAGTCTTTAAATGAGTTCTCCCCCAGTCACAAAGACATTAAAAGCCAGTAGCCACCAGTGAAAGGCTTTATATCCTCTTTTTATCTTATGTGCTGTGCTCTCCTGGGTAGCTTCCAACACCTTCACATTTCATATGTGGTACCTTCAAAGATAAATGATTTACAGGGGCTTTCTGCACAACCTGCAAAATACCACCACAACTTTATCCCTGATCTTCTAAGAAACTCCATGCAAACATGCAGCTAAGAACTTTTCCCTAGACAAGGTTATATAGTCCTAAACAAACCTCAAATTTAAAAACGGAAACAAACCACTGTAATATACAAAATCCAACTAACAGTCATACTTGACATAAGATAAATATTGTTTAGGGGGAGTTATGTTTCAGACGCTGTATTTCAGGTTACCAGAAGGTGACTGCATCCTAAAGAGTCAACCACAGAAACCCACTGCAAACACACATACATTTAAATATGAGACACTGCTCCCAGATATTTTCAACAAACTGCAAATCTACTGTATATTCAGCCATCCTGAATAGTCCCCAGGAACTATTTTCTGTATTAACTTTCAGGATTTGGAAGTGTCACTCTGTAGGAAGCTGCACAGTCCTATAACCTGTTACCCAGGTTGTGCACAACATACAATTTAAAGTATGTAGGTTTTTATTTCGAAGCAGTAAAGTAGGGTTAAAAACTGCCTCCTGCAGATAGTTACTAATATAGAAAAGTAAAATTTAATCACTGACTGCATGACAGATGAAATAAAGTCTAATGTGGTTTCTAATTTATTTAACAGCTGGGCCAAAATTATCTCCAGACATTACGGGTCATGATCAGAGCACTGGCTACATGACCACAGCCCTCCAGAGGGGTATTTCATTTCAGACTTGTGCACTGCAGGGCTGGCAGTCCCTGTCTCCCTGTACAGGAGAGCCTGTTTTCTGAGCTGCTGCAGGTACAACAGCCCAATGCAGGGGCTGTGCTGTGCCTGCAGCCCAGGCTGCTCCTGGTTCTCCCCAGTGACGGTGCCGTGGTACGTGACTTGTGTGTCCTCATCACTGTGCACTGCAGTCTGAAGGCATCCACCCCAACTCTCCCCCTCTCGTCTGAGTTTATTCAAATAGCTTGTTAGAAGAGTGTTCTTCCCAAACGACAGTGTAAACAAATATCAGAGTTTGTTTTACAAATTCTTGCTTTCTCGATTCTATTTAGCAGAAGCAAGCTTGGTCAGATTAACCAGTGTACCAAAGAAAGCAATAAACTCATCTCCACTCAGGCTTCCAAATCTGAGATTTGAACAGCCTGCCCAAATGTTCTGGGCACAAAATCTTCCTAGTCAAGTCAGGGAGATCTCATTACAGAAATTTCTATGTGGTCTGAATTGAGTAAGAGATCAGGTAAGATAAAGAGACTGTGTTTTCAAAAACCTCCTCAAAATACACATGCTTTCTGAACAGATGCAAAAGTTAATTTATCTACTTAGGACTATGGATGGATACATCTAGTGATTGCTCTTGAGATCACGGAGTAAGCCCAGATGAAGTCAAAATTGGAAAATGAAATACTAATACTCACAGCAAGGTCAACCATCCTTATTTATTATATTAGTAGGACAATCCAACATGAAGTATGATTGCTCTTTTTCTTGCATCTGAACCATAACTTTTAAAATACATCCTTTACTGCCTTCCTCCAACACCTTTTTTTTTATTTGTCCACTCACTTTGGTATTGAAAAATCTGCATATGCTACTTAATTTTTAGGAAAGGAATTAATCAGTTAAGCACTTTTTTTTAAACTGGCTATTTCAACTGGTCCAATGCATTTGCCTCTTACTCCCATAAAAAGAGGAATTTTTAAATGGACTTTACTTCAGCCCCACTCACTTTCATGGTATACATCCATGCCAAAGAAGTTACTCCACAGATGGCAAATTTCCAGCATTTGCTTTCAGGCTGCTTATCACGAAAAATACAGATATATTCCTTAAATATTATATGAATCAGAGCCAGAACTCAATGCCAGAAATAATTACCTTCTCTGGACAACATTCAGCAACCCATTCCTTTCTGCCCCAGCCTGCCAGCTGTCTTCAGCACAAGCAGGATCCTCCTTTTAATGGCCCATTCATTTGTTTCTTGTGCTTTAGTCTTCACCCATTTTTCTCCTCTTCCTGCTCCAGCTGTTTCCAGGAGTCATACGTGGCTCCATCCCCCAGGCTTTTTGCTCTCTGCACTCTGCTCAGCTTCCTCCTGGGGGTCCAAACTCCCACTGAAATACTTTCGTTGTGATCAGCTGGAGTGAAGCATCCTCAACCACTGCATAAAGTATCTGTGTTTTCAGTATTCTCAAATGTAAACATAAAACAAACAACTTCATGTGGATGACTCAAATTAGCTCTTCAGTCTTGTTCCCTGTCTTTAACATCTTGGATCGCTTCCATCTTTTAATGAGGTTCAGGCATTACTTTAAGTGAACCACTGCTGAAAAAAGGTCACAAAGTCCCCTCTAGCCCCATTTCCTGATCGCTGGAGACACAGCCACCCATCTGACAGACCCAGCCTTGAGGGGCTGCCTTCTGCTTCTCAACTCTTTCTCCAGATCCCTACTTTCCTTCTGAAAGCAGCAAAGAGGGCTCTTCCCATCCCTCTGAGCACTGACGCTCATAACTAAGTTCGGGTTTTGGTAACGCTAATACCTCCTTGTTTGACACATGTGTCCTGTTGCTTTGTTCAGACTTGGCTTTCCTTCCACTAGTCTAATCTTACCAAAAACTCTTAAAATCATTGCTCCATTCTCATTTTCAACTTCTTCTTCCCTTTCATCAAGGTTATGCTATTTCAGCCTTCACAGACTGACCACACTGAGCTACTGAAATGTCAGCTACAGTCTCAGGTTGGCCACCCTGTCCAGCTGTCACAGCTAACCTGGTCAGCCACAACATACACCATTCATGATTTTTCTCTAATGAACTCACTGTTCATCTGTCATGTACAAACATGTGTCTGTCTGTCCTCATAGCTTTTGCCCTGCTCAAGTCAGCTGTAACCTATCATATCCATGCTGTTATCATGATTATATATATGGACTATTTCCATCATAGTCTGTGGGGGTAAAAAATTTCACTGGGTTCAGCTCTGTACAATCTTGACTCAATACCAGCCACAAAGTAACCCTACATTTATTAAAAACCAGCCACAAAATAGCTCAAAAATATTCCTAAATATTATTATAACTGAGAATACTCCCAACTATTTCATAAAAAACATTCCCTGTCTAATTGCTGCTTTTTTCTTTGGAAGGCAGTCACTAATAGCAACACTGATACTAGCATATGGAGCAGACTGCAGCATTTCAAAGTTGCCAACAAGTTTAAACAAACAAATTGCAGAAATTAAACTTTAAGCAAAACTTTCTTCCCAGAAACAAATACTGACACTGGATACAAAATATGAAAATGCCAAGCCAATACAAACACCGAAGGAGACAAAACAAAACCAGGCAGGAATTCAATTTTGGCATAAATGACAGCAGTTTTGTGCCTGGATCATAAAGGAGCGGTTTCACTTCTTAAAAATTAAGTGTCTGTACCCTCAGGTAGGCAATGAAGCACCTGGCAAGGCTGGGGAGGATGATGCAGAGCCCTGCACTCCCTCTGCCCATGACTCACCAGGGAGACACTCGCCAGATCTTTTCAGTTTTTTAATTGTTTCACACTGGGCAGGCTGGCAGTTCCTGGAGGTAGCTTTTCCTAGTAAGTATTATGCCAGGAGATCACAGACTCCAGGAGTGGACAAGCCTTGGAGGCAAAAACCTGGGGATGCAACTTCAATGACAGAGATTTCTTTTGATGTGACCTACAGGATTAACCATAATCCTGGTGTGACTAAATATGTTATATGCCATCTTTATTGCCCATGAAGGAAAATTTAAGGACACCCCTATTTCTTTCACTGTTCCAGGCCAGCGAAAGACTGGACTGGTGATAATATGCAATACATTTAGGCCCTATTGCACAACAGCCACTTACTTTTTTCCCTTGTTTGGACAGATGCTGAAGTAAATAACTGTCAAGACATTAATAAAAAGAGTAATCCCACTACCAAAAAATTAATAAAAAGCAAACCAGGCATCCTTAATATTTTCCTCCCAACAAAAGGCATTCTGTAGTCCTCAGCTCCAAATGAACTTTTGCCATGCACTTAAAAATACATCTCCATCTACTGATGTAGGCATAGGCAGAAGTGAGCCCTCTTTGCAGGGGGTCCTTTGAGTTACCAAACATGAGCAAATAGATTTAAAGCATCCATAACAAAAGCACCTCAATCTTGAAGCATTGTTATTAAAGTTCAAAAGACCCATGCAAAACAGCAAGCTCAGGCTGAAGGAAACCATTGCTAGACAGGGCTGCTTTAAGAGCATGCTGAATATAGCAGTCAATTTTTTGAAGTTATTTTGCTACAGGACACAATCACTTCAGACTAACATTAAATCTGACTATTAAATCTGCAAGCAATAATGCAGATCACAAATAACCAAATCTTATTCCGTGACCTTTTCCATCAGATACTACATAGCAACTTATCTCTATCACAGATCATTGGTCTCATCAGAGTTGCTCTATCAGATACTTCCTACAGTCCACTCTAATATTACATCAGCAAGTCAAGTGAGGACACAGACATCTGACTTTCTCCTTTAATTGAGACTTCGCAAAAGAAGAGCAATTCCTTAGGGCTTTTTTTTCCCTGCTCAGAGGAGGCCATCATATTCACACCTGACTATCTGAAGCACTTAGAGCCCTAAGTGGTCCAGGACCAGGCTGTCTCAAAGACATCCCCTATGGGCAGTTCTACACTACCTGGGCAGAGCAGAGTCTGGGTATTCAGTGTGGAACCAGCAGCACCTCACCCAGATGTTTTCATTCTAACAGTCAGTACACAACAGACTGGCTTCAGTTCCCTCTGGCCATATTTTCTAGAAGTAACTTTCAGAACTTTATACCTACCCTGGCTTTGCCTCAGCCCGAATGCTACCAGCTGAGAGCTCTGGTTGCACACAGCTAAGTGGTGGATGTGAAGCTGATCACTTCAGGCAACACTGCCCCATCACTGAGAAGCCATCCAGGGAGCAGTGAAAGCCAAGGCTGTAAGAACACACAGGCTCCTGAGCTCAGGCAGATCCTTTTCAACTTAATTGCCTTCCCTGTTCTTCAGATTGCCCCAAAGCCATCTGTCCCAGCCTGCATTCCTTCAACTGCTTGCTCATGTTAAGTACCTGCTTACTTAGCTGTCCTCAGTCACGTACACAGCTGCAGAGCTCCCTGCCCACGCTCCGCCTCGCCTGGAAAGCAAGCAGCTCCTTCCCGAGCTGAGTCTCAGGAACACTGCTGGAAACAAACTCACACAGGTCTGACAGGCCACGAGACAGTTTAGTGGAGGGGAAAAGAGCACCCAGAGTGAAAAGGCTAACCCGCCCTATAAAACCACTTTGCAAACTCGTAGTAGCAAACTTCTGTTAAGTATGACAGGATTTAAGCAATGAGAAGTCACATGCCTAAATAACCCTGTGGAGTTTTACCCTCATGCCGAGGCTTGATGGTTTCAGCCTTACATTGCAGCGTAGCAGTCTTCTTGCACAACTGCAGGCTGAACCTGGGAAGGAAAATCTGCTGTGCTCTACCCAAACCTAAAAGGAGGAGGTGCTGTGTTTACTCACTCCGGTCCAAACAGCCTCACAGAAGTCCACTGGTAGCTCCTATCAGAAGCCACAGGATTCCTTCAGTGTAACTTGCTCTATTATCTGTTATAATTGATAACATGAAATGGGGCACTGGGCTTACAGGACAGACACCGGCTGTACAGCAGGCTGCTCTCCAGTGTTCCCAGCAGTCTGAGCAAGGTATAAAATAACAACTGCTACCTATTTCTGTCCCTGATAAAGCTCCCAAGATAAGAAATCACAGCATCCATAACTTTGCACTTGAGGATGGTGGAAGAATGAATCATTCAAATGCATGCAACAACTTTTTTTTTTTTTTTTTTTTTTTTTTTTTTTTTTTTTTTTTTATTATTAGTCTCACATGGCCATTTCTGCCAGAGAGACTGGAACAACCCAGATGCAGGAATTAAATTCAGTTTCACTTCTCCCTTGCTGTTACTCAACATTTAAGTCCTGCTATTACTGCTGTGTAGAAACTTCATTTTTCATAGAAATGCCTGGATCTTCATTCCCATTCTTAGCACTCCAGTGGCCACAGCAGCTAAACAAAGGACCACCAAAGCAGAGGGAACATAAAACTTTGGTACTGCTAATATAGAGCACATCAGGCATTTTAACAACACTAAACAACAATAGCTACAGCAAAACCTAATCTCGTGCCCATTTATCACTGCCTGCATTTAAGTCTGTTGCAGCCTGTCAAGTATCTGGAAGCTCTTCCTGCCATCTGTTTCCTTCCTCCAAGGCTGCTGCAGTTTTCCATGATTGCTCTCTCTCTCTCTCACACACACACTCACAAAAGACTTTATTTCTGTGAATCTTAAGAATTATTTTTGAAGAGGGCTATGAATTTTGAACCTGCCTGTGCAGTGTGTCATTTGCTTGGATTGATACAATTCACAGCTGCCTGTCTCCACCTTCTCAGAGTAACACCAAAATCTATTTTCCACAGTCCACCCTTTCTTTGTGGACTGGTAATATTAAAGCCAGCCAGTTAAAATGACAAGAACTTACCAAGCTGTTTTCAGAATGCAGTGGCTTGCTGCTTCCACAGAAAACTGTCACAACAATTACCAAACCAATTAACAACGACTAAGCAAAGGGACAGATTTGTAGAAAGACTTGCTTGAGTTTCAGTGCTGAGGGGGAGTCTTATTGCTGCCCTTTGAAAACCAGAGTTTACAACAGACTGTAAATGGTACCTTTCCTGTAGTGCTGAGATTCCAGCAGATGAGCATCTGCCTCCTTTCTGTATGTAAATATTGCCCTTTTCCTCACTTCCTACGGAAGGCAAGTATGGATTTTACTGTCTCAGGAAAAAGGCTGCCCTAAATATTTACAGATCCTTTCAGAGTTTTACAGCAAATAGCCCTAAATGTTCAAAAACATCTATCTGTACTTTTAACAAAGTCTATTACAATGTGTCTATTATTTCCCATAATACAGAAGTTATAGTGCATAGTTATCTGTCCTTACACCAACAAAAAATCTCAGGAAATTAAATTGTAAGCAATACTTTAGCAGAATTAAAAATCTTTTAAGCAGTTTACTTTCCACTATTAGCTTTGATAACCAAATGAACAGGGGTGGGTTGGCTACCTAGCATTCAGTTTACTTTTTGTTTCATACTGCAGCTCTCCTGCAGAAGGAGGATGGGACTTCGCACAGAAAAACATTTTCATTTTGAACCTGAGCCGAAATTTGTAGTGGAATATTTACATTAAGAATACCATTGCAAAAGACTTAGCAGAAATACCTTGGTGTTAATATTAAGTTTGGAAGTAAAGACAAAAAAAATCTCCTTACAGTATACTCTGCAATACAACTTCAAGAAGGCAAAGAGAAGCACACACAAAAAACGTCCTGCGCCAGGTGAGAGTTCTGATAGTAACAATAATGTGTTTACATAATCTCACTGGAAAACACCAGACAAATCCGACCTACATGTTTTAAATAACCTGTTGCTTCTACCTTATGGAGAAGCTAGTATTAATCCATTAAGCTAATAGTCAGAGCTGGCTACTGTTTGGGTTTTAATAAGATCTGGTGCAGCTGATAAAACAAGTGAGAAAGTGTTTTGCAAATGGAAGCTTTGCATGAAAGCCTGGTCATGGTAACACTAACTCAATTTCCCCTCTCAAAAGAACAGCCATCAAGCCAGCACACTAAGCTGACTTGCTCCATCTGTAAAAAGATATCAATATCCACCCATATTCTAACAGGTTGTGGGAGCAAAGGCATTTACAGAATGAAGATGTTTCTCAGAAGGGTGTATGCTTTGCTGTTCATGTAAAAAGAGCTAAGCCTTATCCCAATACCCCATGCTTTGAATACTGAAGACCTATTCAGCATGAAGGACCATGGGCCGCGTTAAAGCAAAAAACCAGCAACAGCATTCAGCACATCTGCCTCCAGAAACTACAGAAGTGCATACAGAAGCCAGTGCTGAAACATTTTTAATTGTGAAATTGTGTGGGAAAACTGGGAGGAGGCTGTGTTGTCAGACAAAAGAGAAAACAAAATCCAAGCATTCTTTGAATTAACTCCCAACTGCCAAGCACTGCTTGCCTCCCTTTTTCCACCCTGACAAGCTCCCCACTATGAAAGAGTAGCCCCCATGCAGCCATCCTTCTGTGCCTCCCCTCATAGCAGTACCAAGAGTGTTTGTATCTTCCAGGTCATCAGTCCAGCATCACTTCTTTCCCAAGAACAGAAAAAACAGCAATTCACAGGATCACTATATAGAACGCTGGGATATGTTGGACAAATGAGCCCTGTGAGAGTGGGAGTGCTACAGAGTTCAAGATGACCCTCACAATTTCATCTGTGACCATGGATCTGGCTGAAGTTGTTGCCTCTGATTATTAGAGGAAAGGCCTCTGTCTGCTCTGTTCTCAAATTCCCTTCCATCTTCTAGCTGGTCTTTCTCCAAAGCAAACACGATTCTTTCTGGAAAGCAATGCCTGAGACGTTTCCTAAGGGATTTATTCCATGGCAATTCCTGCATGCTGTATCTGCCCAAAGAGAGAGCACTGAGCTGAAGGCCCAACCCTGCTTAATCCATCATTTTTACAGCAAGGCCTTACCTGTGTACCACGACAACAGCACAGCCAACATCAATAGTAAAAATGTACTACAGGTAAAGAAATTGAGCCATCTTCTAGCTTTTCAGTGTTTACAGCACGTTCAGTTCATGTTTTCATGTTCCCCTGTAATGGAATTCCTTCAATCAAGTACTTAGTAAGATTCACAAAAATATTGAAAAAATAGGGAAAACATGATTCGAATCAAGCCCGATAACACACCATATTTGCTCCATCCTACAAAGGCCACCTTAAAAAAAAAAAAAGGGATTTCTAAAATAGAAAGCAAGTAGCATAGCACTCTTAACTCCTAAAAGGTACATTTGCTTTGGGTTCAGATGTTTGGTGTGAGCTATGCTGTCTGCACAACCCTAACCATCGCCTGCTGTCTTGCATTTCCCTTGAGGAATGTAATTAACATCAAGTAAAAACCCCACCTCCAGCATCAGGGAGATAATTGAAATCTCGGCAGTCCCAAGACTCCTCTCAATTTGAGAAGTTGCTAAACTAAAATGTAAAGCTGCAGCAAGATGCTTATATTAATTATACTAACCAACCACCAAGGGGCTCCTATCTAAGGGCTGTTTTCCGTGGATAATTCCTGGCAGCTTTTGAATGATGGTCCATTCCTCAGCAACACACAAGCTGTAACAGCTACTTCAGGCTTCCAGTATGAAAGTGCAGGGGCTGCTGAACTCCCCAAAGGAGCTATTATTTAAAATACTATCTTTCAGTGGCTCCTTTGTCAAAACAGAGGGGCATTTCATGGGTTAGTTTCCAGCAAAGTACTGCCTTGAAACACCCTCAAACTTTCACCATTCAGTGAAGATACCTGTGAGTTGACAGTCTGAAATTTCAGGCAAAAAGACACTTGGCTATAAAAGACAGTTCAGTGTTTAACTGCTTTTTGCAATGCCTTCCCTATCAGGTTTTGGGTTTTCCCCTTGAGGTTCTGCCCATCAAAGCTTTTCTTCACAACTCCTCTACACAAAACTACATAATGAGTTACACCAATACAGTGGGTAAATATGGCCCCATATATACCCATATATGAGTAAATCAATTTAATTGACTACCTACAAAGGTAATCAATTGGATTAACGGTTGACCTACTTAAAGATAGGGAAAAGTATTTGATAGTTATTTTCTGGAAAACAGAATGCAACAGAGCATCACCATATAAACACACTCAGGCAGTCCAGATAAAGCACACTGAAGGTGAAGGACATGCACAATATGGGAAGAACACTGGGCTCAGTGGGAGGCAAAGGACTCCATTTTATATTGATGCATTTACTCGATGTTTGCAGTCTTGGGAGAGAAACAGCAGGACAAAAGTTCTCTGTGATATACGAAAAGCGATCTGCTCAACACACTGAGATTTTCCCAACAGGGGCAGCTCAATGATCAAGACATCCCCTTTTGGATTTTTTGAGCCCTCTTCAAAGTTTGTGGCTTAACGAGTAGAGGAGACAGGAAGAAATTGCTACAACTCCCTTTTCCATGGTACCCTCTCTCAAACAACCACATGAACTCCTTGCAAGCCCACATTCTACACTGTTGCATCTATGCCCTAATAAGCCATTTAACCTGCAGCCAGCTACTGCAAGAGAGCATATTTACCTGCATTCACCCTCAACTGCAGTCAGCAGTTATCTCGCTGCATGTGCTCCTAAGAGCTCCTGTTTCTGTCTAGAGATCAATTCATTGGACATCTGATTCTCTAACCCACTTTTTCCTGTTCAAAGGACATTTGGGGATATACTTTACAAACAGCTAATTCATACCACTACTATAAACTGTTTGTTACTGTGGGGGAAAGGTGTTGGGCTTTCATTGTTGCCTTTTTTGGGTTTGGAAGAAGAAGTTTCACTGGAACAGTGTTCAGATGAAGGTTACAAGTTCATGCTCCAACAGCAGCTTAACAGCACCAGCCTCCTGACAACACTGCAGCTCCTCAGTCTGCAGCATGGTTTCACACCTGCATCACTGGATTAAGGCAGTGACTACAGAGCAGAAAGCCCATTCAAATCATTTGATGAAAGGCTCCTGTGGCAGTGCTATGCTGCTCAAAAAGACCTATTTGTACTGAATGCTGGAGCCAGAGCAATCCTAATAAGTCATTCCTTCAGATATTTGTCAATCAACAGATGAGTACACTGATGAAGGCTGCACTGTCTTCTAGTGAAATGTGCTTTCTTTTTGTGCAGTCAATCTGAAAGTTGTAATTCTAGCTCATATCAGACTATGTGTAACGTCACTTATAATTAACAAACCTGAAAAGCAGCAAATAATTCTGAAAGACAACTGAACAAATGATGTCAGGTTTTATGACAAGACAGTTGCACCAGAGGCAATGCATCAAACAGCTACATGACATTAAACTTTCTTCTGAAGAAACATTCACCTGCTCTCTATTAATTCACTTACTTGATATTTAAGGACTGACAGCACTGAAAAATCTGTCATTCCATTAGACAGATAGCTGCCCTGCCTCAGGGGAAATGCCGACAGTGTAATGGAAAGAGTTCCACGGCTGGTGTGTCGTCAGCCTGGGTCTGCCCCGAGCAGCTGTTCAGAAACCCAACACAACCATTCCTCAGGAAACCACAGACAAAACAGCACAGCCAGAAGTTTCCAAAAAATGAAAAGCATCTCTCATCCCTCAAGAGAACCTGGGTAAGTGGAGAGTAGAACAAACAAGGAGGAGAAGCGGAGGGAATAGTTGGGAGTCAAGGCCTGCTTCTGCTGAATGTCCCTTGAATGAGGCAATTCCAGGAGGAGGATATAGGGAAAACAGTATTTCTCTGCTTTGCAAGGTAAATTAGAACAATTCATTAATGGTTCTTGCTTTGAAGGTAGTCCAACGTATTTCATTCAATACCTAATACACACAGAAAAAATAATTTTTTTTATTTGTATTCTTATTTGCTCCCAAGAATATCCTTTCCTTCCAGTTATGCTGTGCTTTGCACTGGTAGCTAGAAAGGTGTTGATAACACACCACTGTGTTATTTTGGTGACTTATTTTATTAATTTCTTCTCCACTTTTCCCAGGGGCTTTTCCTGAGAGACAGTCTTAGATGGCATCAGCAGCATACTTTCCGCTCAGTCCTGATCTCCTTAGAGAGTTTTAGGGTCTCTTCATGAGACGTTGCCACACAATTAAGTCCCCAGAAACCTGAACAGCAGCATTGTGTAAGGACAGCAGCAGTCCTTGAGATGGATTAATTTCACCCTCCACCAACAGCAACTTTAATAGTCACAATGCAAGATGAAAGGTAAGAAGCAGAAAAACAAACACTTGGGGGAACCTGATTACAGCAGAATCCAGCAGTAAAGGAGTCTCCTGCCATTTCCCTTTGTCAATATATTCAGTGATGGCAGATCCCCTCCCCTCCACAGCGAGGGTACTGCTACTCCTGCTGAATGGGAAGTATGCAAGATAAGAGATCCTGATGACTATTGGGTTGCAGGCTGTACATGACTCCCTAATCCTCTCAGACACACTGACCAGGTCACTGTTTTTCTGATGCCTGGATTTGTTTTCTGGCACATCCCTATTTCCTAGCTTAGAGGTGTGAAGAAAGCTGGGTATGGTATCTTGAAAGCAGCATGCCAGTACTTCTCAGCCCTTCCCAACCCCTCTATCTCAAAAGCAGAGCACTGCTGGTGGAGTGCCATCCCGAGCAGCTGGCCCTCTCAGCACTCTTTACAACTGTCTATTATCTTTGTGTGACCTTCACAGCACTAACCAAGTGCAGAGAGGACCAGACAAACAACTCAAGGAAGAACACTAAAAATATCCCTAACTTGCGTTTGTCACAGGACTGTGGCCCTGCTGAGAGCACCAGTCACTGCTCAGTTGAGCCGCAGCCCTGATTTTCCGGCTCAAAGGGATCTGCACATCAAGTAAGCTCAAACTCTTTCATTTGGGTTATTTTAAAATGGCAGTGAAGAAACACAGATCTCTACTGCTGAGTTTTGTCCCATGACCAAACCAGAGTGTTAAGAGGCAGCTCACTGATCCCAATCAGCAGTGGCACAATTTAATGTTCAATAGCTTCCTTGTGCCAGTGCACCACCACATCAAAGCTCTGCCACTGTGGGTCATTCTCCTGCCGTTTAGTGAAACCAGGCTTCCTCTCACCAGTTTGTCAGAAGACTCTGCAGAGGAAAGTATTTGTTCAGTGTTTAATATGGAAAGAAACTCCCTGCAGACACAGGAATTAAGCCATACTTGAACCAAGACACAGGAACCAAGCCTCAACACTGAGCTAGGGAATACCAGGAGCTATTTGGAACAGCCTTCATCAACTGGATCAGCTCCTTAATTCTCAGGTGGTTAAAATAAAAATGCAGTGTTTAGGATGGATGGGGACTAAAAGGAACTTAAAAAATAATTTTATGTTCCTGGGCCAGGTCAGCTCCAGGGATTAAAGGGCAAGCAAAGCATCTAAGACACGGAGAATGTGACAAATGGGTATGAAACACAGAGAGAAAACCAACTTTTCTGCTAATGTGAATGGTCACCTGCAAATGAAACCCTTTCACTCACAGAAAAGCTGACTATAATAAATAAAGCATGTGTGTTTTTCCCTCAAGTTTAAAGCAACCACTCACAGAAACATCAGTGCATTTCTCAGGCACAACAGACTTAGGTGCTCTTTTAATAACCTGCAACAAAGACTGCCAGCCAGCCAGCAACCCACAGGCAGTTCAGAGGAACAGGAATGTGTGGGTGCAGAGGCTTTTCTCTGTGGCTTCCCAACCAGCTGGTTCTGTGGAAGGGAGGGCCGAGGGCAGCTGCTGCAGGACAAAAATAGGCAACAGCTGTTTGGCCATATGGTCCATGGGTTCCAAAGGGTTAAACTCTGTCTCCATGCAGGAGCACACAGCCCCAAAGCAATACCCCTGCCTCTGTCTGCAGGATAACTGCTTCCATCCTTTGGGGTATGGGCGGGGCATTGAGAAGGAAAAAACCTGTCTCTCAAATTCTTAATATTTTATTTTGTAGACAAAGGGAAACCTCTGAGGGAAGTGAAAAGTATTAGCCATTGCTCCATGCCATTTGTCACGTGAAGACACTGATGCAATGCTGCTAACATCAGTACTATTTCAGACCAACAAATTCAAGTGCATTTCTGTGCATGGTGACAGTCATCTTCAAATACAAGAGACACTTCTTGCTGCCTATCACTGCACAGCTGGAAGCAGCTCCAAACCCCAGAGCAGCTTGCTGCTCCACTGCACGTTTACAGCACACAACTGCGCCTTGCAGGCTCAGCTACCAGCTCCCTACAGAGGTTTGAGTTTTGCTTGGCACCCTTCTCCTTTCAGGGGGCTGGCAATGACCTTCCTCTGCCTCCCACCACCATCCACAACATTCCAGTTTTGGTGGAAACAGTCTCCTGACTGGGGCACACAAAGGCAGGAGCTCTTTTTTGAAACAAGCTGCTCAAGAGGAGCTGAGAGCAACCACAAACTGCAGCTTTACAACTAAATCTAAAACACAGTCTCAGCCTGGCCTTCCTGTCAGCCACAAGCACAAGGAAAGAAGCATTTTGGGGGAATCCTCTCAGACTGGGATGAGACAGACTGACCCATTGGGTACACAATTATAGCACTCTATGGAGTGTTAAACAGGGGCAGAATGGAGCCTGAAGTGGTTTCTAAACTGTGAACTTCAGTAATTCTCAAATCCTTTCAGCCCTGTTGCAAGGGTGGCTTATGTGCTGTTGCATGTTGAAGGAACTTCCTGACCTTTGCTGTTCCCAGGGGCTGGAATGGGGCAGACAGAGCTGCTACCACAGCACCCCACATCCAGCTGTGGTCACTTACCATCTCGAATACTTTGCCTTCTGCCTCTAAATGCCAGGAGCTCATTTCTCTCATCACAGCACTCATGCAAGATTTAATGAACACATACACCCCACCAGAAAAGAAGTGACTGAAAGAAAGGGATGAATTATTTAAACTCTCAGTGTCTCTCTTTTCCCCATCAAATGCAATCATACAAATGCCCTGCTCTGATGCAAACCCTTACCAGTTAACCAAGTAGCACCTTCCTGGAGCATAGAGGAGTGAACTCTGCTTCTTCCAAAACCAGTTCTGATACAAACATTAGAATAAAAAGCAACACAACCAGCTGCCTCCCAGAGCATTGGAGCAAGACACACAGACAACACAAACCACTGCACATTAACAAGAGCTGCTATTTCTGGTACAAGCTTGGGCCCCTTGTTTCCTTTGGCCAATTATGATAATAGTGTTTGGCAACAGTACCAGGACTAGTACAAAAACAAGACCAAAATGT
Source organism: Sylvia atricapilla (assembly GCF_009819655.1). Lineage (NCBI taxonomy): Eukaryota > Metazoa > Chordata > Aves > Passeriformes > Sylviidae > Sylvia > Sylvia atricapilla. The sequence goes on from NC_089140.1 coordinate 141,696,703, forward strand.
TTATATAGAGAATATGCAGCACATTTGTAACCTCTGCAGATACTCATCTCACCAGGCCAGCAGCATCCTCACCAGGACTGAGAATCAGAGAGCACAGAAGAAACCCAGGGAAGCAGAGTTAGGGACTTGCAGGGGCAATGGGCACCACACCATAGAGTTACAATCAAGTAAAGCAACTCCATCCTGACATTCCCTTACATGCCAACTTCAGCTGCAGTGAAAATCTTAAGGATAAAACACCACGCAAAGAAGCACCCTGAATGACAGGTGGAAAATCTGTTTTCCCTGTTTATCACCCCACCTTAACATAAACTCTGGCACATGGGCCAAAACTTCTACTAAAAAAAACGGATGGTAAATAGTACTGCAATGGACTGTGAAAGAGGCCACGGGAAAACAGCACATGTGATAGTTCGGATTTGGCTAGGATTTTACCATTTATTCCAATAATTTCACCTCTGTGAAGAGATCCTATTTATTTCTTTGGACTGTATCAGGAACATCATATCTTGTCACTTCTTATGACAAGCTTTAGTAGTCATAATGTTGAAGACCTCAGAAGCCAAACTGGTAATTCCCCAGGAAGAAGATAAGAAAGCTCCTGTTTTTCAGGTACTGTATGGGAGATTTTAAAGTCACTGGTACAGAGAAGTCATTTGCTAAATCTGGTCAGGAGAAACTACATAATTCGTAAGTGTGACTACAACACAACTTTAAGTCCCAAAATGAATGCCAGAATGCAAGCAAGCAAATAAATAAATAAATAAATGCACATGATGTACCATGAAGTGAGGCTCTCAGGCAGCAAGTGCAGTAGCTGAAGAAGAACAAAGATAGTATTGTACAAATCACCTAATTACATAAATACTCACTTCCCTGTCACTACTATTTCACACAACTTGCTGTGTTAGCACAACAAACAGAACACAAAGTTCTGCAATAAACACTGGTGCGATTTATTCTGGTGCTTTCTCTATTTTGGATGTAAATACACCCATGATAATATAATCACATGAGAACTATCCAGCTTTCTAAGCCTTTTCCCTGTCCCTCTGAGGTTACGGGCGCCTAGCACAAATCATTTTGACATTGGATTGTCAATAAAGTCATGGCACCATATCTGTTTTTCTATAATCAGGCACTCCACAGGTATTTTTCCTAAAGCCACGGCCTTAATCAAGTGCAGCTTCTTTTTATATATTTTTGAAAGTTAAAGGTAATGAAATTAACTGCTGTTAAGTGCATGTACCAGACACACTCACCACCCCCTACAGAGCAGACAATTATCTTCAGCAAGCAAATTAGGCAGTGCAAGAAAGAACACTGGGATACATTAATATGTGTAAATCAAACACTGCCAGTCTGTAGGAAGCAAATAAGATGGTTAGATACCAAAGCTTTACTTTTGCTAAACACGGTGAGTTCATACTCTCTCCAGTTTCACTACTCATGGTGTTGCTATATTTAAAGGAACTGGGAACTGTTTCACCAGCTAAGAGCCTCCCAGGAGGGGACAAGTCAGGCTGCAGACAGCTGGCATCGGCCACTTGGCAACCACACTCATGCATTTGAGGGAACCGAAGCTGAGCTACTTGGAGAGGGGCAAGGATTTTCTCTGGATACTTCTGACTGAAGTGGTCAGTCTCAGCAAGTCAAGGATGATACACTTTCATGGAAGCCATACAGCTTATTTTAATCCTATTTTAAGAATCCAACAGTATTTCCTTACAGTTGGTTGACATCAACAGGATGCAGCTTTCTGCTAGCAAGAGCAGGTTACCTCTATCCAAGGGATATCTTCCAGAACACGTTTTATGCCATTTATGCACTCACATTTAGATTAATGTATTCCGTGTGTCCCATTGTTTCTCCACAGTTTCCTTCCCAGGAGTTCATTTTCCTCTTGGAAATAGTCACAGGAAAATAAATTGCTCTTTCAGAACTGAAGGGATCTTCAGCAATTAATTCATAAAACAGGAGACCTATTTGAACCCTCCTTTTTCAGTTACTGAAGACAGTTACTTTCCTTTCACAAATTAACTAACTGGGCAGTAAAAAAAAAAAAGGGGAGGGGTGAGCTTTTTTCCAGTAAACTACTACTGGAGTAGTTACAACTGTATCAATGGTTATCAAGTGTACCTTTTTATGGCAGTGAAAAAATAGTTCCAAATTCCAGAATTAATGCTGTTAGTAGACACTTGTTTGGCTTGAGAATTAAATAAGAAAATGTAAGCTTCCAAGTGGCTTTCTGTTTGAGGCTTGGGTGACTAATTAAGTCTGAATAAATACTCAGATGTTGCTTGTTTTACTATCTATTTGATTCTCATTCTTTTTCTGTGGGAAAGAGATTCAAAGTACTTTGGAAGAAAGTTTTCCTGACAGTGAAACAGAACTTTCTGATGCAGTATTTTAAAACGGAAAATTTAATTCCACAATTGGAGCAACATAAACTAATCTGCTTCTTGGCAGAGAAAGCAGAAACATTTCTGATTGCAACATGTGAAAATGGATAATGACAGCAAAATCTCAACTGCACCCTAATCCCCCCCCTGCCCCCTTCTTAATACTAACTGTGCCACCTCAGCATTACCTTAGTTCTGGTAAAATGTTTATGAAGAACAGAAACTGAAAATCAGCTAACTCAAATGCCAAAGTCCCTCTTCATTGAAATATCAAGGATTTCAGAACTAACAGAATACTGAGGTGAAGGTTGGGAATAGACCAAGTTTCATGGGAACTTGTAAATTAATTAGAGTTTACATCCAAGTAGAAGGATTGAACATTCCTTTTACATGTCTGGGGAGCCTCCAAAGTAATCCCCCAAATTTTTGTTGTCACACAGTAGGTTAACAAATACATCACTGTGCATGACTGATGTGAACCTTGGCCTCCCCTTCAAGCTCTGGTTTTCAGATGTGTCACAGACTCCAGAAACCTATTTTTGGTTGTTCAACAAGTACTCAAAACTAAAAACAGACACCTATTATATCTGTGTGGGTGTGCAAATATAGCAAATACACTTTTCTGCAGGGACTTGTCTCTGGAAAAAATGTAACCTAAACATGTCTGTTACTGGTTATTTCACTGCAAATAAGAAGTTTAATACACTGCTGTAATTAAATGAGTAAGGCAGAACAAACAAGCCATTTAATTCTTAAAAAAAACCTGTTACCACAAAATTCACATATCTGTTTAACTCTTACTTCTTCCATCCCCACATGAGGTTACATGAAACTTTTCAATCCATCTTTTCCTCCTGTTTAAAATGTTGATAGTTTTGAGTTTTTACTGTTGGGAGGATGCAGGGAATGAGAAGCCAAAAAAATTTATGTAGTTTTAATTATACAATTACAGATTTATTTTTTACTTCCACAAAGACTAAATTACAGCATTTCCTCCAAAGACTAAAGATACGATGTTATACTAGGCACTCATGCTGCTTTATGGATTGTCATTTATTGCTAAAAATGGCACCAGCAGACACAGGTGCAGAACCAAGGCATGCTCTCAAAGGGGAGTTAAAAGCCACATCTCATGACCACTGAACTACATCCATTGGCAACAGCTTGTGCTTAACCCAGGAAAAGGCACACCGAGGCTTGAATTTTAAATCTTTACTTACAAACTTTTTAAGAACACATGTGAACCAATTGAGCCAGACTTGATTTTCAGAGAATCATCAAAGTTGGAGAGACCTCCAAGATGAGGTGTTCCAACCATCAACCAGCACCACCACAATCACCCCCTAAACTAATCCCAAGTGTCATACCCAGATGGCTCTTGAGCACTTCCAGAGACGATGACTCCACATCCTCCCTGGGTAATTTATTCCATTGTCTGATCACTCTTAGAAAGAAAAAAACTTTTCCTAATATGGAATCTGAACCTTTCCTGGCACAATTTAAGGCCATTTTCCCATATCCTTTCACCTGAGAGACATGGCAGAAGAGACCGACCCCCTCTCCTTTCAGCTGTAGAGACAGTGAGGTCTCCTGAGCCTCCTTTTGTCCAGAATAAACACTGCCAGCTCCCTCAGCCACTTCTCATAAGAACTGCTCTCCAGACCCTCCACCAGCTCCACCGCCCTTCTCTGGGCTTTCTGCAGCACCTTCACACCTGAACTGAGGGGCCCAGAACTGCACACAGCACTCCAGGTGTGGCCTCCCCACTGCCGAGTACAGGAGATGATCCCTGCCCTGGTCCTGCTGGTGACACCATTCCTGATCCAGGCCACGATGCCCTTGGCCACCTGAGCACACACTGCTTCGTGCTCAGCTGCTGACAACCTGCACCCCAAATCCTGTCCTGCTGAGCAGCTCTCAAGCCACCCTTCCCCAAGCCTGTAATGATGCATATGAATTTCCATGAATTTGAGGCTATGAATTTACTATAAAACTTGCCTGTTTTCAGTACTGATGGGACTGTGTGATGTTAAAATACCTCACACTATTATAAGCATTGCCTATTCCAGTGTTTCCTCTCTGGCAGTTAAAAACAAACGAACCCCAACCCCACAACTGCAGAAGTGAAAAAGATTCAAATCCAAGTAGAATTTTTTCGTCTTCTTTCAGGCACCCAGGACAAACTTCACACTCAAGGCAAGTCAGTGTTGAGACCTGCAGTGAGGTTGCTGTCACCTCGACTTCTTTCAACTTTCATTTGAAAGTCCACTTGAATCTTGTTTCCTGTTCTGTTGAAACACTGGAAATCCTGAGGCCTCCTCCCAGGCTCACCCTACCCCCTCAGACACTGCAAAGACCACAGCAGCGTTCGCCTGAATCCGAGACGCTCGTGTCATCTCTTGGCACACGTTCCCAGGTCAGCTGTGCGATGCTGCTTCCTCTCAGAAGAATGAGGAAACGCTGCCAATCTCTTTTCCTCCTCTCGTTTTTAGACACTTTCACAACAAAGCACAACCCTCATGACATTTAAAAATAAAAAATGTCCAACCATCAATTTTCTCTTCCTCTCACCCGAAATGTGTGTGATATGTTTACTCAAATATTTAAATTATGAGGTTTTCCTGTGCCTGATGTAGTCATATTTAAGGTATTGCTGGTATTTTTCAAGATGCAGGTGTAGTCAAAGTAATTAGCAATTAAAAACAGATTGATCTTTTACCAGTTATTAAGAAACACTGAACAGTGCTATTTAAATAGATAACATCCTGCTTCCAAGAAAATATGATTAAAAATGTATGCTAGTGAAAAGGACCTAGTATGTTATTACAAAAAAGGAAACAATGGAAACAATAAGCTCTGCAAAATGCCCCTTTTTAAAATAGAGAATGTACTAAATACAATGTAGATTATCTGGGAGAGTATGCAGATAACACAAAAGAATGATGAGAGAGGAATTTTCACTGTGACAGAGAGGATTTATTGAGAAGTTAAAAATAAATTCTTTGTCAATTGAGAGAAAATTGCTTGTACAACTCTGGCATCTGATACCAGTTCAATGCTATTTGGATGCTCTGGATTCCCCTTTTTGTCTTAACTTGGTCTGTTTTAGAGACCACACAAACATTCTTCTGCTAGAAGCATTTGTTTCTTGAAGTTATTATTAGCCATGAAGATCTAAAGCAGATCTGTTCTCAGCTACATTCATAGCCCAGATGTGGATATTGTGAAGACTCTGCATGAAGAATCAAAGCCAAGATTCCAGAGTCCTGTACAAGAGACCCACAGGAGATGAAAAGAAGGCAGTCTTCAGCATTTTCATCCTACAAGCTATTTATGGGAGTATGACTTCATGCTTTTTTGTTCTCAAGTATCACAGATGTGCTGTATCAATTCATAGATCTGGAAAAAGACGTGTAGAATGAGGGTAAAAAAACCACCCTTTTTGCACTTGAAGTTGCAGCAGTACGAACATGGAACTGATAGGATGTGCTGTATTATTACTGGGGCAGATTGTTTATTCACTGAAATACTTACATTACATTTTGTCTGACCATCATTTGTCTGAAGAGACTCTGAAGCCAACAGCAGTAAAAACTTATTTTTCTTAAACAAGCTGAAAAACAAGGTATTTTGTCCCTGTCTGAATTAGCAGAGTGCCTTGCTATTGACTTGAATGTTATATACCTGGTAGCCATTTTGTTGAAGGTTTGTTTTATTTTTAAATCAAGCCGTATCACTTTGAAACAACACATCCTGTCTTCAGAACTCAAGAGAGATAAAAATTTAAACAAAACCTGAACATTATAGTTAGACTTGATTATCAAAGGTTCTTTTCTGCTTAAATGATTGTATGATTCTGTCCTCCATACGAGTGAAGATATTAGTAGGTCCAGGAATTGACTTGCTGTGCCATAAACAACTTCCAAGTATGCTAAAGAGGGGGTAGTAAAATTTCTTATTGTAGCTGTAAGTCTGCAATACCTTCTGCCAATAATGTTTATGGGGAAAATACTTTATAAAGCAACCAGTGAAGTTTCCCTTCCTATAATTTTTCATTTACATATCATTTTACTATTTCCTCTGCATACATGAAAATTCTATTTACCATCAACTGAGAAATACATAACATCCAAAGACAAAGATCAAAACGTGTGATGAATTCAAGAATTTGCATTGGAATGTCCCTGAACACCAGGATGCTGCCCCAGAAACCCTCCTGATTCACTTGAGTCTTCTATAGAATATCACAGAGCATCACAGAGTCACAAACAGATCTGCAAAATTTTAAGGAATACATTTTCAGTGCACAGCCCATATTCCACTCAGTGGTACAAATTAGCAAGGGAGGTTCCTTAATTAGGAAGCGCTAAATTTAGGATTGCAATATTCATCTCAAAGGGTCATAGCCATCTGTGTTTATTCCAGCAAGTAGAAAAATTCACCTTATATATGTGAATTATAGTGTATAATTTGCAGCACATAACTTTAAGGGTTTTGTAAAATATTTGCCCAACAAATGTGAATGTCCTCCCAGTTATTTTTCCTCCCCCAGTCTCCCGCTTCCACTCAAATGAGGTTAGCTAAGAAAAATTCTATTCACAGGAATTAAGAGCTAAATATCCAGTCCACTCTCACAATTAACAAGTAGCCTCAGTCAGTGTCTGTGCCATAAACCTGGCACTGGAGGTTATAAACAGGCCCCTGTATATTTTAATTTGAATGACAAATGTCTGAGCTATTAGAGGTGCTTGTACCAGAAAGAAATACTTGAAAACTGCAAGACACATGTTTTGCAGTGCATTAACAGAAACAAAACAGTGATGCTTTAAAAGTCATGGATTAAAGGAAATCATGCTCTGGACTAAATTTGTAAGCTTTTGATTACTTCTGTGGTGTAGATGTCTCAGGAATTAGAGGAGTGAAGGGTTCTCAAGCTGTTATTCTGATGGTACCAGGCACATAAAGTTTTCCTTCCTCCAAGACAACCCCAGCCACACACAGTGCTGAGGATGCAATCGCAATGTTTCACAGGTCTTGCAATCAGAAAGTTAATTAAACATACTGTTAACTATTAACCTGCAGCTACTGACCTGCATTGCATTGTCACTCAGCTTCCATGCCCCTCATCCAGTTCTGAGTACAGTCTAAGCCTCATCTTGTTTTCAGGACATTTAGCAATAGACAAGATCAGTGCCTTGACAAAGCTCAGAGCAGGGCAGATGTAAGGGTCTAGCATTAACACTTTCTGCAAAGCATGCCATTTAAAGTAAAACCCTGAGCCTCAGTCCTGAGACTTAAATCTCTCTAGACCTGTGCAATTCCATCTTTGACCAACCAGCTCTTCTAATCACTAAGATGATCACAGTTTACTGCCAGAGATGTCCTTGCATGCCAGAAGCAGCTTATTATGGATGAGGATCATACCTCCTAATTGTCTCCTCAAACCTTGAACACAGAGAAAAACAATAGCTGGATAATGGGTATGTTGCAATCCTCCCCATTTTACATACTGTCTTGGTCCACCATTTTTTCCAGCTTATTACAGTAATTAATCCAGCAGATCCATGAAGGCACCACACTAGTAATCCCATCAGCTAACTTGCAGGAGCTATGCATCCTTTCAAAGAAGCCTTGGAACAGCTCATTTTCAGTCCCTTTACAGCAGATGCCAGGTCACATCACCTGTAGGTTTATGACCCATTGGAAATGTATGATGGAAGACACTTGAAGGCTGCAGCCTGTGGTACAGACTAACTGCCCAGGACACAGGAATTGGATGCAAACCAGAGATCTACCATTGAAGGTGTTAATGCTTTAACACCAAAAATATGATGCTGACCATTTAAAGACAGGCTCTAAAGAGAAAAACTATGAGACTGGTTTGCAGGAGACACAAATAACCTTAAGATATTATTGCAAATGTGATATAAGAAAAGTATTCCCTGCCAGTGTGGCAGCTGCATAGAAGCACTAGCAAGTCTGCAAAGGCTAAGACTGTTTACTTCAGATATAGTGGACACATCCAATTGAAGTAGTCTAGAGTGCAAACCAAAATTCCAAGTAGCAAGCTGCTGGATAGCTGTTGCAAGATCATCTGTTAATTCTTTCAAGTCTTGTCAAATAGAAGATCTCTCAGGCTCTACCAAAAGAAAGATCATCTAGCAGTAGTTGATATAATTAAATTTAATGCAATAAAAAAATTACCCAAACTCTAAGACCAGCTCATAAATATGTAAATTTCATTGTTATGAAAAGATGAGTCAATCAACTCTCTGAAGAGATAGTGAGATATTAACTTCTTTATATTGTTAAATGCCCATCACTTTTGCCCAGATAGTTGAAATTGCAATTTGCACATACACAAAGCTAGCTGAATAAAGACCAGCATCTCATTTCTCTCCAGCTAAAAAAAGAAATGAATGTAATCAGCACATTTTCTCTCTAGATGAGAATGACAAATACAGTCGCTAACGCATTGTGCTGCATTTCTGGTCTTACAGCTGCTTAAAGCCTCTACTTCCAGAAAGAAAAAAAAGTCTCAAAAGTAGACAGCTGTGAACGTAACTTGCCCTATGCAAATGTTTTCAACTTTAAAAGAAAACAACTTTCTTCACTGCCTAACTCCTTCTTGTAGTGCAAATCAGGAGGAAAAGGGAGGAGAGACAGCATGCTTAGATTCCTTCTCTCTGTCATTCCAGGAAGCTGTTTGGGAAAATAACTACTCAGGCTCTGCATTTCAGAATAGCATCAGCTCCCCCAGCCACCAGCAAAGGGCTTCCCCTCAGCCAAAGATCATGCTGCACCCACGCACTCTTCAAAGCTCCTCCTGCTGATCCTCATGACCATTCCTGGAAACTGCTATGTGTGCAATCCAAAGCACAGCTCCAAGTACATCTCCCTGGTCAGAACAACACATGCCTAAGTGTTATAAACCACTCTGCACGCAGTGAGAGGGAATCCATGCAGCTCTAAGGCATTTTGTAAACAAGCAGACATGCTGCATAACAGACAAAAAAGTTTAACAGCATAGAGGGACTAATTTAAAATGCATACAGGACATCACAGACTTAATTACAGCAAACATCACATTTTATTTTTCTTTTTTATAAGTGCTTAAGGTTACTTACTGTACTTACCTAGCTTTAGAATGTCAGAGCACAGGCACAAAAATGAGTATTAACCACATAAGCAAGCAATGCAATATGCTGCTACTTCTCTTCTCTTTATATATTTTATGCAAATAACACCTGCAACTTTTCTTCTCTTTTTCCACATCTTCTAGACAGCAGAGCACAAACCTGCTTAAAGCAACATGGGAAGAAAGTACCTAAAAGATTGAACATGCTGGCAGGGAACCACCTAGATTCATCCCTTGTGCCTGATGCAATTTCAACTCTTACATTTTTACAGACTTCTGGCAAACCAGCAAGGTGGCAGAAACTAGAGGAAAACTATCTTCAGTTACTTCTGTTATTTTGTATTCTTGCTCTCATTTCTAGGCAAATAGCCTGCAAAAAAAATCTCCACAAAGCCTCACCACAGATGGCAGTTTGGCATTCTCCAGCCAAGCTCACACCTGCAGCTTCCATGACCGCTGCTGCAGCTGGGCTTTTTGTCTCTTCTCACTGACAAAAACCGCAAAAATCACAAGTGCTAAGTGACCCACTACCACCATCCGTTCCATTAATGAACTAAGTCCATAAGAAATCAAGATGCAAGCCTCTACTCTTGGCTCTGCTCCCACCGACACAGCTCTGCTTATTTCACAGGGGTAACCTTCGGGCAGTTTGGGCAAAGAATCATTTGCCATGGGGAAATTCCAATCCACAAGAGGAAAAAAAAAAAAAAGCATACAAAACTGACAGTTCTGAAGAGGACTGCAGTCACCAATACCAGTGTGAGCCATGGGAGCTCTGTGCTGAACAGGTCATGAGCCCTGCGAGGGCAAAGGCAGATCCCTTCATGGCAGCTTCACTGGAACTCTGGCAGCTAACCACCCCGAAATGGGAGCCACCAGTCTCTCCACACCACCTCACTCTCTCCTGGCCACGACATTTCACTCCAGGCTGTGGCTTGACAGAGTTCATGAGCACCAGGACAGTCATGTTATAGAAGGTGATTATATTTTCTTACACACTCTGAGTTGTGGCAAGACAGTCTCTCTCCCTGTCTGTGAATTTTATGCAAAACCCACAGATGACAGACAAACCCAAACCCAAAGTCTGTACTTCCTTCAGAAATCCAAACAAGACTTCTTATAGGCATTAGTTTGATTACACTTTTTTCTACATATATATTTATACAAAGAAGATGCACCTAGAGCATTTTCCAGCACACCTGCCCTCCAGAAGCACTGCCTGTTCCCACGCCTCTCCGTGCTGGAGGGCCCCAGCCATGGCTGTGTCCAGCACAAGCCTTGCAGCAGACTAAGCCCTGACCAGCCCTCCAGAGATAATCAGGTTAGATGATCTAATGGTCCTCCTGGTCCTTAAAAAGAAAATTAGCTGTGAATCACTTTGATGCTTTGAAGCCCTGGTCCAGTTTCTCCCACAGACAGAGACCAGCCACTGCAAGATGAAACTCAAATCAAAGCCAAGTTTTACTTCTGTGGTCAGCAGCACAGACATATTTCAAAACCAAGGTGAAGCAGATGACCAGAGAAGAGAGGTGAAGCCAGACAGGCTTCTCTCTGTCTGTGCGACACAGAGGCATTCAGTTGGCTAAGAAACAAAAGGGTAGCATGACAAAGTGCCTGAGAGGCTTTCTGGCCTGATGCTTTCCCTAACTATTTCCTAAAATGACAGCCACTGGTCCCCACTATTCATTCACTCAGTCATTCCCATCAAAGAACAGTTCTCACATCAGGTGGGCAAAACTTTGCCTCTTGCATAGGTAACTGAATAATCCCCTAATCTTGCTTCACCCTAATACTTTATAAAAGATTTAAAAAAAAACAAAACAAAACAAAAAACCTGAATTATGCACTAGATGGCTGTTAACAAGGATAACCCAAGAGACTTTTTTCTAAGTTTAGAGGCTACTTTTTTTCCAAGACTGACCTGTCCAGTTGTCCATACTAAAGTGGCTCACAGGTATTTAAATCATGCAAGGTCATCACTGTTTAGTGCTTTCACAGAAAGCTTTCCAAACAGAATTAATTAGCTGATAAATTATATTGAGAATATATCCATCAAACCTAGGGATGTCTGTGTTCCTTGTGTTTGTGCCAAAGCAACTCTACTCCTACTCTTCCATCAGCATAAATGAGTTTAAAAATAGCCTTATAAGAATATTAAAATGGGTTTCATTATAGCTTAAACTAGTGAGAAGACTTTGACAACTATTCCCACAAAGCAAACTCCCTGTAGACCCTTTTTAAATATCCTAAAATGAGCTGCAGGTCTACCTACAGAATTGAAATGAAAAACAAGTTAACAGAAAACAAAAGGGAAGGTAAATTATTACAAATAAAGAGTTCATTGTTGCATGGAGAGGTCTTTGTTCAAATATATTGCATGTAAGAAATCTTATTATTGTGTAATTAAACCCTGAACTAATATGGCCAGGGAAGTGAAGCCTAAAAAACAAGGCTTTCAGGATTGTCTAGTTTGACACCTTCTTTACATGGCAGAAACGAGTTTGTCTGCTTTAATCCTTCCTCTATAACCACTGAGAAAGGTTTGTATGTGCTGCAAGGAGAGTACTTGAAATCTTCAGGGATCAAGAAAAGAGTAGCATAACTTCAGCTAGTCCTAATCCCATTCAACCAGTCAAAACTGCATCTTGCTTATCTCTTGTTATTACCAATCCTCTTGCAAAATGAGGCTGTTCTACATACATATTTCTGAATCATCCACCTCAATGCAAACATGCTGAAAATGCTGCAGGAAATATGCAGGGCAACAGTCAGATATGAAAAAGCGCAGAAACCCGCAGAAGATGAAAACAAAAAAAAACACAGGTAAGCCCCTTTCCAATCAAAACAAACAATGCCCTCTGCAAAGCAGAACTGAGTCATCCAGAGAGGGAAATCCAGACAGAGCCACAAAACACCAGGAAACAAGTTACCCTAGACTTCTTTCAAGAAAAGGAAAAGAAAAAGAAAGTGGGGAAGAGTGTGAAACTCTAGCTGCCCACTGGATCCTGCCAACAGTTATCCACTTGTCCAGTCCCAGTAATGCTTTGGGATAGTTCTGGGCATGCAAAGTAGCATAGCTAGGATCCTAAATAACACCACTGAAGGAATTAGGTACCAGGAAATACAGACTGTCCATTTTTAATATAGTAGCTTTGCAGAAATTTCATGGCATCTCACACTGATCTCCAAAGCAGCATCACACCCTGGATCTCCAAGTGACTTCAACAAACTTTGCAGACCTTAGGACCAAAAGAAATTCTTATTGCTACAAATAGGTCATACAAAATAGATGTGCCTGGAATCCAAGTCTTGGGGTCAAACTACCACTTCATACCTCCATCCTGAGGGATGTCAAAACCTCTACAATCCATGATTATTCTTTGAAGTCTTTATTTTATTTTCCCAATAAACAGAACTAGATCTCCCTTTAACTACAAATCATTGCAGTTATGTAGATTGCTGTTTTCGCATTGCTTGCTTTAAAGAAACAAAAAAATTTCTAAATTTTAAAAATTATGAATTTTATGCATCTAGTTACTGAAAATATTGTTTGAGGCAAAATATGTCATTACAAGAAAAAGCTAAAGGAATAGACTCCTGTTTGCCTTGTGTCCCTTCAACCTTTCCTAACGGCTGGAAGCAGTGAATCAAAGGTAAAATGAACTGACTTGCCCCAGTTTGTTTCCATGCAACTTAAAGCTGCATCATCAATGTTTAATGTTTACTCCCACTGGTCACAAGAAGCTTTTTCTATGCTGAATATGTTTCATCTAAGAGATTTTTTCTCTTAAAGAAAGCTATTCATACATCTTCATCTTCTACATTCATACCCACTTACATCTACGGGTACACCTAGAGGGCACAAATTTTGAGTCCACCTTCCTTTTTTGACACCCCTCCCCCCCCCCAAAAAATCACATCAGAAAATAAGTTGAAACCAAAGTGTGACTAACTTGAAGTAAGCAAAAGTTAAGCATTAACAAGAAAACATACATTGCTTTATCCATGATGATCACGACCTCAAAAACTGAACTCAAGAGAGACTGAAATTCAGACCAATTTAAACAGATTAGGCAACCGTTAAAACACTGGAGACAAGAAGCTTTGGAAAGGATATTGAATAGATGAGTTTTTTAAACTGACCAAGCTTTAGTCTTCAGTAACCAACCTGAGGACAGGACAGGCTTCTTGCCACTTAGGCTCAAAAAACCCTTAGCAACATTCATGATGGGCAGATGAGTGGTTGTATGCTCTTCTGAAGGCATTAGCTTTTTTCCTGTGAGAGACCCCTTTAACCCTAACATAAAGCCTTAACAAGAAAGCTTCATTCTAACAAGTACATTTGCTTTAAAATACTTAGATCTAAACTTTAAGCTTAATTACACTGTGCATAAAGTCACCCTAAAGTAACATCTCAACCAGCTTCTTCATTGTCTCAAGAGATGCACACCACAAGTTTAGCACTTTCACCCTAGCTGGGAACATACATGAACAAGGCATTTTCTCCCACTCCTAATTTTGAAAGCCATGTTAAATTAGTAAAGTTGCCAACAAAGAAAACACGTTGTGAAGATCAAAGAGTCTCTGAAAACAGGCAGCCACTTCAGAGAGCACAGCTAAAAGACTTGTGAAAGTGCAGGTTGAGAAAAATGGAGTTTATAGCTCTGAATGAAGCCGGCCTCAAGCTTACAATGAAAGATTAAAATCTGTTCGTCTAAATCAATTATCCGTCCTGAGCACACACTGAGCACTTGAACCCAACAGTCTGGGGAGGGCTTTGCATCACGGCACACACTCAGTGACAACACTCATTTCCCCAGCAGCAAGCTACATTTCAGCTTAATAGCTAAAACATTCCCTTGACTATATTCATAACCAAGGCTCCTGCCTCTGCAGCAGCTACATGAACTCTTTACCTTTGAACCAAAGTGACTAACACTCACACAGAGCTGCTATTCTCCATGCAAGACAACCTAGATTTAAAATGGATACACAGTCACAACAGCATCCAACAGAAATGTGCTCTACTGGACTCCAGTGATTTTTGCAAACTAGCAGAAAATGAACAAGCATTAAAAACAGGGATAATCCATCACAATATGCACTTTAAGTATTTACTAAATGTACTCTGGATTTCATTTATTTATAACAACTCAATGTTCTGGACTTCCATCACTATATTATGTAAATATAGCAAAGTCTTCTGAGATTCTCCTTTTAGCACCCTGCTTAGTACCTGCTTGAAAGAAAGGAAGATTTTTTACTTCTACTCAAGGACAAAGGTGAAGACAATTTCTCAGCAATGTGAGTCATTATATTCTTCAATTACAGTTTCCAATCCCACTTCTCAAACTGTTAATCTGGCCATATCTCGGTGCCAATTTATCTCAGATTATTTAAATGCATCATTACTCTCTTGACGCAAATAGTTTAATCCAGTAATTTACTGGGTTTTTTAAAATCACTGTAATACTTTTACTATGGACTTGCATACGTAAACAGTGAATATAAAAAATGACCTGTCTGAACAGATTTTTTTTAAAATAAAACCCCTCCCGTCTTCATGGATATGTACCAGATGTCCCCTAAATCACCCAGCTCCTCTTATTCCACTATATATTTCTTCCTCTCTACACTCACTTTCCTCAGCCTGCTCCAGCATCCCTAAATACCAAATGAGGTAAGAGACTGCTCTGAGGGTGGCCAAGTCAAGGCTCCCCTTGAACTGGCTGGGCAAATGGCATTCCTTGTGTGTACACACATGTCCATACCTACAGGTACACAAGATATACAACTTTGCCCTCTCCTCAGAGACGCTTGGCTTCTGGGGGAAGAGGGCTTGGAAGACAAGCACATCTGACTAATATCTCCTTTCCCAGCACAGACAGGAAAAACAACCTTCAGTCATACAAAATGACATCTTCACACTTTAGATTATTTAATCAATGCCCCAAGCTTACTTTAGAGATCAGTCTTGGCCTCATCACAATTTGGGAAACAATTGGAGTGGGGAAAAAAGAGACCAAACCATTGCTGCCTGCCGAAGTCCAGTTTCTGTACTTAGAGGACTTGCCTGGACAGCGAGCATTGTTCTGCAATCCTTTCTCACCTCCATCACATGCTTTAAGTTTTTTAAGTCAGCCTAAACAGAAGATTCAGTTTCATTTTCACGCACCTTACCCCACTATGCCTTTCTGGACTAATTGCAAATGGTGCAAACCAGGTTAGCATATTGCCCGGCACACTGAAAGCCTACGGCCTCTACAAGCCAGGCTTCAACACTCCAACCCCTGCTTAACCCTGCAAAGCCAAATACATTAAGCAGGTGTGTCTGGGCGTAAGTAAGGGCAGAAGCTGGTCCTGCAGATGAAAACCCATTAACAGTGCTATTTATCATGCTCAACAGAACAAACACCAGCTCTGCTTCAAAACAGAAAAAAAGGCAATACCAATGGATGTTACTCTTGGGAGAAAATGGACCCAGTTCCCAGGCATATCTTTCACTTTGGGGTGGGCTGAAGTGACTCCAGGACAAACACTCACTGATGTATATTCTTCAGTGTTTCCGTTTGGCAGCTCTGCCAAGGCAGGGGAGTGGTGTTAGAGAAAAAGACATCCCTCCTCCTCACTCTAACTCCATTTTGCAAAATGTCTATTTTTAGCTTTCAGCGTACATGCCGAGGTGCACAGCACTACTACTGTAGTAATGGCAGCCACAACCTGACTGCTTGTTTGTCATCCATCAAGTACTCACACAGGGCTGCATCAAACTGCAAAACAGGCTCAAATACCGCTCCAAACTGAAGTCCCAGCCAGCGCCTTGATATTAGTTACTATAGAAACCAGTCCCTCGGCACAGGCGCTCACAGCAGGAAATCATGCAGATTTCAATTTTACATAGTAATAAATGCTGCGGGAGAGGAGAATTTCACAACAATTGCAGGGGCTGATTGTACAAACCCAGACCTCCTCTACCCCACGACACTGCGGATGAACGTGCCCACACACACACAATTGCCACTGCTCCTAGTTTTGAAGTGGTTTTCACAAAGCTTGAGTTGGGATGGCTGCTGGAAAGGTGGTAGCATTTTGCAATGGCTTCATTAGACTAGAAAGTGTACTTGCTTTTACATGCAAGAAGCCCACGTGAAAGCAAAACAAGCACAAACTGCAAGGCAGTAGGAAGATTTAAGCATGTACATAAGTACAGAGAGTCCCAGCATTTTACAGGAAGTACTGTCAGGTCACAACCCAGGGCTCCTTTCGAAACAGCCCATCTCCCTTTCCTTCTCCACCCTGTCCAAAAAAACAATCTGAATGGAGGGCAGGTCACAGATTAATTTCTAGAAAATAAATGTTGTAGAAAGCACAAAGACAAGAGGGAGGACTCTGAGCCCTGAAATGAAACAGTGAAGTAATTATATTATTTCAACTTTTCAGAAGTAGTTCTACAGGTTGGACTCCATCATACGTGGAAGAGAAAGACACACAGCACAATGCACTTCTTGTCCCAGGCAGACCTTATTTTTCTACTAGAAATTCAAGAACCAGTGGGGACTCTTCCCCATCTCTCTAAGTGAGCCCGTAAGCATCAACAGGGCAGGTTTTACTACATCAGCCAGGGAAGAAAAGAGCAGGGAACTGCTTCACTGAAGTAAACTAACGTGAAAGGAGGAGGGAAGGGGTGAACAGCTTGCACAGCAACAGGGACAAACATTTGTGCTGGCAACACCCAACAAATCATCAAGCAAACAGAAGGACAAGAAAATGAAGGAAGCTGGTCTATTTTTAAGCAAGACCTCATTATTACTGTGAGCATGCACTGCTCCCCGAGAAGCAGCAGGTATGCAAACATGAGATGAATCATATCGCCAAGTAAATCACCTGGCAGTAGAACACTAGTTTGCATGGACACACACAGAGTGAACATATACAATCTATGGCCTTGACACCTACGAAAATGTGTGGAAGAACATCCTTCTGGGAGGCAGCCTGAATTACGGAGGAAAAAAAAAAAAAAAAAACCAAAACAAAAAAACCAACCCCTGTTAGACAATGCAAATGTCACTGCTGCTTCTGAAAATTACTTTTGTTACTGCTTTTGTTAATGAATAGATGGAGTCCATTGTTATGGACACTCCACTTGAAATTAGTCTGCTGCAGCTTGTAATTTCACTTTTTGTATAGCTCTCTTATGTCATTAGAAACAAACACAGTTTTTGTCCAGCCAGGGTAGGAACAGACGGAGGGAATTGGAGAAGACACTCCAAATGAAAGCACACATTCTATATCACAGCCTTTGCACAAACTGCCTTGCTGACACAAAGGAACTTCACAAGTATTTCAAGGACACATGGACTGGGGTGCAGTGAGGTTGAGTTAACTGCAGGACTCTAGTCAGGTCCACACTCACCCCTAGAGGTCTGGCAAGTTTGCAAAAACCCAGCTGACAGCACCAAATCTGATACTTCACCAGCACATCTTCTTGGAAGCCACCACTGAGGTGATAACAAACGGACAACCCCCAAACCTGCATTTCCAGGCAGCAGTGAGGCACAAAGCAAGAGGCCACAGAAGCTGCTCTGCAGCCTCCACAGGTTGTTACAGGCAAGGTCCATGAGGCAAGAAGCACTACCCTACTACACAGAATGCTTAGACTGAACTGATTTTCTAATTCTCTTCCCACACCACAAAGAACTTCCCTTTCTCTGGTATGGCAAATAAAAAAGATACTAAATAAAACTCAATGTGAACAGATCTTCAGCTACCTTTGTTACCCAACTGGCGACAGATTCAAAATAAATAAGAGCTGCAACAACTCCCTTGTTGTGATTACTACAGGATTGTAACTATGTACCAACCAGTAATTTATCACATCAAAAGGCTGCCTGAATTAGCCTGAAAGGGGATCTCCCACCACAGAAGCATGTGCTACACTGGGAAAACCAACCACCAACCAAAACCTCAGCCTCCACTTTCAAATCCACATCCCATCATCAAAAGGATGCTTTTGCATCTTTGATTCTAAACTAATAAATTATCTGAAGGAAATCCTAGAGTGAGCCACTTATGATTTATCCTCATTACTTCCCAAACTGGATGTTTAAGACATTAAAAGTTTGGTTCTGTTGCCAAGACTGAGAAAATCCTTTACAACTACAAAACCAGTATTTGGTTACTGAAGCATAAGTGCTCTGTGTGAAGATGCCCACAGAGATATAAATTCATCATGTAGCTGGAAACAACAATCAATCCATCCATCCCCAGCCTGCAGAAAAACCAGGATCTGATACTCTACCCTCCTAAAAGCAACACAGATGTGTAAGTAAGGAAAGAAAAAGAACCACAACCAAGTGTATGAAAAAATTAATTCTGAGCTGTTCCCCCTCCCCACACTCCCAAAGATTGCCAATTCAGATGATAGTGAGCAGACTTACATTCAGTCATGTAAAAAAAGTCCAGCCACTCCTATCTTAACACACCTGCCCACTCCTTGGACAAAGTACTAAAGAAGCTTGTTTGCTTCTTCCTCCCTCATCCTTTTTTTTTTTTCCTCCCCCACAGAAGCTGGTCTTGCATTCAAATTTTTTATTTAGCACAGATGATCACCTGGTGGCTTTACTCCCTTTCTTAACAACATTTCAGTCTCTTAGTAAGCACCTTAGCAAGCTCAAAAAAACACTGTTGTAGGGCAAATGCAAACTCCACTCCTGCGTCACTCTCAGCACTGTACCAAGTGCCATCTGACTATGTAAGTTATTACAGCGATTATTTTTGTCTATTGCCCTGAATATTTCTCCTTAGTAGGAACAAATCAGCACAAATGTTGTCAATGACCCTGAGCTAGATTTTGTCTTGAACTCAAGGAAAAAAATAAGGTATAAATAAATAATATTTTTTTATGCTGCAATGCCTGCACTCACACAAAGAAAAGACAATGGCCATGTTTTACCTGCAGCACAGCCCTTTCAAGCCCCTAACTATAAAATTTAGTCATTAATAACCAAACCACTTCTCTTGTGCTTGAGTATTTTAGATGTTCACCCCATTTTGACTGTTCCAGCCAAAGGGGCTCACATCAGAAGCAAGAGTTCTCAGGGCGACACACTCATTGACAGACATGGACTGAGATTTGCTGCTGATCTAGAGAAAGAAGGGAACAGGGAAACAGCAAATAACACAGCATTTAATCAACTTTGTGATTTCTAGTTTTAGCTGCTGTAAAGCAGAATATCCAAGTCCCACTTCTCCAGACTCAACAGGTATGTAATATGCATCTAGCTTCAAAATTATCTGTCAATGATTCTGATTTTGGTCCTGTGTTTTGCATCATCTTCATGAAAACATAATTGAAGACTGAATTGTTCGTTTAAATACTTTTCTTCCCAATTTTCACAAAGAAAAAGTCTGGACTGTATTATTCTTCTTCAAACACTCCACAGGAGTAATAAGTACTTATTACAAAGTCATCTTAACTGAGAGGAAGCTCAAACAAAAGTTTTGCTCTTTGAGTACGAGCATCTGAAATTAAAGAGGAGTCAGGAAGACAAAGGAATTGGAAAATGAGAATGTATTTCCCCTTGTGACCAGCTTTGTTTTCACTCTGAAATTAGGCACAGACCAGCATCACATCTCCCCAGTCCACAGCCAGGAGCAAAGCAGTCTTTTTCAAAAATGTTATACAGCTTTTAAGTCTACTGCTGTAGATTGTCTGTCTTTCTCCTCCCCAGGCTTCAATTCTGTCTCATCTTTTTTTTATTTTCCCTCCCTCCATGAAAATAAATAAATCAATAAAAAAAAAAAAAAAACACCTTTCAGTACTGTTCATTACATTTTGCTGTAGTACCAAGACTTTACCTTACCTTGGGTCACACTCTGGCATATTTACAGCGAGCAAGATACTGGTTCAGGAAGCCTAAGCACACTTACTTGGGACATCACAGGTAATTCCAGCCCTGCAACAGTTTGTGCAGCTTGTCACCTTGGAAAACCACTTCAGTACATACAATATAGATTCCGGCCAAAATAAAAATGGATCACCCAGACTAAGGACTATCTGAAGGAGTATTGACACACCACCTGGTGCAACAGGGATGCAGAGTCTGCCCAGGAACACCAATCGGCAGCAACGGTACTATATTAAGCAGCCTTATTAAACATGAAGAGCAGTCACTGAGTAGGTGCCACAGAAGAGCTACCTGACGTAGATACTCACAAATATTAATCAAATTTAACTTTGTAAGTAAAAGTGTTAAACCATATTTACATTTTTGTGTGCTGCTGCTGAAATTCAATGGGGCCTGAAAAAAGAGCAGGAGCTTTAATGTAGCACTTCTTGCATACTAATATATTCTGCCCCTCAAAAGGGTAACAATAAAATTGCGTGGTGATTTTGGTACCCTGCTGCTGCGGCATGCCATACAGACACAGGCTGAGTTTTGCTTCCCAATCTACTCAGTGCCCATTGGTAACTGGCTGACTAGCCACAGTATCCTCCCCAATCTCAAACCTCACAGTCCAGCAGAGACAATCTCCCACTCAAGTGGAATTTCCTGCAACTCTGCATTGCCTTAAAATCCTCTCAGACATTTGTAAAATGAAATAGAAGGAAAGCATACTAGATGTCAGAATTACCAAAGGCAGGGAAAACATACCTCTAGTAGCACTTGCCAAGAGGGAACTTCAAACAACATTACAATCCATGGAATCCAGCTGGCCAAAGAAAGCTGTGTGATACACTGACATCCTCTTGAAGCGATTTAACTAATCTGCTAATATCAAACACACCTATGTATATGCAAAACCTCTCAATATGAATTAAAAACAAAAAACCACAAGACTTGAGTATCAGCTGCCTCATTAAATCTCACTTTGAAGATCAATTTTAAGCTTGGGTAAATCAAAGCTTTTAGATCATCTTTCCATAAATTTTAATTTACACCTGTGCAGATGCAGGTAGGCAAGATTGGGACAGGGTTTTATCCACGGAAGCTGCTGATGGTATATTAAGTGGATAGAGAAGAAGTGTGCTTATCTTCATATTTATCTCCCTCATAACACCAGGAGCACAGTTACTTTTCACACCTACTTTCTCAAGTTCCTGAGCTCTAGTACTTATCTACAAAGGACATTCAAATGCAGCAGAGGCAGAAGAAGACTAAAAAAGCAAAGCAATTTACACACATCCTTTAACATACTGTTGAAAGCCAACTTATAAACATATATCACATATAAACACACATTTGGGATGCGTAGTTCTTGTCTTCATAAGAGAATATATTTTTATTGCACAAATAATCAGGTAAACAGAAATTAAATTAGATTTAAATTTCTTCCATGCTTCAGTTAGAACTGATGCAGGTAAAAGCATTCAGAATCTCAAATATCAAAAGAAATAAGCCGTGTAAGAAAAGCCTGAACTAAAACTCATGAGCACACATCTCTCCAAAAGGAGACTTCATTTTTAAGGTATTCAAGAGTTATATTTACATTATTTCAGGTATATTCAGGATTTAAAGGTATTCTGAAATACCTCATTCATTTAATATTTTGTAAGTATTCTCTTTAATAATCATAGTAAGAGATAATACAGATTCCACTACAGACTACCGGGTTCTGCTGGGCTGTATGCCAAACAGATGCAGCTTGAATAACAAAAACTGCTACATAAATTTCTCTATTTTGTCAGAGCTCAAAAAATCACAACATCTGAAGGAATTTTATTTTCAAAAATCTCTGATACCAGCAAGAACAGCACACACTGCTATACAGCTAGCATTACTTTAAACCAGACAAGAGGTTAAACTTGACAATCTGTCCCATTCAAACGATGATTCTCAGATGACCAGACCCACAGAAATCTAACATTTTGGTGATACATGCATCAGAACTACTTTCCCTGTGTTTCCCCTTGTCAGGCTAAAATCAAAGCACTGAACTGAGGGAACTGAGCTAAGGAAAAAAGAGACAACTTTGGGTTGATGTACATCTAAATGGAGAGACAGCAAAGGAGGAAGCAAAAGCTGAAATGAGCCAGTTGAGAAATTAATTTGTGTATTGAGTCACCACAAAACATCAGGTACTTCACATTCAGGGCTTTTCTTACTTTAGAAGCTACAAAGAGAAGAAAACACAGCAAAGTACAGGTTATCTGACTCATTCAATCATAGGTTTTACCACAGGCAGAGCTCCAATTCTGCCTTCAATCTGAGCTCCAGATGGGAACACGAAGATTAACATCGCTACCACTGCAGGATTAGAAAGAAGTAAATGGCATGGAGAGAACAATGCACCAAAAGAACAAAAACAGTGCTTGGGAACAGCAGCAATGGCACACAAGGTAAGGACACCAGTTGGAACGCACACTGGCAGTGATGGAAATAAGCTCTCATTCTTGAACACTTGGTGACTGAAAGGAGATTGTCTCCCCTTGCACGTGGACCTGTATATCCATACAAACACTTGCCTCTTTCAAAGCTAATGCTGATGCAAACAGATTAAAGAGTAGCCAGAGTTGTTCTGCCGACTGATAAAACACTTTCATCAGCTAGATCACTGAGTCTTAAAATAACAGGCCACTTTCTGTAAAACTACAAGCAATTACAAATTAAAGGCAGCACACAGCTTCACAACACTTCAGTCATCCTACAAGGAACTAATGCTGTCCCTCCAGAGCAGGCACCTGCTTCAGCATTCTCATATACAGTTAGTCCCCAGAAGAAGCATTTGGCTCATGCAGTGATAAACCAACTTCCTGATGTAAAATATACCAACCTCCCTCCCTCTGTCATGGGAAATGCTACACAAATCTCATATATCCCCAGCAACTGAACATGAACTTGTCTGACTTTGGTTAATCTGTAAACTGTAAACTTTGGTTTACCTGTTAACCCTCTAAACAGTACGAAACACAGCCAGATGTTTGATTGGACATCAGATATAAAATGCCATAAAGTGGGTAAGTAACAGGCAAAATTTAAGAAAGAAATTTTCACTTTAGGTAACCCATCAATAGGAAAACTGAGAGCCTGTTAAATATCCCACATCAGAGAAGAAAAACACTAAGTTTGTTCTGTTTCAGTTTTGGAATAGAATTCCTTATAGTGATGGCAAAATATATTTTTACCGAATTGTGCCCTCATAAGTCATAGCAATTTTTGCTATCATCCTCTCTGAGGACAGGTGTTTATCCCTGCCCACAGCAAGGCAGAATGATCTGTATTTGTTAAAGGACCAAGGTGCAACCTCAGAGGTAAACTTGAACGGGCACAAACAGAAGTTGGGTTGGGAGGCAGATCAGAACCACTAGCTAACTTGGAGTTTTGATTCATTGCCTGGAACATCACTTTCTAAAAATAAAACCAAAATTCCCTTCTGTACTTTCAGTCAGGGAAGGCAGAAGACGGAACAGAGGAGCTATACAAATTTGGCATGCCTGGATTCACAGAGCTCTTTTTGTAAAGGATGTGTTCTAAGAGATAAGAGACAAGACACGACACAGCAGAGTGTAAAATGCCCTTCAAAAACCCACATAAGCAATTTTTATTTAAGAGTGGGAAAGTTTCAGTCATTCTGGTATCTCAATGCAAGTCCTATAAGCCTGCCAACACAGCTAGAAGACAAGTCTCAAGGATTTTGGTAGTTTACTCTGTTTCCCCCTGGGGAAGGCAGAAGAAAGAGAAGAGAACATGCTTGAAAGAAGGAGATGTTAGAAATCCAAGTTAATTTCTGCCTTGGGTCTCATCCTTAGTTTATGCCACTTTCTGTCATGTTTATTATTTTATTTGAGTAATTACCTATAATTTACAGTAGGTATGCATATAATGAGGAACTTCTCATCAGAATGTAAATATGGGCTTTAGACAGGAAAAGAAGTATTCTTCCCCCTTGTCATTCTGTGACGTGGTACTCACTCCAGCAGCTGCTACTACTCCTGTTAGCCAGAGGTAAGAGAAGTCTGACTGAGCCTGCACTCTGTTAATGGGAATGAACTCCCTTCACGTCAGCAATATTACTTTCTTACTCTCCAAGTCAAATGTCAACAGCACATTAGGACTTTAAAAAATGCTACAAAACCTTCAGGGTTAGAGGTGACCGAGAGCTGCTCCCTCAGCAGTGATTTATCTGCACTCTGGATTTACTCTTCAGCAGCAGTCCAAGGACAGTGACCATGGGGAATGCCCTACACCACTGCAGGGACATCTGCACACGAGGCTTTGGTCACTGGGCATCCAGCATCAGAGAGAAGCAGCCTTTTGTCTCCTTCCAGCTCAGCAGTCCGGAAAGAATGCCAGCTGCACTATTTTGGCTCTCCATACTCACCAATAAGCTGAGACTGCTACCCAGAGAAGCCCACAGCCCAGGAAAATTCAGTTTGACCAAGAACATCAAACTTTAGGTGGAAGGAGAAGCAAAGTCTTTGCTCAAAGATGTAACTACACGTCACTGTCATCATTATGGGCAGACCCCAAAGGCCACAGCATCAAGCAGTATCTGCTCTGCCTCCAGCAGCCCTATGGTTATTTATTCCAGCTGAGTATCAAGCCTTTTACATTTACACAAGGTACAGAAGCGTCAGTGAATACAGATTTCTGTAAATCTTGCTTTCTAAAATATTATTCATCAACGTATAATTCAAATGGTAATTAAGAAGTGTTCACATGATTGATGACACATTTAAATTACAGGTTTCCAGCATTCTTTTTTCAGTAAAGACAACTTCCTTTTTCACGTGCCACTTTTTCAAAGTGCAAGTCCATCTAACAGATGTCTCACAGATCTGCTTGTCAATGTAACAAGTTAAGACTTCTTTTTATTACGACAAATGGTATAAACCACACAGCATTCTGTTAAACTCAATATTGACACATCTGCTTACCACGTGTATTAGTAGCCATGTCAGCCACTTTCTGAAAGGCATCCAAAAAGGCAGCAGCTGCTACTACTGTAGTCCTGAAATGCATACAGATAACAAAACATTAGCAGTGTCTCATTGATGCCTATTTAATTACTGCCAAAAACATTTAGGCTTATAAAGAATAACACTGTGAACTTGCAGAGGCCACAAAAAGTGTTCCCTTTTATATCTGAACTTAGCCTTCTCCCTCCTTCATTTCTTAATCCCTTTCTCGCTTTGTGCTAGCACTATGGACTTGGAGGCAGCCACACTAATTCCATGCTGAGAGTTGCACAGGACAGGTGCTGTTTCAAAAGAGCACAGCCACCCTCCTTCTAGCTGATTTCCTCTGATGAAGTAATATTAAGCAGTCAAACATGAAAAACAAATCTAACACACATTATAGTTCACCCATTAGCGAACAAATTACAGCAACTGCTATTTTCAGGGAACATGTGTATTTTAAGAATAAATATGCAGGAACTTCCTTTTATCTAGGATCTTGGCCAAACGATTTTGTGCATTTTTCATGTGGGGAGCATGAGCATCCCTTGAAACAGAAAATTTCTTGGAAATCAGACTGGTCTGGAGTTCCTGGACAAATGGAAAAGTGGGAAAAAAAAAAAAACAAACCTCAATTTTTCAAGGAAAAAACCAAAATCAACTCAAACCCACAAGAACCACCAATCCACAAACCCCCAAAATAACCAAAACCCCCTTCTGATCTAGTGCTCCTCCCAAGCAGGACCCTTCCTGAGAGGTACCCCAGCAACCTCAGACTTCACAATCCAAAGTGTCAACCTCACTGGCCCAATCTCCCTCCACGTTTGGAAAGCACTCACACGTCTGTTCAAGTGGACAGCAAACGTGAGTTACAATTTTCCAGACACGTTTGTTCTAGATAAGCACACCCCAGAGCCCCAAACACCTCAGGTCAGTCCTGATTTCTGAAGGTTTATACTCTGGTTGACCCAATTAAAGAGAAAGTAGGCCAGGGCTCTATAGGTAAAGCACAATTGTGCCCTTTCCACAGTTACTTCATGGTTCTGTTTCTGCACATCTTTTCTAACAGCAACTCTGATTTTCTCTCCTGATGGTGTCAGTCAGCCTTTTCAAGCAAAATTCAGAACAAGGACTATCATATTCACTTTGTTTCAAGAGCTCCTTGCTAGCCTCAAAAAACCCGGCAGACTTGCAGGGAAGCTGATCCTCAGCCAGAAAGACCACAGGACTGCTTAATTAGGTCAGATTTTATGCAAGTCTCACTCCAAATATGCTCAAGATACAGAGGGCATAACTGGCAGTGTAGTAAATGGCCTACTGACAGCACAAAAGATCTGAACACACACAGAAAAAAAACACCCCAGGCGTGAGAGGACCAAGCAAATGCATAAGGACTCTCCACATGCCCAGGAGATTAAAGGGAGGGCAAACCCCCCACCCTGACAGCTAGCTAGCAATACTGGGCTCTGGAACCAGAAAATCTTTTCTAAAATTTTCCTTAACACTGTTTGTGATGTTCATCTTCCAAACTCGTGGGTCACAGTGTTATTCATTTCCTGTGTTGTTAATTATTAATTATATTGCTAATAACAAAGTTCCATTTCCCCAGTAACAAGATCCAGAAAGACCTGGCTCCAGCTCAAATGACATCTGCTGTCCTTTATCAGAGCACATAGAAATGAAACAGCAGCAAAAGGCTCACATTTGCTAGAAACAAACAGCAAATCCTCGAACACAGGCTTTCAAGCTGCCTGCTTGCATGTTCCTGTAGCACTGCACTGATTGAATGCCACACCACAGGATTGGGAAATAAACAAAACTATGCATCATGCCATCCCAGAAGGCCTGTGTTTGAAGAGTACAAAAGGCTAGGAAAGTTCTCCATTTCTCTTCTTTCTCTACTTCCTCTGCATCTTCCATACTCACTGCGACATGATTGCTGGAAAAGGAAAAAACCACATGCAAGTGTAGCATGCTAGGCAAGGTGTAGCAGAACAGCATATTTCAGCTGTTTAGAGCAAATGAAGCTAACCCCCAGCTTTTTTGGGAATGGTTCATAATGCAACACAGAACCACAAACCAGACTGCCGATAACCTGTTACTGCTACAGCTGCTCGGGAAAAAAGCTGGTGCTTTGTAGAACAGAAGGGAGAATGTTGTTAGGGGAGAGTTGTGAGGAAATGGAGCTTGTATTTGTATCAGCAGAAACAAAATTTTACAAATGAACAAATTCTAGAGTAAAACTTGTCTTAATGTGATATTTCTGCCGAATCTTAAAAAATCCAGAATACCATTTTCCAAGTATACCCCAAGCCCCTAAATTTTAATAATCACCAATGTATGATCCAACAAGGCAATTCCCTTCATTTTTAAATCTGAAGAAAATGCTATTAAGGTTACCAAAGATTTTTTACCATTTTGAGCCATATTCCAACATAACCTACTCTGTATTCTACACCAATTAAAAAAAAAGGGCAACATACACCTAACTCCAAATGTGTGCTCACTAAACAACAATAAACTACCTTTCCAATTTTTCATCAAAATCCATGCTTAATTTAGCTCATTTTATATTTACTACATATAGCTGGTGGCACATTGTGAATTTTCCTAAATACATTAAAAATTCCAGTAGTAGTATTCAAAAAATGACATGCAGGTGTTGACTAAAAAATACGCACAATTTTACTAGGAACTGTTTAGAAAATTATCCTTGCAGAAGCTGCATTTAATCTTAATGTTTGCACAACCAAAGAACTGTAGAGGATCTTGACTGTGTAACATAAAAACTTACCGAAGCTGAGACTGCAGTTTCCCGGCTTTATTTATAAAATCTTCCCACACTGGGTAGCTTCCCTGCAAGAAAAACAAAATGCAACAATGAACACTTCATTTGAGCATTCTGATTTTAATACTATAGATCAAATTAAACTCGATGTAAAACAATAACTAAAACTGCACTAAATCCTAATCGGAACACCAAAATCGACTGCTTCTGAATGCAGATAAAACAGTAGTCCTTGATGAGGCTTTACAGTTTTTCTGAATAAAAAAGGCAAGCGGGATTTCAACTGAAGCAGCAAAAAGAAATGCCTTCCTTTGGATGGATACAGCAAAAAGCAAGCCCATTCAAAGCAGGGTACTAGTATACTGCAACAGCATGCACAAAGAAGCTCCCAAAACCAAAGGTAGCAGTACAGTTGTTCTTTACTAATTGATCATCTGTGCTTTTTCCAGGTTCAGAGCCTGTACAATGAAAGTGTGACTTGACCAAAAGGCCACCTCAAGCACTGCCTCAAGATAACTCTGTAATCAGACACAGAAAAGCACAGTGACAGCTCAAGACAACCAAATTTCCCAATGACTGCCTTGTCACTGCAGGACCTATTTCCAAAACAGTAAAAAGCCTTGGAGACAATTTATGAATTGAAGCTGATAAAACAGCATGGCACTGAGTGTATACAAAGTGCTTAAGAAGGTTTAATTCTTCCTGACCTCAAGCGTCCTGTAGAATTTTCCCTACTATTTAAAATTGGATTAGAAACCAAGGTTTTACTTAGAATATGGACACAAAGTATTCTTCCAAGTCCTGATCTGCCAAAGTTAAAACAAACAAAAAGACAATTTTTTAGACTGAAATTGCTCTCTGCAGAGCAAGTACAAATTTTCTGCTAACAGCAAAAATGTGGTAAAAAGAAACCTTAAAACTTCCCTTTGATTGGAGTCAAGAGAGTAAAATAGAATATCCCTGCTTCCTTTAATAAAGGTATAAGACTTGCTGTTACCAGAGCAACAACACAATAAAACCCAGATAAGGCAGATCCTCAAGGCTAACATTACCCCAGCTCTAACTGGAAGAGGTTGCAAGTGCAGTTGCTTGTAGCAAACTCAATCCACCCTTATAAACTGGTCTGCTTTTTTGTAAGTAAACCAAAATCCACAACCCACAGTGATGTAAGAGACAGTGTTTTGTTTTCAGAGCAAAAGACAGGCCCTTCCTCAAAATCTGTCAGACAAATTCCACCTCCCCAGTACACCCTGGCAAGGCAGCTCCCAGACACCTGCTCAGAAGCCTATTAGTTCTCTACTCCCTGTGTTTTTCAGCAAGGTTTGTGGGGATTTTGCTAGAAGGAGAAAAAAAAAAAAAACCACACAAAAAACAGGGAAAAGACCCCAAACAGTGCAAAGCAGGTGTTCATAAAACCTTATTATACCTATACATGACAAAGCCAGTGGTAAATACAGAATGGGAAAGAGAGAATACAGTTATCTGGGTGGCAAGACCTAGAATATAAAGTGCTTTGTGCTAAGCAAAAACCTGACATTTTACAAATGAAAGATTTTTTAATAAGGAAAAAAAAAAAAAAAGCTATTTCCTTAAACCTATTAGTCTTACTGCAATCCCTACTCTGAACCCCCGTCTCCCATTGTCACCTGCCCGCCGTGCATGCATAATGCATGTGTGTGCCAGGAGCCCTGAAAGCCCTGACAATCACCAGCAGGGCCCAAGGCTTTACGGCATTCTCCAGCAAAATGCAAGCCGGCAAGCAGAGGATACCGAAGCAGCCTGATTATGTTTCCATCTCACTGGTGTATTATCCAGCTAAACACACCTGATGGCATGCAGGAGATTGACACCAGCCCTGTGCTTAGCCGCTTCCCAGGGAAGCTTAAGACGCTCCTATCAAAACACAGCTCAGGAAACGCCCCCCCTTTTTTTATTATGTTGTGGTCAGCCTGGAAAGCAAAATTGGAAAAGTCAAACACTTCCACAACTGTTTAGTTGTTGTCTATAATAATGATGTTTTCCTCAAACCAAGCCTGCTCAAGTAAGCTGCAACAGCTCACTTGATTTAATAGTTCGCTATACTTGTTTGGTTGAAATCAATGCAGTTTGTTTACCTGGGATCCCTATAAAGTAACCAAGAGGATCTGATCTCATTTCAGACGGTAGAAAAATTGAGCTTTTGGGGATTTTTAATGTCACCTTTGCTGGTGGATTTTGTTGGAGCTCTTTTTTGGCTTGTTTCTGCATTTTTAAGGAAAACCTTCCAGCAATTTTACATTACTGATATGAAATCCTGCATTATCTGCTCAGCTTGCCGTATCTTCATCTCACTTAAAAACTCAGCTGAAAAAAAGAGGCACGTACTTCATCTGGGTTCCAGAATAATTTGCTCTCACTTTTCCCTGCTGAAGCCACATCCACAAGCTCATCTCTCCTTCAGATCACGAAGTCACGCACTAAATTGTATCACTCCTTTCAGCTTTTCCAAAGAACATTTCTACCACCACGTCCCTGCTGAAACCAAAACACCCTTCATTCCTACCTAGAGCTCAACACCCACCGCTTCATAAGACCAAATAACTAGTTTATCCCAACACCAATACCTAGGAAGCAATGGAGCCATTTAAGTGATGCCCGTGGGGACAAACCAAGGAGATGGCAGGAATCAAAGTGCTGCTGTGAACCTGCCCTGGGCAGCAACTCCTTCTCCAGGACCTCCTCCTGGGCACCTGGAGCACGGCAGCCCCGCTGTGTCTCACCTCCAGCAACTGCTCTCGCTGTTGTCAAAGCAGTGCCAAGAGAAACGTCAACTCTGGTGGAAAACACGCACATCCTTGGTTCGACATGTATTACTTTCTCAATTTAAACACAAAGAAACAGCAGGGGGAATGCAATGTCTTTGTCCAAGACATGCTTTTACGACATAAAGGCTCTTCTGAAGAGTAATAACACTGTATTTTTAATGCTGCCTCTCCCAGAGTTTCCTCCGCTCCCCCTGCAATTTTCAATTTAAGCTGGTTGATAAAGAAAATAATTTTTTCCCCTTTTAAATGTCAAGCCTGGTGTTATCTGTGAAAGCAGGAGGCCTCCCCCAGGTCCAACCATGCTTAGAGAAGAGCTAGGGCAGGATTCTGGGTCACAAATTCCCATTTAGCTCCTCACGGATTAAGCCAAGGATCGATTACAGTGAGGGTTTGTTTAAATAATTTTCTTAAAAATTGTTGAAGTATTAATCCAAGGACTATTTTCCCCAAAATAACTTTGTGTCCAATTATTTCTTCATCACCAAAGGAAGAAATTTGACCTGTCCTCCACGGAATGGGTGTTTCCCACTTCCATATGACACTCCATGGCATCAGGGCCCTGGAGCTCCTCAGTGGGGCTCAGCTGCCTGCCCAGCGTGTCACCAGTAAGCTGTAGCATGCCATTATCCTGCCCCACTGCTTAATTAGTGGGCTTATAGGTGATTAGTCACCTGATCCCACAGCCCAGCTCCAGCTAATCTATGCCAAACACAGGCAGGGAAAACACAGGAAACACCTTTGAGCCTCAGGGCTGAGAAACAAACTGGTGCCTCGTGCCTGTCACTCAGGTAGCCAGTCCACAATTAGAGACATGGAACAACTTCCCCTCGGGGACAGCAAGTGTGTCTGGAAGTGCCAGACACCAACAGCCAGGGCTGGGCGGAGTCCTCCAAAGCCACAGCTCCTGGACTGCCACTGGGAAAAGGGTGGACCATCATCACTCAGTGAGATCCCATCCAACACCCAGCCCCACGGGCATGGGCAGATGTCTTAATTTTTGTCCTCCTTCCTCATCATTCGCATCTATTTTAATTAGCAATAAATTTCACCTTCTCCACTCAGGTCTGGTTTACTCGTGACAATAACTAATAAAGTGATTTTCTCTGTACCCTTGTCTCAATCATTGAGCTTTTTCTCTCCCATCCCACTGAGGAAGAGGAGATAAAAAGCAGCTGACCAAGGTCAGCCCACCACACCAGGGAAGAGCAGGAAATTATCACCAAGATGCAGCTTTGGAAAAAGAATTTAAGCCTTGCGTGGATTTGGTTGGTTGGTTGTTGTTTTGGGGGGTTTTTTGGGGGTTTTTTGGGGGGGGGGTTATTTGTGAACCAGTACAATTACCCTACATAAACACAACTCTAGAAAAGATTCATAGAAGACAGTTTTTCCCTTCCTTTCAGGCCAGTAGATCCCACACCAGGAATGAGAAGAGACACATAAGAAACTGAGAAACTCAATGATTTCTCAAAAAAGGAAAGGTAGACTTGCAGCAAAGGAAGGATCCTATTTACTGAAATTGTTATTGATGACATCTAACAGCAAGAATAGAAACCCAGATTCTTGTATCTAAGATTACAACTTGAGTATCAGCAGCTTGACACTTTTAAAATGTTCTATCACTCTTCTTGCCAAGAAGTTATAATTTTTCTTTTCCCATTAAACAAAAAGATGCTTACTTTATTAATTTATCTCCATGCGCTCCAATTCCCACAGATAAGACTCATTCCATCTTCAAAAACCCTTCAGAGTGTTGTTTTAAGTGCTTTCATTTATCAGAAAGGCTTTGCAGCCCTATTACCAGCTCTTGCTGGGACATCAAGTACAAAGGCAGGATTAACAGTTTGGAATCTTGTTCACAGCAACAACCCATCTAAATTTCTGGGGCAGGGAGAAAGAGACAGAGAGGTGCTCTTCAGTAAAGCAAATCCAGAATCTAATTTTGGCTGTTTCAGCTAGAGAGGTAACAGAGAGAGGAGCCAGGCAAGAGCAATGCCTCAGTTTTTCTTAAGAGTTATCAAACTGAGAGCTGTACGCCTTCCAGGAAAGTACAAACAATGACTAACTGCAAGACTTCAATGAAACAGAAAAAAAAAACCTATACAGGGTCCAGGAGTTAGAACTTCTCCACCTCAGTGTTGCTGTTCCGCTATGATAAGCTAAAAAGTTGAGTCTCGAACACAAAACAGTGTTACTGAGCTCCACACCCTAGTAACACATCCAAATGCCATACATCTATTTTTGGAATAAAAATTGTAACTTGGCTTGTGCATGTGTCCTCCTACCCCTCCAAAGTAAGTTATGCTGGAAACAATAGATTGCTTTTTATATTTTTACCAGATAACAAAATCACAAGGATTAATATGAATGCCTCATTTCTGTGGCATTCACTACACTACCTCCAAGTAGCAAAGAGACTTTATTGTGCTAAACACCACACAAGGTCACAGATGTTACAAATGGCAATCAAGAGTACAGTTTGCACATAGAGACTACCTCTTTCCCAGAGTCCTTTAACAGACAAAACCAGGAAAGAGTGGAGGGAAAGAAGAGGACAGTAAAATACTAACAGCCTGAAAAAAAAAGAAGGAGAGGCAGAAAAAAAAAAAAAAAGACAAAAAGAAAAAAAAAATTTCCAGCCACAGATGTCTCAACACATTGGAAGACACAATCGTTGACAGTCAGTTTCCCTTGTCAGGTAACATTTGGCACTGGAAGTTCCTCCTTTTTTCTAGAAGAATCAATAGTCAACTGGGTGAAAGGGCACTTGGCCAGCCATAACTGCAAGAGTTACAAAGTGCTACCAAACATTAATACATCCTTGGTACAATCCACTCATTTAACCAAGTCCATGACTCATGGATAGGACTGCCTAGACCCTTAACAAATCACAAAAGGTCTTTCAACATACAGGTGAGCACAAAATCAGTATCATCCTGCCTGAAGTTCGTAATTGCTCTTCTTCATCCAAAGAACTCTGCTTGTTGGTTTTGCCTCTTTCTAGTCTGAAAAGCATCAAGAGCCTATCTCATGAATATTTCTAAGCTGCATCTAAAGTCTCAAACCTTTCAACACACTGAAACAGGAATTTTTCTGGCAAGTCTTTATAATGACAAGGAGGTACACAAAACCTATTCCATTAGTCCTTCGGTTTTACCCACCTCATTTCAAATACACAGAATGGCTTAAGTTAGAAAGGACATTTAACAACCATCTAGTCCAAGCCCCCCACCATGACCAGGACTACCTTTTACTAAATCAGGTTGTTCTCAGCCCCATCCAAACTGAACATGAACACTTCAAGTGACGGAGAAACCACAACTTTTCTGTGCAACCTTTTTCACTTTAAAATAGTGTCGATTTAGATAGATCAATTTGTGTCCAATCTATTTACTATTTCTTATATTCAGAATGAGAACTCAGTTAGCCAGGTCCTAATACTGATTTCAAGAGCATCCCATAGCCTGATGCTGTCCATCATCTCTTTTCCAGTGATGCAGGACAAGAAACAATCAGTTTGGCTTCAACAGAGAAATTTCAGATTGCACAACCCATTCAACTATGAGAGCAGGTAACAGGCAACTCTAAAAGGTCAGGCAGCTTCCTTTCACTGGAACTCTTTCAGGAAGAGTAACACATTTGTATAGAGGTCTTGCAGAAATACTCCCACAAGACAAGGAAAGGGATGACCTGACATCTAAGTCCCATCTTCCTTTCTAAGCTAAAGGTATAGGGGAAGTTTGAGCTTGGCTGCATCAGCAAGAGGGACTCAACTTGTGCTGGGTCAGGAGTGAAAAGGCATCAACAGCAAAAGTCATGAACTTCATGGGATTTCACAGCAAGAGCTGAACACAAACATTACTGAACCGAGGAGCAGACAGGTACAGACACAGGGTCTGAGAGATTACAGTGCATGCAGGTGAAAGTAAAAGCACTTCAAAGATCAGCATAAGATGTCATTTAACCAGTAACTACCCTTCAGGAAAGAAAGCAGGGGTAATTAAAATCATAATCTTGTATCCATACATTTACTTCCATTATTTCTGCCTCTTGTTTAGGGAATGGCAGGATTAGAAACTAGTTTCCCTCAGCATGCATAGTATAAACAGTCATGCCAAGTTTTGCTTTTCAAGGTGATACATTATCACAACACTGAAAATTATACAACAAAACACTACCAAAGACACCTCATGCTATTAAAAAAACCTGTCAACTGGGTATCTCTTCTGTGTATTTAGTACATTCAGTATTTTCAAAACTGTTTAGTTCTTAGTTTCAGAAGTACATTAAGACAATGATAAAAACAGATAATGACATGAAAAAAAGCAAGACCAAAATCCAGTCAGAAACGTCCAGAAAAGGGTATTCACACCACTGAGGTAAAAAACCCAAACAACAACACAGATACCCATTTTTTCTACATTCTCAAACCACCTGAAGAACTCTAAAGAACGCCCACTTCCCTTAGCAGCACTGAAATGCAGCACTACCTTGCAAGAACATACATATTTATTAGATCTCACTAACCATTTAAGGGGCGAGGAAGCCTAAGTCTGGTACCATTCTCCTGTCAGAGCTCCAGAGTCTTTAATTTGTATTATAATAACACCTGCACTGCATTAGCCCATGCTTAAACATCCCCAGTGGAGGATACCAGTTGCTCCACGGTTGTGACTCCAATCTGTAGTACAGCAAGGACCCATTAAAACTCATCCTGGCTTACAAATCTAACCCATGACCCTCCTTCTATGTCAATAGGAACCACGTCAAATCTGTACTGTCCACAGCTCAGTTTCATGGTTTAGAAGATGAAGAAACTCAGCTCCAAAGCAGCCACTTCATGGTTTAAATCCAAGATTGGGTAATTAGCAAACAAAAGCCAGACTCATACTGTGAGAAAATACATCATGCATAGACATACAGTCTCTCCTTCTCTAAACATAGGAAGTTATTCACAAGACATGGGGGGCGGTGGGAAACAACTGGCCACAGCTTCTAGAGACCTTTTATCCCATGCCACATTAAAAAAGCTGGACATTAACTAGTCTTCCAGAGGAAGCATTTAGTTACACATTCTTCACTGCAGGTCTGAACAAGTCTGCAAGCCTGAATAGCAGATTTTTCCTCAGAGACTCATCAATACCGCCTTTCATCCACTCAATCATTAAGTGGCCACTGTGCATACTCAGCAGCTATTTTCTAAACCCACAATATTTCAGCTGGATCAAAACGAAGATAATTAAAATATCAGGCGGCAGTCAGTCAAGTTAATACCTACACAGGACAGCCTCAAGCCAATAGCCCTGCTTTGGTAATGTCACCAACACCACTGGGGTCTCATCACTTTTTTCCAAGCAAGCAGAAACCATAAATTCTTACCATCCATTCAACACAATTTCCATCCCACAAGCAGTCATAACAATCTCCAGGACCCAAACTACAAACAAGCGCTTGAGCTGACCAGAAAAGTATTTACTGGGAGAAAGGAGCAGCCACGTACTCAAGTTTTTAATGCTTATTGAACTTTGCCTCATGGCATTCAGTGAAGTGCAAGTATGCTTATCGAGGCTACTTTCTTTCCATTTTACCCATGAAAATACAAATAATTCTTTTCAGGCTCCAAATTAGACCCTTGATTTGCTCATGGGCAATGAGAACCTATGTGGTTTGCTCAGGGATAGTATTGTTAGGAGATATCACAAATACAGCTTTATTAACAACAAAATCCAAATTATGCCTCTACACAGAGGGCTTAAGAGGTATTACAGAGCATACATGTGACTTTTGTGGGGAAAAGAAAAAAAGATACATCTCATGCTCGGGTGAGAAGCATGGTGGCAGTTTCTGTGGAAGACAAAACGAGAACAAATGTGAACCTTTCTGTACCATGAACCAAGCGTCTCTAGTTCCACACTCATCAGTAGCATTTTAACACCAACACAAGCTCATTCCTGCAAGAATGGTTTGTTACAGGATGACTGTACTCCAGCTGGCATCCTAGAATTCAAATCAATGACATATCACTTGTGGTTGTTGACCATAAGAGCAACAAGTACAGAGCTCACACAAAACCCCACAAGACACAAATTCCTTATGATCAACCAGCTTATGGTAAAGATGCTCCAGTCAGGCTTCTCCACTAAAAACTGAGAGAGGTCCTGCAGTTTCAGGAGAGGAGTTCAGGACACTTCTGTTGAGAATTTATCAGTCATTTTTAGATGTCATCTCTTCTGCCTGCAAACACCTGGTTATCACAGAGGTGAACAGCAACACATCTTAATCAGTAAAAACAAAGTATGTGAAAATAGAAACCTATTATACTGGGAGCATAAACAGCATCCCCTCATTAACTCCATGTTGTAGATGCACCCAATTTCTTCTTGTCCTAGGGGGAGGGAGTAGAAGTCACTAAACCTGCAGCCATAGCTTGCCTTTCTGTAAAATGGGAGCCATTCTTTGGAGCCAAGTCACATAGAGAGCACTTTGAAGATGAAAGCTGCTATGGTCTTAGCCACAAAGCTACCAGACATTTTGTCTCCAAACCTTCCAACCATCTTGGCATTCAAGCTATCTCAGCCCAGCAGGAAGAAGTCAACCAATGTCCTTAAAGGTCAGCAGTGCTTGGCACCTTACAGTATCAAGGTAGATGTAATTTTCAAACTGAAAACATACCATTGAAAAGGAAAATGCATTTCTATATATGTAGCCTAAAGAGACTACGTTATTCTGAAGAGTAGCCTCTTTATGATATTAACTCAAACTTTTCTGTACTCATCTTTGCACACTCTGAAGTACACCAAAAAGCCTCTTCAGATGTAGCTCCTATTTTGTTCTCTGCTTATCTTCAAGACCACACTGTCTTTGGGTAGACCACAAACCTTAAAAATGTTCCTTAGAAGCTGAAAACACATAGACTGCTGTGCAGAAGATGCTATTCACAGTTTCACAAGAATACTCCATCAAGTCTTGCAACTTCTATACTTAAAAAAAAAAAAAAAAAAAAAAAAAAAAAAAAAAAGAAGAAGAGCAAAAAATTGAGCTTTTCAGGTATTTTACAACAAAGATTTGGGTTCAGTTCATGCAAACTCATGAAGGAAGCAGCAATCTTCACTGAATATCATTCTCTGTTAGGTATTAACCAGCACTAAGCCCATAATTACACAGACTTCTTGTTCTCCAACATTTGTTCAGTCAATTGTGTTTCATGCAGCACTGCACAACTCCTTCCACACTTAGAACCCCACAAACCTTATTGTGCAGCTCTTGGGATCCTGCCAGGTCCAAAAGGAGTACTCTTAACAGATACTAAAAATCCTTGCTCTGGGTATGTCACAAGATAAGGCAGCTCCATACACACGTAACAAATGTTCAGCAGTTATAATAAATTAACACTCACACAAGAGTATTTGCATCAAGAAAGCATGTGTCCCTAAAATATAAACTATTTGTGACTAAGTATGTTCCCAGCTATGCCTTGAACTCCCTTGTTGCTTGAACTCCAGTGTCTAGGCAGGCATGCAGTGGCTCTCTTCCTGCATCATCTTTCAGCCTTTGCTGCATGTCAATCCCTCTCCCTCCAAGATGTTTACAGAAAGATACTGCAGTGGCTTGGAAAAGGCAAGAATTTCAGTGTATACAAACCAACTGCCTGAGCAAGCAGGTTGTTGGGAGGCAGAGCAATAAGAAACCAGGGCAGCCAGCTATGATCCAAATGCCTTGGTGGTAAAACCTTCGAGGAACAAAGTAAGTAGGAAGAAAAGCTCCAAATTAACTAATTTCAGACTTTTTTGTGAAGGGGAAGAAAAGACCAGTTTCCTAGGTATGAAATAGATAGTTATCCTAGACCGTCGTGTAAGGGACATGCCAGTGCAACATGGCAGATGTGCTTCCTCTCCAGGCCTGTACCTACCTACCTGTCTGTTGCAAAGAAAATCACAGAATGCATTGGAAGGGGCTTTACAGATCATCAGCTCTAACCCCCCTGCCATGGGCAGGGCCACCTTCAACTAGATCAGGTTGCTCAGGGCTCCATCCAACCCGCCCTTGGAACTCTTCTAGAGAGAGGAAAACACAGCTTCTCCGGAAAATCTGTTCTCAACATGCTGTAGAAAAAAAAAAAATTTACTTATATCTAATCTAACCCTGTCCTCTTTATTGAAGCCATTCTCCCTCATCCTGTCACTACATGCCCTTGTCAAAAGTCCTTCTGCAACTCTCCTGCAGACCCCTTTTGGTACTCAAGGTGCAAGAAGGTGTCCCTGATTCATACATTCCTGCCTCTCAAATCTGTCAAAGCCCCTCTGGATGGAACTGCTCCCCTCCAGTACAGTGACTGCACCTCCCAGATGGGTGACATCATCAAACCTGTTGAGGAAACACTCAATCCCACTGTCAATGTCACCAACAAAGATGTTAAACAGTGCCAGTCCCAGTATATGACACCTTTTTATTTTCCTTACAGTAGTTATCTTTAACAGCTGGTCTGAAACTAGCCCTCAAAATGATCCAACTGAACATTCCTAATCTCCACAGAGATCTCAAGCTTCAAATAAAGCACAGCGGGAGAGGAGCTGTTGCACTACGACATGTCACAGTAAAATAAATTTGCCCAGGTTCTCTGGTACATGTGTGCTGCTCCTTGGATTAACATAAACGCTGAGGACTTGCTGTAGTAACCATCTCAGCAGTTTGTTCCATCAAACACTTTTCCTCAGTTTATATTATTTATGTGAATATCACAAGGCCATCCCATGTAAGCAAACAGGGCTACTTAACAAGCAACTCTCAATCCTGGATGTGGCCACCTCTGGTCCCAACTTGACAAAAGCAAGATTAAAATGCTGCCTCTCACAGAACACTTTCTAAAAGCAGGTTAGAGGCTACAAAAACATAAATGATTCTCAGGCCTATATGTTTATGTCTCTCTCTCTTCTGCTTTCGAGCTTTGCACGGCTGAAAGAAAAAGTGCACCACTGCCTAGTCCAGGAGTCCCCATACCTCCTCTACAGTGTTAAAGTAGAGGCTATTGCCAGAATCAAAAAGTTGACTTTGTTGAGCTTTCAGCTAAACAAATATAAATAAGGCACATACACATATAATAAAAGAATTTCTAAATTTTTCCAAAAACTCAAGACATCCATTGGGACCCTTGTTTTAGGACAATACTTGCTCATCCTGCACATGCAGGGAGATGAATTAGACCAATTGGTAATACACACCCGATCCATAAAAATTTAGTAAATTCTCTGATTCGGTATAAATGAAGTCACAGACAACCTGTGTTCATCAACTGCTCATTACTCATCTTCCTCCCATGCCCACCCCACTGGTGACAGGTGCTATACATACACAGCAAGCCCCTGCTCTGTCAAAATGCGTGCTGGCAGAAGAGGCAAGACAAATAAAGGGAATCCTAAAAGCCAAAGAAACACCATCAAGCAAATGATGAACTACAAACACAACCAATTTCAATGTCTTTAGAGGTGTTTTTTTTTTCTCTTTAGGATAGCGGAGAACAATGTGATTAAAAGGAATGTAAAATCAACTCAGAAGGAAAAGAAGCATTAAAGAAAATCTGCTCTGCATGAGAAGACAAGTTCTTTTGAAACCCATCTGCAACAGGCCCTCCCAAAAATTAACTGCAATCATTTGCTTTGCACTAGAAGAGATATTGAAATTAACAGCACATTGCAGCATCTCATTTCTCAATTGCAAGAAATGAGTTACAAACCATTCAGATCAAATACTCCCTTCCCACGGGGAGCTACAGAAAATTTGCCACATTCAAAAACGAGTCGCACAGCATCTGCACGTAGCACACAGGACTATTCCTCTGAGGGGACATGCACATTTTATTTTTATTTTTATAAACTTTGATTGCTTTGGGAAAGATCTCGCATAAGGGTGTAACAAATTTTAAGTGCCACATGCTCAGTGATGTATCATAGGAAACATCAGGGTCGTGACAATGGATCAAAATAAGGATGGGATGGGCACACATGCTCCCACCTTTATGATTCTTTAATCAGATCCTGAAATCTCAAAGCACAGAAATCCAATTCTAGAGCACAATGGCCAAGTACAGTTCCCATTGAGGACTTTACACAAACAAACCTGTCATCATGTACATCACCATATTACTCAACAAATCTGACCCTTGTTTGGAATGGAAAAAATGGATTTCCCTTGTCAGAGGACTGAAGTTACAGATACTCTGTTCAGCCTGGAGGGGCAACCTCACTGCAGTCTACAGCTTCCTCAGGAGGGGAAGTGGAGGGGCAGGCACCGATCTCTTCTCTGTGGTGACCAGTGACAGGACCCGAGGGAACAGCATGAAGCTGTGTCACGGGAGGTTTAGGCTGGATGTTACCAAAAGGTTCTTCACCCAGGGGATGTCTGGGTACTGGAACAGGTTCCCCAGGGAAGTGGTCACAGCGCCAAGCCTGACAGATTTTAAGCATCTGGGTGAAGCATTCCGGCACATGGTGGATTGTTGGGGTGTCCTCTGCAGTGCTAAGAGCTGGATTCAATGATCCTTGTGAGTCCCTTACAACTCAAGAATATTCCGTGACTCTGTAACATACAATAATGTGCAGTACAAAGGGGATGTCTATTAACTGTTCTTATGTTTACTCAGTAACATCACTTCTTCAAATCACTTAGCTTTACACCGAGTTGTTTTGGAGCAGGTTTTCCTGAGTATTAGCCACAAAAATATTTTTTGTAGAGGGTGTAGAGAAATTTGGGGTATATGGAGGAAACATTAAATGTCATTCAAGAGACCTCAGCCAGCAAGACAGAGTCTTGCTGTCAAAAAATGTGATGTGTTGGTCACACTGACATAGATTGCCCAAATGAAGTTTCAAATCTAACACAGTATATGGAGACAAATG
This sequence comes from Sylvia atricapilla, assembly GCF_009819655.1. Taxonomy (NCBI): domain Eukaryota; kingdom Metazoa; phylum Chordata; class Aves; order Passeriformes; family Sylviidae; genus Sylvia; species Sylvia atricapilla. The sequence continues at coordinate 141,738,622 of NC_089140.1, forward strand.
GAAGCAATCACATTGCTCAGAATTGTAATTCCAGTTTCTGTAACCTTGTCAAGATCAGGCAGAACTCAAAATTGACAACAGGTACACCTGAGCCAGTTCTGTGTTACTGTGAACAAAGAGAGAAATCAGTCCACATGTACTGTATCTTCATCACCTCAGCTGCAGCACCCATCTGCATCCACTGGCAAGACTTCAGAGCAATTAAGCTGTTGATTAACCCTAACATCTTTATAACAAAGCTTAAGGTAGAGTAATGCATATGATAAAAGAACCTGTGAACCATTTTGTTTAAAAAAAGGCAGATGCTGCATCAAATCCCTCAGCACTGCAGGGCATGCGGGGCCTTGATCCCAGCCTGTGATGAGAAACAGGCACGGATAGTGCACTTGGGTATGCGTGGGCAGACCCCTACGCAGTATCTCCAAGATCCTGCCAGAAGCCTGCCCACACAGATCTGACTACATGAAACAGCACTTAACATGCTAATTTTCACTTTACTACTGAAGGTATGATTAGCTGAAAGGTTCTGGTTAACTATCAAAAATAGCTACTTTTCCTTAGAAATTGTTGTGCTCCTTTGTGCACAATTCACAAAGAATCCTAGTGCATCTCATCAGCAGTATAGCATCAGCTGCATCAAATTTAACTACAGGTAAAAATTCTTTGTTCTACTCATGCTAAATAATGAGTAGTATCTTTAAACCGTAACAACTACCATGCCGCTAAAGATCTGCAGTGATTCCTTCCAGACCTCCCCCTTCAGTAACAGCCAGTTCACAAAACAGGTTCCACTACTATGGAGCATTAAAAAAATATTCACACCTGTGCCCATCTCCATACGCTCATGTCAACATGTTTTCTGATGAGCAGCATTCCCATGCAAGTAGCAATGTGTAGAAGAAAAAAAAAAAAGAATCCACACAGAGGCCTACTGGCTTAAGAGCAAGAAAAACCAAATGCATCGCTTCTGAAAAGAAGGAAAGAATAAACATACTTGGTGTCCTTCTGTGAGGAAACCCAAAACCACACTTCATCTGGAACAGAACATCTCCTGCCTGTTCCCTGCACTGACCACTAAAATGATTCCAGGATTTGTGATAGTTTCCTGCTTCTTGAGGGGGGGGGTATCTTTTATTTTAAAGTGCAGTTATTAAAAATCCAAGGGGGTTGAGAGCTTGAGGACCACCACAGCCAGGTCTGCAGCATTGTCTTGACAGATACACACAGACTCCCCACTCCTCTCTGCAATCTGCCTGCTCTTGACAAGCCACGCTTTTAATTAAATGTATCCTAAGCTCTGTTGAGAGGAAAGTGCATATGAACACTTGCCAAAAAATAACTTCTAGCGCAAACAGCTTCTCTACCCTCCCAAAAAATACACTAGAAGCCATTCACCACTGCCAGGCTCCGTCTTAGAGCAGATCCTGTCCTCTGATACTACCTGGCAGCTCTTTCTCCTGCAGTCCTCGCTGCCCACCAGCCCTGCATGGATTAAAACACCCAGAGAAATCCCGTGCCCTGGCTGGGAAAAGCACAGCGTGCACGGTTGCCGCCTTTAAATTACGGCAATCCCCCATTATCTGACACGTCCCTCAACATCTCCCGACAACTGCATCCTTCCCAGCCGGCCCTGGCAGGCAGACAAGCTGCCCTTGTCCGGGGAACACTGCAGTATTCTGCAGTACGGCCGTGTGCCGGAGGCTGGGCGCCTCCAGCCCTGGGGTTTGGGGGAGACACGACGGGCGGAACACAGCAACGCTTTTACGCTATTTACTTCCACGAGAGAAGGGTGGGAGGCACCCGCTCACCCAAAGAAAACCCTGCAGAAGTGCCCTTGGCTGCCAAGGATAGAGTGGGAGCGCCTCTCTCAAAGGGACCCTTTGGCAGAGACGGGATCAGCACAGTCAGGTTTCTGGAGGCTGGTGGAGACACTTGAAACCTTTGCATCCATTCACAGAAAGAAGGAAATGCCACCTCCACGAGCATATACAGCGTGAAAATAATGCCATACAACCGACTGAGCCGCGATTTTAATTCAGGCGCACATCAACTTTTGAGCATCTCCAGGCGGAGATTTTTTCCATCGCGCCCATCAGCTTGGCACCGAAATGCTCCCGCTGCCCTTCCCAGCCCCACCCCACGGCTGACATGCTCCGTGCCCGGCTCCTCCGCACCACGCTCCCGCGCCGCTGCATTCATTCCGCGACCGACCTGACAGCCCGCACCCGGGGAGAAAAAAGGAGAATGAAAATATCTGCCAAATAAAGAGGCAGGCTTGGAAAGCGCTGACCCTGGTGCAAGGTAACAGCTCGCATGTTTGAGCAGGACAAATAGAGAAAAGGGGAAAGGAGGAGGGAAGAAGAGGTGGTGTCCTGCAGCCAACTCGCAAGCCCCAAACCGCGGGTGTGGAGCCCGGGAGCCCTCTGCCAGGCTGGTGCCGCCGCGGGGAAGCGGAGCCGGCCCCGGGGCAGCGCTCCCCCGGCGCCGCGGGGAGGTCGCGCCGCCGGCAGCCCCCGATGCGGCTGCACCGCCCGGGGCCAAGTTTCTCCGGACCAGGTGGGAAGACGCTTCCCCTCCCCTGTGCTCCCCCACACGCCTCAGGCTCTTACCTTCATGTCGCTTATGATGGTCTGGAAGAGCCCTCCGAGAGCACTACATTCCTTCTCTATCACAGCCTCCATTTTCCTGGCTCGAGCTCACAGGAGGAGCAGGATTTCACCGCTACCACTGCAGTTGCACTGTTCAGCTGGAGGAAAATCAGACACCCCGGGCTCCCACCTCACCCAAAAAAAAAAAAAAAAACCAAACCCAAAAAAAAAAAAACCCGGAGGGGGTAAGGGGCAAACAAGCTGATGTAGGAAACGAGAGGAAAAAAATAACCAAAACACACCACACCCCAACACACCTGAACCCTTGTCTGCCTGCACCTCTACAACGGGATAAAATCCAGCGCTACTAGCGCCTCTCTCCTACACGCACCTCCCCGGCACCCGGGCACTCAGCGCCGAGCGGGCACTACGACCCCATGCGGGAGCAGCCACAGGCCCCATCTCCGCGCATCGCGGCCCCGGCCCCCCGCGCCTCCCGGCACGGCAGCGCTCAGGGCAGCGGGCGCCCGCGGCGCTGGGCGAAGCGCTCCCCGGAAAAAACAAGGGGGGGAAAGATCGGTCTCTGTAAAAAGGGATCGAGCGTCAAGCAGGTCCTCGTGGAGCAGCCCGGAGGGGTCTCTGGCAACCCCAGCGGACCAGACTACCGCCAAAGCACCCGAGCCGCCGCCTGCCCTCTCCGGGAACAGCCCGCTCCGCCCGCCCGTGCCGCTCCCGCGGCGGCAGCGCCCGCCCCTGCCCGGCCCCGCGCCGAGCGCCCCGCCCGCCCCGCCGCGTCACCAGCGCGGCCGCCGATTGGCCCCGCGCGGCCGGTGGCCCGGGGGCCGCGGGTTCGAGCCCCGCTGCCGGCGCTGCGGCCCCGAGGGTTTCGCCGGTTCTGGTCGCGTTCTTCAGGGCGGACGCTAAATTGTATGTTTCGCATTCTGTGAAGAAAACTGCTTTATTCTGGTGACATTCGCCGAAGTGGCCGAAGTTCGGCTGTTTGTGGTGACAAGCGTCTGCCTGAGCCGCCCGATACCGAGCTGAGAGCCGTCAGCAAACCTGCAGCCTGAGGAGTGCAGCCGGCAGCAGCTGCGAGGCTGCTCATTCATCCTCTCCCACAAATGCCAGACGATAGGCAAGACTGTGAGAGTGGGCTGTATAAAACGTGGGGGTTTAAAGTAATTCAGTTTGCACGTTAGCTCTGCCAAATTTTACGAAACATCGTGGTCAAAATGCTCTGTTTCCGCGCGCAGACGGGCGGTGGCTCACACCCGGCACGTGTGTGACCCCGGCGCATGGCAGCACACGCCGAACACACCGAGGCTCCGACACCCCCCGTGTGTGGAAATGGAGCGCTGCCCGGGTGGGCTGGGTCCGAGACCCCCCGTGTGTGGAAATGGAGCGCTGCCCGGGTGGGTTCCCCGTGTGTGGAAATGGAGCGCTGCCCGGGCGGGCTGGGTCCGAGACCCCCCGTGTGTGGAAATGGAGCGCTGCCCGGGTGGGTTGGGGTGCAGAGCTGCTGCTCACCCCAGGGAAGTTGCACCGAGGGAGGCGGGCTGTGCTGCTACGTGCTTTTAGTAAGAAACTGCTGTAAAACCAGGAACATGGATGTACGGAAGAATAAGCCTTAGACCTTGAGACAGGTGCAAGGGGTCTGTCTTTCCCTTCATACACAAAGTGGTGCATGAACAACAATGGCTGAGACAGAAATATAGGAATTCAAGTGGTTAAAATATATCCTACAAACTCTGCCCAAGAAGAGACAGTGTCTGTGTATTTTTGAGACAGTGCATTTTGCTTCATTTCAGCCAGTACCCAGATAGGCTCAGATGAGGGATTGCATCCTCTGTGTTAATTTATCTCCGAGGGAAAAGGCTGGACAGGTGCCCTGTCTCCAGCAGGGCCATGGCAGCACAGGCTGCGGCAGCAATTTCCCTTTGCTTTGACCCGCATGGGTCTGACCAGGCGATTCATTTGGAGCTCTGCATGCCCCTCGCTCCCAAAGACGAGCCCAGCAAATGTCCCCAGCAGCTCCTGATAATGACACCTGCTCATCTCATGGCAAGCTCCAGGTGCCATCGCATAACCAGCGTGACAGCGTTCCTGTGGGACAGGCACAGCCAGCAATCCGGCAGGGAAAGTTGGTGGCCTACTTTGCTTTCTTCAGCCACCCCATTTCTGGGATCATCCTTGTTTTAGTGCAAACAGTGCCTTGGCTAACCTCATTTCTGGAAAGGTTTCAGAGTGCAACGATGCGCATGGGAGAGGAGGGTGAAAAATCTCCTCCTGTAAGTAAAGCTGTTGTTTAAGGACTGCATTGATGCTTTAGTAAATAAATCAGGGCTTCCTGCTCTATGACATGCAAGAAGTCTTCATATAGTGATGAAAGAATGTGCAGGTATAAACAGAAAAATGAATTAATGATTTTAAATCTCAGTTATAAAAAGTAAGTTAGATGTACAATGTAAGATAGTGGGTTTTACCTTGCAAATAAGAAAGTGCACCTCGCTGATTAGGATGTGTAATTTTTAAACCACTGTAACTCCAGTGTACCTGGTCACAACCTAGAGAGACTTAATTAAAACTGTTCAGGTGGAGTATTTTTTCCTTCAGAAGGTGCTAGGGCGTGAAAAATGGAGAAATGATGATTTCAACCAACTTTTATATTCGTCGGACAAAAAATCAAAATGCAAACAGGGCTGTGTTTGTTCTTTCCAGAATTTTCTTTTTCAAGTCTATTTTGTTAAATTTTTTTTGTATATATCACTTAGAACAAAGATTGTGTTCATTTTATATTTAATTTTTTTTTTGTTTGTAGCCTAACATAGCTAAAAATAAAGAAAGGGCATATAGCCTGAAGGCATAAAAATAGAGTCTTGATAACGGAATTTTTTTTCTTTTGCATTGATGGACATTCCAGACTTTTAATTTTATTCTGCCTTTTACTGACTTCTAAGGATAGAATTTTCTATGGGATGACAATTCAGCTTCAGCCAGCTGTAGGGTGAGAGTGAACATTTTTCTTTAAAGACCTGTGTCCAAATGGTTGTTTAAAGTGTGAGTAAGAAGTAGTTTGGTGATGTTGCAGTAATGTCGGGTTACCATCTGCCGCATTATTTCTGGGATCTGCTTGATTGATTCGTAGCAAATCACTTCCTGCAAGCATTATTTGCAAAACTTTATTATGGGCAAAGGCTATTTCTGTGTTTGTGAGCCATCGTTACTGGGGAGCATTTCATTACCAAGTGATGACATTCTGTAAAATATCCTGGTGCATGGACAAATGCCAGCACCACTTCTTGACAATGGGTCAGCTGAGTGCATCTTGCTCAGCAGCCCCCAACAGATGTCAACCCTAAATTTGTCAATGGTGCAATAGTAGCCCATGTTCTGATATTCATCAACACATTGGGTGCTCTGCTGACAAAAAATTCCACTGAAACCCCAAGAATACATAAGTGGGCAGGCTGAGCAATGACTTGGTCACTTTGCCTGGCCTGGATGGTTCCTGCTGCTCCTCCCATGCTTAGCACCAAAGCACAAAGTACAGCTGGAGTGAAGCTGGACATAAATGCATGAGGGTCAGGAGTCCACAGTGTGTTCCCAGATGTTCCAGCAGACTTGCCTTATGACCAGAATGTATCCATTCACATTCCTGTTTCTTGCTTTCTCCTTCTGTAAACTGAAATTCCCAATTTTAAAAAGCATTCCTACTGTTTATGCACCAAGCACAAGTGTGAAATGTCATTGCAATCAGAACAAATACATGCTCTGTCAATGTGCCATAAAAGGTTTAACAGTGGTACTTATTTAGGTCCTGATCTTATGAGGATTTAAACCCACTTATGAATGAGAGTAGCCCTGTGGAAGACTAGATTACACATGCACTTAAGTGTTATCAGATTGAAGTCGCAGAACAATAATCACAAAAGGTACTTAATCACCTTTAAATTACAGTGTTCCTAATTTAGCTAATGTTATTCCCCAAGGAAAAATTGCCTCATCTAGCTTACAATCAAGAAAGAATCAAGGGCTGTTCCTTCAAGTGGTTGACAGTTCAAAAAGAGATACGATTTTAAAAGAATAGGTTGCTAAAGGCTGAACTATTTAATTGAATTATCTCTTTAAGAAATTGATGCAAATTAATATTATAATACTCCATTATATTGCCTCAGAATCTTTCCTCCTCGAGCCTTCATAAAATATATCAATAAACTTGAGAAGCAAATGAATACTTCCTTTTTTTCTGAAACCAGTGTATTCTGTCCTCATTTGAGGCTTTCTAATAGCGATTTATATTTTGAAGGATGATTGTGTTTTCCTATTTATAGATAAAGAAAAAAGAGCCCAAGAGCTTCCAAGAAATGGAGTCTCTCACACCCCTCCAGTCCTCAAGGTGCTCACAGGGTACAATCCTGCTCTGTCCATGGAAGCAGATGAGCTCACTTTACAGTGCCTTGTTGGCTGGAGAGGTAGGACAGCAGGCAACACAGCCAGGAGGGTGACAAAAGGAATTGATGAAAAATGGAGCAAACCAAACAGAATCCATTTCACACAGCTGTCCCAACAGCATTATAAATATTATATGATTCACTGGCCATACACAGAGGTGAAGGATAATTCCCCTTTTTTTCATGAGTGCGTGTTTACAGTCTGCATTTTCAGAACAGGAGAAATAACAATGCTGGGCTTCCCCAGCCTTATCGGGGTTATTTTATGTCACGCATTGTTTTTAAATTACCAAGTAGCATTGCTGTAGTGGGGCTACCTCTGCAATTGTTTCTGCTTGCTCTGTGCTGGCAAAATAACAGCTGTTATTGCTTTAGCAGGATTGATTTCCATAGAACAGCTCCATCTAAAGCCTACCTACAGGCAACAACTCTGCAGCAAAATATCAATGCGGTCTCATTTTTGGCTTTTCTCAGAAGGAAAAAAAAGCATTTTCAGCGAAGTTCAACACGGGATGCCATTTATTCAGGGCACATAGAGGACAAGATGCTTATTTTTAAGGGACTAAACTTGTCTTCCATTTCTCCCTCACCAAAAAATAGGGAAAAAAAGTCCTGCCCCCAGCTATCTCCATGCAAGGCCCAAAATCTGAAAATTTGGGGTTGTATTTCCACAGTCACTTCCCATCCATGGCATCCTTCCTGCACCATCCCGTGCCACCAGCACCAGCTCAGGCACCCATGGGATGGATCACACATGATTTGGTTGAAAACTAAGCCTACAAGGAAAGATAATTTTGGCCCAGAGGGGGATCCTGCCTCTTTGTGTTTTACAAAGAAGGGGCAGCTTGTATAACCCTTCCCGTGCTCATTCCCCAGTAGATACCTTCTTGTTTCTCATCTGCAGCCAACACAGGTTTAGAAACAGAACTGTTGATCTGAACCCATGTTCAAACTGGATTCATTACCTTATATCAGGTTCTGGTGTGGATACATTCACTCAACAAAACCAGGCCTCCCGTTTCCATTTTAAAGCTGTTCAGCTGATGCATCTTGAAGTCATGCCCTAAATTAACTTGGATACAATTTCCTGAGCGCATCTATGTAGTCAAGCAGTAAGTTTAAAAAAAAAAATCAGGTTATTCTTGCAGTTACACACATGCTTAAATGCTCTGAAGAAATAAAGCCTATAATAGGTGTCACTTTTGCAAATATCTCATGTCCTCATCTTCAGAGCAACATCAACTTTGACTTCAGTATAATTACACCTATGTATCAAAGTTGTGTGTTGGGTTCTATCACCAGCACATATATTAGTCCAAGACTTTTTTGTCCTTTTCTCCTTTGAGATATTATATAAATGGATCTGAGCTCTTCTGTACTTCCCATCAAGCAATAATTTTTAGTAAATCACTACTCCTAAAATCTCAAACATCTGTATTTATTGGTATGCATGCAACTCAGTATGTTGAACCACCTTAGGACATGATCATCTGAAACACAATGCAACACTTTCTCTTACAAAAGGAAATATTATTTTTTGCCAGTTCATAAATCCATCTTTTAAAACAGGCATTACATTCATAAAGAAATGGCTTAGGAAAAAAAAAATTATTTCAATGGGCAGACTCCCAACTCTGTGTAACTGGGGAATAGTCAGGCTTTTTTCCCCCTGTCTGTGTAGTTCTGTTTAGTTTGTGGAATTCTGAGGAAAAGAGCACTAATCCTCTTTTCCAGACCTAGACACCTGGGATGTCAGTAAGGGGAAATTGTTAGGCAGAAGTCTCTGCTGTGAGACCAAGTTAAAGTTCTGCTGCAAACTCTGTGGCCAGAAAGCATTTTGGGGACATCAGATCATGCTGAGAGCCTGCTAGTGTACACTTTCTTAAAAGAAGAAAAAAAGAAACAGAGGGATTAGAAACATAAGGAGCTCTTCCGATGAATCAAAGAAGATGGACAAAAAAAAAAAATCTAGTCTACTGATCCAGATAATACAGGCAGACTAGCACGTACTGGAATTCAAGACTAAAACCAATGAGAGCTGACAAGAGGACATACTGCAGGGAAGGACAAGCACAGCCATGAATGGTGCCATTGTGTGACTATTTTAATTAATTTTTGTAATGAAGCCAAAGCTCTAATTTACCACATCCCAAAAGTAAATAGAAAAGGTTATGGCCTTAATTGCAGAGGTGGGGAAGGAAAACCTAATTGTTGAGTAGTGAGCTATCACTCGCTACTGCAATTGGATAGATACAGTTAGTGTGTTACTATGAATAGTCCAGATTCAACAGTCAAAATAGTGGGCAATCACAGCTTCATTCCCTCTTCCCTTCATCTTCTTTCCTTTCAAGACTTTCATGTCTTTGATTAGCAACATTTTTTACCAGTTTTACCATGTGGATTGCAACACTCCTGATTCCACAAGATTCTGAGTTAACGTGTCTGGGAATATAAAAACCTTTATTTTCTTAGTAAGCAGATGTGTGAAGCCTCAGCAGGATGCAGAGATTACAGGAGGTCCTTCCTGCCTTATTTTATGCTAACCCCTCACAGGATTATGCAGGAGCATAGCCCTACCTATACAGGAGCTAGTGATGGACACTTAGTTTTTCAATGTAACATGTCTACAGTGTGAAAAAAGTACAAAAGTCACATCTCTGTAACCGTGGCCACTAAATAAATACAATTAAATGTGCTTTATGTACTGTTCAGAACACGTCTCTGTATCACTCAGACTGTGAACAACCATCCCTGCATTTAATTTATGAGGTTATCGCTATGGACCAAGGCAAAAGTGCATGGAGAATTCTGAGGTTGGTGTGAATCTTTATGCCTTGTCAAATGCTGCACCTCTGTGTGCCCACACAAAAGGAGTCCAATACTATTTTCTCACTAAATTAAGTGTTTTCTTCTCCAGATCTTTTTGTCTTTTTCCCTGTATTATCAGTTTGAAGGTGAAATTATCCAGCATCAGAACATGAAGGATTTAAGCAGAAATGTTCATAATAAAAAATGCTGTTCTAGCAAGTTCTGCTATGGCAGAAACAAAGGAGTGATCTGCATTAGGCTGACTAGTTCAGACAAAGCATACCAGAATTAGGGTGAATATTATTAGATAAACACCTATAATGTGGCAGCTGTCATCCAAAATTCCAGTAGTAAATAGCTACTTACTCAAAATCCTTGTGTTAATATCCACCCTCCTTTAAAGCATATGCAGAAGCAGCTGCCTTTATCCTAGAAACACAAACATTTCTTCTGGCCCTGACCTTTCCTCAATATTACTGCTGAAATTCAGGCACTTCTTCTATACTGTGTCCTTAACATTGAGTGGCAAGGCACTTAGCTGGTTGGCATCACATTTCACCAGTTTAGGTCCTGAGCACAAAACTTGTTGTATTCGGCCATGAATCAAGATCATCAGAAAAAATCTCCTGGTGCTTTAAACATCTGAGAAAAAAAAAAAAAACCCTCATGAATGACTTTCTAAACTTTGGTTAGTACAGGGAAATAAAAGATCATCCCTCTTCTGTGGCTGTCAAATTAAGAGTGGACTATGCTTTTTTGAAGGACATATATTAACAAAACACAAATCAGCACAAATCCTGATGGCCTGTGCTCCCCGACAGGATGATCTAGCAGGGCCATTTGACTTTGAAGGCTGTGGCTGTGTGAATCACCCTCTAACAAAGGGTTTAGCACAAATCTTGAGAGACAGCTGCCAGTCTTACTGATGATCAGGGATGATATATAAGGAGAGCACTGATCCTTTCATGCTCCTGTCCCAGTGGGTTGAGGCATAGAAGCAGAAAGGAGAAAGATCCCATGATACATGATCTGTGTATGCTCAGTGGGCAATGTGTTGGTCTCCAAGGCTGTATCTCTTCTGAGGGCACTACGGCTGTCAGCAAAAGTAATGTCTCTCATTAGGCCAAACAGGATATTTGGAAAAAGTAGCAAAATGTTTGAATCGATGAATGAGCTTTTCCTAAAACCTGCCTGAAACACAAAGATCTTCAAAGCTAAGTGAGGACATTTAAAATACAAAAATGTTGTTTCTTAGAGAAGAGCTTCCACATCAGGTTTAGTTTCAGAGCAAAAAATACCCTCCCTGTATATCGGGGTACTTGGTTGACATCCACGTCTTTTGGCCTTTTGTAGCCGAATCCCATGGCAACGCTGATTTCCCAGCCCGTGCTCTGCTGAGCAGGGATGGGTGAGCGGAGCCGACGGGTGTTAGTTCCAGCTGACGGGGGCTGCAGCGTGGGGTTCCCTCCTGCAAATGCTGCTTGAAAGGGGGAGCAGATTTTACATCCCTTCAGTTACAAAAGGAGCCCTTGGCTCTACTGCCAGGGCTGGCCTTCGGCTCTGTAGATCTCAGTCATCTGCCAAGAATTGCTGCACACTGACCCAGATACTCCAGCAGCTCTGCTGCAGCGCTGGCTCAGCGACGGGGCTGCCATTTCCCTGGTCTCTGTTCTGCCCTATATCCTGCCTCAGAAATTAAATCTAAAAAAAAAAAAAAAAAAAAAAAAAAAAAAAAAAAAAAAAAGAGACAAATTAATGTTAATCAGAATAGCATTTTCCTCCAATGATTCTTCTGCAAAACAGAGTTTCCCATGGAAATCTGTTGCCTTAATTTTCCCCTTCTGTTTGCCTTCCCTGACATCTCATTATGCTGCTTTAACTCAGGAATCCTGACACATTTCTAACATACGCTGTCCTTAAGAGAAGAGAAATGTGCCATCTCCATTCTCTGCTTTCCTTGCATCTCCTCCATGTGTGCCAGTATGTCAACAGAGAGCAGGGGGAACAATTTATGAGCTAAAGAAGGGAGTTTGGAGCTCGGGCTAGCCTGGGCCCCTGACAGCAGCCACCTGAGATGTTCACGTTGCACTCCAGGAGTGTATTGTTAACAGGGCACTCAGTGCAGCGTGTGAGGATGCACCTTGAGTCCGTGTCCAGGTCTGGGCTCCTCACTTCAAGACGTTGAGGTGCTGGAGTGTGTCCAGAGAAGGGCAACAGAGCTGGTGAGGGTTCTGGAGAGTGAGTCACACCAGAATCAGCTGAGGGAAATGGGGGTATTTAGCCGGGATCAAAGGATGCTCAGGGGAGGCCTTATTGCCACAACTGCTTGTAGGAGTGGCCAGGTGAGGGTTGGGCTCTTCTCCCAGGCAATGAGTGACAGCAAAAGAGGTTAGTCTCAAGCTATGCCAGGGGAGATTCAGGTTGGACAGCAGGAGAACTTCATGGAAAGGGTTGTTAAGCATTGGAATGCTCTGCCAAGGGAAGTGGTGGATGTACCTCTGCTGGAAGTGTTCAACAAATGATTGGATGTGGCACTTAGTGCTGTGGTTTACTTGACAAGGTGGTGATTGGTCAAAGGTTTGACTCAATGACCTTGGACATCTTTTCCAGCCTTAATGCTTCTGACATTTTAAGAAGTATAGTGGGTAATATGAAAGTGTCTTTATAGCTGCTAGTCTCTACTATGGAGGAATTGAGAAAAAAAAAAAAAAAAAAAAAAAAAAAAAAAGCCAGAAAGCAAACCTTTAATTGCCTTTGAAATTTCACTAGATTCAAATTACATTGTCAAATCTAATTTTTTTCTCTAAAAAATAATTAACAGGTATAAAGGTGTAGCTGGGAACACCAGTAAAGGGGAATGTTCAGCTTTGTAGTCTTCCTGTAGAGGACTACAGGGCAACACCAGCAGAAGACCCCAGAAGCCAAACTTCCTCCTTCTGGTTTGCTTCATGTAACAGCACAAGACCTTGAGAAGACACAGCATCCTGCAGCAGGATGAAGCACAGTGTTGTATTTCCTTGCCACTTTGGTAGTACAAGGAGCAAAGCTGCCTAGGCCTGGAGACTCTTTGGTTGAACCTGGTGCACTATTGACTGCTCCAAATAAAACCCCTGCACTCCTTTCTGCTCTGAGCCATGTGGGGCCACAGGCTTGGTTCCCTGCTCCTTCATGCCACTTCTGTGTGTCCTGAAATGAATCATTCGGACCAGAGTGCTCAAACTCCATCCCTTGCTTTCCTATCTTCATTAGAATGCTGCTGCAGCCTCAGAGGTTCCTCAGAGCTGCACCAGAGCTGTTGTAGTGTCTGTCCAGCAGGATGGACAATGTGGTTTTGGCATCATGTTTTGTAGCATGAAGCGATGGACTGGTTGTTCACACATATGACAGAAGAAACCACTATTGACAGGTTTTCTTGCAGACAAGATTTTTCAGATAAATGGGAAGAAAATACTTCAAGGCAGAGCAATAAACATTGTAATCCACTCAGCAGGATTTGCAGGGCAAAGTGAGTAATGCAGAAGCCAGGGGAAACAATGCAGCCTTATTCCAAGATATATAAAAATACAACTTTGGAGCCTGACAATTTCTTAAAATGTAAAAAACCCCAATGCTGTAAAGATAAGCATCTCAAGAGAAGTGAGGAATTCCCTAACTTTAGGAGACATCTTTTCCTAAAGAAAGGGGAAGCCAAAACTATATGAGCTCTGAGAACCCTGGTATACAATCTTTGTCTGCTGCTTTTCTTCTTGAGATAATAAAAAAGCAGTGTTTCCTGAAGTTCTCTTGCCAATGGAGGGACTGTGACAAGGACTGGTCAGCCTCATTTTTACCTCAAGCCACTTCATTTTCCTCCCTCACTAACCTCTGATTAACCTCTGATCTTTCTTCTACATTCACCGTCTTGCCAGGACCAAATCCTCAAATGCAGAGTGAAGTCAGAGTAACAAAGCTGGGTGGCAGGAGAGAGTGATGGAGAAGCTGTGTGGCAACAGGATTGGGTTTTGAAAATAAATCCCCAAGGAACAAGTGTTTACAGGATATTTTCTCATTCCTTGAAGACTTCAGAGCACTTGTGTGGTTAGGGACTGAGGCTGGACTTCATCAAAGGAAGACTGACAGCCTTGAAAGCCAGTGCCCAGCTGACTTTTGTGGAGATTGTCAGGTAACAGAGAACAATGCCCTAAAAGTTTGGTGCTCCACTGCTCTGGGGAAAGGCTTCATGTTGCCCAGTGCCCACACAGCTTTATTTCAGCTGAGCAGAACCAAACTGAGGTGAAGCTTGTCCCAGGACAAATGAGTTGAATCTTTTGTTTCCATCTTCCTCACAAAGGGCTCCTGAAGCTGGGAATTGACTTGCCTTTCCCACCTCTCAGGGCATGTTGCAAGGCCCATCTTCCCCAGGCTGCAAAGGCAGACGTGTGATGTGATCAGAGATGGAGATCTGGAGGCTGTTTTAAGCAGATATATATGATTTAATAGTATAGACTGTATTTGGGGGGGCTGTTGTTGTTAGTTTGTTGGGGGTTTTTTTTGAGGGATGGGATGTTATTAGAAGCTGTTCTATTCAAATTATTGAATTGATTACCTCATTGAAAAGTGTAGATGGTTTATTTCTGCATTCAAAATCCACTGCATAGCATTGCAGAGGCATCAGTGGATTAAAAATAAGGTAATATGAGAAGTCAGTGAGCTGATTTGTCTGTCACCTGCCACGAGTTTAACTTTCAGTTGAATTCAGCAACTTTACTCTTAAAGGTACTGAGCTTTCCAAGTAATAAAGTAAATGCAAAGATGGCAAGCATTGCATTTAAAGTATTTATCAGGGCTAGCACAATAGATATATTCCATTTTCTCATTTTTATTTATGAATTTACTTTAATGGAGCTACATGAAGTAATTTTAAAAGGAGCACAATAATATTCCCTTGCATTAATCACTCATTGATTGCCAATGCAATCTGAGATAGTGGTACCAAACAGGAAATATGCTTCCAGGCTTTGTTATTTCTCTCCCACTGTGATCACTCATTGGGCTTGCTTTCCTTCTCTATCCCGTGCCTCCATCCCAGGCAAGAAGCTGAGTGTGCCAAGAGGGAACAATGGTTTGTGTCTGTGTTGAGAAACCTGGGCCTCCTGCTCCCACACGGACCAAACACAGAGGGCACAGTACGTGCACAGCTGCTGCAGCATAAGCTCTTTGAAACACTGTGTCAGCTTGTCTCTCTGATATCCCACTAAAACAGAGCTTTTGGAGCATTAATTTTTCAAGATGCAGGTGTTTATTTATACCATTGCAGTCTATGTAATGCCTGAGCCCTATTTTGCCAGGTTGCTATTTTATTTCTTCAGTATTCAATACACTTTCTATTGGTGCTAATGGCAAGTCTCCCACTTACAAATGCTGGGAGGAGAAACTGTCTATTATGATAAAAGCATATTGTATGTGAATTCTGATAATGAGGATTTTGTTGATATAGCACTGCATTATTTAATTGATATAATGGCCAAGCCCTGATCTGCATTAAGACTCTGAACTTAACATAGTCCTTGAAACTAAAGCAGGCTTTTATAAAATTGTTTTCTGCAATGGCAAAATAGAGAAAGAAAAAAGAAAAAGGGATGGTTTGTATGCCAGGGGCTCCTGCATTTCACAAGTGATAGGAGAATTTCTGTCTCAAGAGACACTGAGGGTTTTATCTCCAGGTGGGAGCTGGGGGGCAGGAGCAGGTGTCTCTCACATTGGCAGGCCCTGTGAAAGGCTGCATCCACCTCTGAGCAGAGCTCAGCAGGCGTTCCTGTTGTCCACAAATCGTTGCCAGCTGTCAAAGTGAAATGGTTCAGCAGTGAGTCTCCCGGGCTGCGTTCTGGCCAAAATTCAATTGGATTACAAACCAATTCCTCCAGCCTGTCCCAGAAGCAGGAAATCACCACCAACTGGCTGGTGGGATCTGCTCACAGGGACAGACAGTGCTGCTGCTCATCTGCTGCGATGTGTTTGCAGGAACTTGCTGGGAGCAGTGACTCTCT
Source organism: Sylvia atricapilla (assembly GCF_009819655.1). Lineage (NCBI taxonomy): Eukaryota > Metazoa > Chordata > Aves > Passeriformes > Sylviidae > Sylvia > Sylvia atricapilla. The sequence continues at coordinate 141,754,495 of NC_089140.1, forward strand.
TTGCTGGTCTTATGAATGCAGCACTCCCTCCTTCCCCCGGCTGGGGGAATGATGGCTTCCTGCAAAAAAAATAGATTAAAAAATATAAAAAGGGAGGAGAGGCAAGGTGTATTGCTGCAAGCAGCTTTCTTTGATGGATGATTTCTTGGCAAAATATCCTCTGAAACTCCAGCCACTAGATTCTCTCAAAGCGCTATCACTCATGTGACTGAAATAGCAAATAGCTTTCACCAAAATAAGGGAATTGCTTTTATTTCACATAGAGTTTGGCTGTGGACAGCTTGACTGTAGGTTGACTCTGGAATCAAATCAGAAAGTTTGCCAATTCTATAGGTAGCAAGCCTATCTAATCACAGTTTGTAATCAATAACATTTTGAAAAGAAGAAAGAAGTTTCCTCTTTGGGGACTAAGTCAGGGTCTGATAATTTGTAATTAAAAGTAAGACATTAATGAGAAACAGACTGTCATAGATACAGCTTGTCATGTTTCTTCCCTCTTCAGCACTGACACCCTACAACACACTAAGGGATTTGGTGATGAGTCTAAAGTACCTCAGCTAAAGCCCTACTTCAGCCCATTTGTAAGCTGGACCATTATCAGGACTCACTAAAAGAAGTCATGGTCTTTTCTTCACTTGTGGGTGCAGTGAAGCCATAACATTTCTGTCTTGTCAACCTTTTATGACTACGTATAAAGGTGAACAAGAAGGCAGGATGCTGTTAAGCTGTTGGCTGATCTCATAGATCAGCAGTGGAGCATTACCAGGCTCAGGCTGCCCATGGGCTCCTTTGCTTTGAACAGATGAGACCTGTAGGAGCAAAAAGAAGAGGAGAGCAGAGAGATGTGGACTTCCGAGGGTAATGAGGAGCATCTTCCCATGAAAGAGGTGGGGGAAGGAAGCTTTGATTCTTCTTTCTCTCACATGCCTTCACTTCCTTTTTTTCCCTCTCTATTTCTAGTTCCATGGGGAAAACATTGCTATTAAAGTAAAGCCCCAGGAACTTAAAATATTCATAAGGATTCTTTTGAGGAAATCTTGGCTCTGGTGAAGTCAACAAGAGTTTTGGAATCAACTTCAATGGTGTCTGAATTTCACCTTGTTGAAATACTGTCCTAAAACATTTCCAGGGCTGTACAAAAAGCACTGCCTGCTCAACGCTGACCTTTCTATCACAGCTGAACAGAGCCTGGTACCCTCCTGTGAAATTCACCATTCTTTTGTGATAAATCACATCCTCCTCTCAAGGGGTAACAACAAACAAATACCCCCTACTCATCCTGAAAATGGCATCAACAGTGTCATATATCACTGGACACCATGAACAGACCTTTGTAGCTTCAGTGGGAAACTGTTGGAAATCACATATTACTACAGAGGTTGTTTATTTGAGGGACAACTGGAATATTCCAGTGATCCAGATTTAGTTATTTTTGGTGTCCCTTTCCACAGGGAGCTGGCAACCTATTTAAATCCAGAGGATCATGACTAGTTATTCAAGTTTTGCTCTGCTAGATTTGTGCTGTGTATATTTTGGAAACACTGTTTGCTCTGAGCAGCAGATAGCATGATGCCACAGCCCACATCAGTGCAAAGTTCTTGTGCTTATTATTTTTTTCGTCTTCCACGTTCAGTGAGGGCTGTGCTCTTTTCTCCCTGTCTCTGTATTTTATTGCCAATGTGAAATGCTTTAAAAATATCATTAAGGAATGTGTTACCCAGTGGGATCTATGCTATATTTCACTTTCTATGCTCTTTCCAAACACAGTGTAGCTCTGAATCTACAATATAATTCTGATGATTGAAAAAGCACAAGCATTTTCTTTTTGGTAAGTGTAAGTCTGGGTCTGTTGACAACAGGCTTCTAATGTAATGTGCAGAGCCCAAGTTTCCATAAATGCGCAGCGATTTTGATGCGATTGGCCTGATTTTCCAAAGTATTCAAATATCTGAGGATCTTAAGCTGGTGGTCTTCAATTTCTCAGCAAATGAGACCAGACACTGGTGATTCAAAAGCTAGATCCAAAGAAGGAACCACCCAAATTTGTGAAGTCCAATGGCTTTATCTTTTTCCTCACCCTGATCTTTGCCTTTCCCATTCCGAGAAGGCATTCAGACTGATTTCTTCACTTCCACTCTACCTTTCAAAAGCATTTCTGGAACATTTGTTTCACCATCCTCAAAGGGGCCTGGGATTGGGGAGTGTATCAGCAGCAAGGGGTGACTCAGCAGTGAGAAATGATTTCCAGCCAAGCCTCCCACAGTGACTCTGAGAGGGAGTAACCAGCCCGTGTGTGCAAACACGTCGGCTCGGTGAGAGGGGATGGCAGGCGCTCCTCACACAACATCTGCCTCCACTGTCAGTCTCTCGTGTGTGCCCACGTAGCACCATCCTCAGCAGCCAGGCACCCAGAGTGGATCTCCCCTTGCAATCCTTTCCCAGCCTGCAGCAGAGGATCCCTTGCCTGCCTCTTTCCCATCTCACAGCTTGCCTGGCACCTGTGTCTCTCTGCAGACCTCAGCTCTAGTAGGGGACAGCAGCATTTTGGGAAGCCCCTGAGAGAAGATGGGACTGTAGCTTTTACACATTTTATACACAAAGATGATGTGATGAAGCGAGGCTGCTCTCTGCACTGCTTTGTCACCCCCAAACCCAGCTTCAGGTTGGTTTGGCTGTGTGCTATGGGACTGGGAACTGTGTCCCATAGCTCCAGGCTGGCTGTGCAGGAGCAGGATGCTCAGAGACATCACCACCTCTGCTGTGGACTCACTGCATGAGGCTATAAGGGCAGGTATCTTCTCTGTTCTCTTTATTTAAAGGCTAAAAAAGCAACTCTGACCTACCGAGATTAAAATAACTCAAGAGCCTGGTCTGTGTCTTATGAACTGATCATTGCCAGAAGGAAAGAGAAAAAATAAACTATGAAAAAACTCTTTCACTTGTTTCATCCCACTGCTGTCTAATCCCCACAATCTCTCCCTGCCTCCCTGGCGCTTGTATATCTCTTAGCACAAGCAACAAACTTGGTTTCCCACTGAGGTGCAGAATCCTGGTGCAATGTACAGGGAACCCTATCATGTAGCTGATAGTTAAGTGCAAATTTCATTAAAAATACTTTTGAAAGACAGAGAAGGTGGATGATGAACCAAAGGCTTCTACTGACATAACTAAACCTGCTTTGGTGTCTTCAACAGGAGTCACACTGGCTGTGGAGTCTGGGACATTTTGTAGACCTCAGCCCTCCACTGTGAGCAATGCTGGAGGAGGATGGGTTTGGAGTCCCTTTCAGACAGTTTTTGGCCAGAGAAATGTATGCATCCCAGATGCCAGAGATTATTTTTGCTAGCACAGTTCATTGAAAAATGTCCTTGGTGATACAGTTACTCAGTTCTTTGTTCTGTGAGTTACAAATGCGGATAAACATTTCCCTGCATAGGGAAAGGGTGATTAGTCTCTACTAAATTCACAGTGAGTAGCACCAAAATTGTGGCCTTGAAGAGCTACAAAACTTTTGTCAAATAGGGGTAAAATGGTTCAAAGCCTAAAGCCCAGCCCCAGCTTCCACTCCTGGGAGAGGCACCAGTAGCATGGTGTATGCCCCAGGATTCTACTGTGTTCCTTCCAGGTGCTGGCTTGTTCCAGTTGATCTCCAGCAGATGATGTCCTGAGTTTAGTATCTGGAGTCTGCAGAGTTGGCAAGGTAAGCAGAGCACTCACAAATCGTTGGGGAGGGAAGAGATCCTTCAGTAGACCCTCTTCCCCTGATTTCCATCACAGCCACTCACTTCTCACATGCTGCCCCTGCTTGGCCACACTGGCCCATTGTTGCAAAGACAGTGTCTAGTGGTGAAACATTTTTTTAGCTGTGAGAAACAGAATCCCTTGCCACTTGCATCAAGAAATTCCTACAGCATAACTCTATGTGCTTGTGTTTTTCCTCTGTTTACATAACTTATAACTATTTTTAGCTAGGCAAGGACTTTCCATTGTTATCTCTGCTTATTTTCAAAAACCTTAACATGTAGTATCATATTAGTCCCGATTATTTTTTTGTTGCTTTTTGTTCACTATTCCCTTCAGTCCTTGCCCCCTCTCCTTGGTGGATCCTAGCCCATACTCTCCTTCCCAATAGGCATAGGCTGGTTTCAGCATGTCTGCTCTCCTCTGATTTAGCCTAGCCCCTTCCCCCAGCACAAAATTAAGAAACCCTTCTCACAATACCCAGTCACAATTGCTGGTGGCTTATTTCCAGCTCTTAAACTTAAAAACCTATTTATAGTTTAAAACGCTTGAAAAGAAATCATTAAGGGAATACATTTGTGAATGTAGAACAAAGATGTAATTCTGGGATTTCCTTTGTGCAATTACTTAGTGTAAATAACAATGTTTGACACCTGCTTTCCTCTCTCATTGAAATCTCAAAGCAGTTTACATCTATGAATCCATTGAGCCTGAGTGCTGCAGAGAGAGGAACCGTTCATAAGGATCTTAGACTAAACCCATGTTCTGATTTACTGATACTATTTTTCTTTTAAACTCACTGACTTGCTCCCACTCTGTCTGTGACCCTACTCATGCTCCTCTTCACTTCAGGGGCTGAAGCATGGGTGAATTAGACCTTCACAGATTTGAATTATATCAAAAATACAGGACTATAGCCCTAAATGGTGACATTCAATGGAGACCCTGAGCTCCTTGCTTCATTCTAAGCCATTAAGCATCATCATTCATCTATAAAATACAGCACAGTTACACACTGATGCAAAGATTATTTTTTCCCTATTTCACTTCCCTTCACTACTAATGTAATGTGAATATCATTCACATTGTGAGTGTGGAGCTAAGGAACTCCATTCTAGTGTACTCTGCTGTGACAGCCTTAATACATTTTTTCTGCAAATTATGTTTTGCCTTTTTCCTTTGGTTCTGATGAAAAACTGCAAACTTGCAGTTAGTGTTTGAAAACCAGTGCTAAGATAAAAAGTTCATGCATTACTCATGGGACTAAACTTCAAAACCAGAATTTCTCTTCTGGATCGTATTTCTACACAGAGAAATCAGGACTCAAGTTAACAATGACAATCCCCAAACAGGACTCAGACTAAGAATACAGCCACATGAGCTTACCAGTACTTTTTTATCCTCAAATTCATTTTTTTTCCATTTCCCTGTCCCCCTCTTCAGACCTCAGTGTCACTTTGCTGCAGTTCATGATACTTGGCTCTGTTGTGGGCCTGTTCACACTTTCCATGGAGGCCAGTGTTACAAAGACAATCAAGTTGATTTAACCAAGAAAAACCATCACCTGCAGCTGATACAGCCCAACTGTTGGTGAAAGTACAGCAAGGCCAGATATTTCAAGCACTAAATGTGTTCGTTCATAACTGTTTTAACAAGGTATTTTGTTTAAACTTCAATCCCATGTTGCCAAAAAATGTCTTTTGGTGGAAGGGGTGATTTGCTTGGGAAAATTTATTCTTGCTGTGAATCATCCTTTCCCTTGAATCTTTACTGTGAGCCTTGGCAAATGTTTCAAAGTCCATTCAGTTTTCTCTGGATAATCATCAACATGCAGATCAGAGGCCTCATTCTGAAGACTTCTGGCCATGCTCAAGCAGAGCTGTGAGTTCAGAACTCCTCTGTTACACAGATTATTACATAGATCCCTTGTACCCAGAGGTGTGCCTAAAAGATACGCCTCAGTGATATGTCCACTGGAAAATAAGGCAAAAATTATCTCTCTTTATGAAGGACATTTTAATCTAAGACAAAATATTAGGCCTCTTCTATGAGAATCCAAGGGTATTGCTGTTTTTAGGTACCTTCTGGGTGAGGGATGTTACATAGTGATAAAGGGGTACACAGGGACTGAGGTAAAGGGTGGGGAGAGGACCTAGAACCACAATCCTTTCCTGCATCACGAGGTGTGACTTGGGGTGAGACCAAAAATGCCTCTGCAGGCATCAAACATGTCTAAACCTCACCAGATTCCACAGAGGTTTTCTTCTTCTTGTGTGCAAAGCTAGCTTGACCTGGTTGGTCATCTCACAGCTCATGTAATGAGATGGATTAAAAACTCTCTTATCTTTTACTCCTCCAGTCTGTGCAGGGCACAGTCACTTTGAAACCATGATGGACTTGGCAAAAAGGCTTACTGGGATTCTTTAATATTCTTCCTTGTTATGTTCACTGGGCTATGTTTACATGTTTTTGCCCACAGCTTGTGCACCATCATTTTTTATTCACCTGAAATATGCCTATACTCAGACTGAGCATTCAGAGCTTTGTGATATCCTTCTGTGTCTTATCCTCCATCCTTGGCCCAGATACATCTCCTTTACACCTTAACAGATACTCGGTGGAGCAGAAACCTGTTGGCTCTGTGGAGGTGCCAGCTGCTCTTTAGGGCATAAAAAAATTACAGCCCAGAAGAAGGCCAAATAGCTGATGAACAGCAGTGGCGAGTGCCAAGTTGCTGATGTGGGGCCTGTTGGCCTCTCCTGGCTACACCTGTGCTGAGGAACTGATGCCAGTGCCCACCCTTGGGTCCTGGGGCCAGCTGGCATCATCTGGCCTTCTCCCTACTTTTAGCTTTGCTTCCCAAACAAGTTTGCAAACTTCCTACTACTACTATTAGTCCCTGGTCCAGGCTAAATCCTTTGCTGAGGAGACTGCTGGTTACCCTGGGCTATAGTCATGGCCAGGACCACTCCAGAGCTTTTGCAGTGTTGATGTTCCAGTATTTGACCCTGCTCCCCAGCTAATGAGTGCTGATTTGCTTTGTGGTGTAGCAATATCTTATTTCCAGACATGATGGATTTTTTTCCCTGTTTGGCTGGTGCTAATTTCTGTGAATCCCCTCACTGTATCCCAGTTTTCAGTGCATGTGTCCCTTGGCATATCTGCAGCAACACTATGTGTGTATCTACAATTAAAAAATGGCAGCAGTATTATAGAGATACAACAGAAATCTCTGGTTTAAGTAAAAAAAAAAAAAAAAAAATTGTCCACAATTTCCCTTATTTATTTGCAGCAAGAGAAATCAACCCCTGCTGAATCCCAGGCTGCACATCCAGCTGATATTTCTGCAAGATAGATACATCCTATCCCCCAGGCCTTCCAAAGTTTTAAGAGTCTGTAGGATCAGGTCCTAAATAGCCCACTAAAGGTCATGAGGGAAGTCTGAACAGGATGTGGAAACAGCCCTTCCAACAGACAAGCCAGCACAGCAGCCCCTGGAGCACATTTTTCTCAAATTTAATAGGTGATAGGACCTCATGAGGTGATGGCCTCATGAGATCCCACCTGATATACTGCATCCAGCTCCGGGTCTCTCAGCACAAGAAAGACATGCACCTGTTCCAATGACTTCAGATGAGAGTCATAAAGATGATCGGGGGCTTGAGCTCCTCTCATATGAAGACAAGCTGAGAGAGTTTGGGATGTACAGCCTGGAGAAGTGAAGGCTCCAGGGAGACTTTAGAGCTCCTTCCAGTGTGTAAAGGGGCTACAAAAGGTCTGGAGAGGGACTTTTTAACAAAGGCATAGGACAAGAGGGAATGGCTTTAAATTGCAAGAGGGCAGATCCAGATTAGATATTAGTAAGAAATTGTTTACTGTGTGAGTGGTGAGGCACTGGTCCAGGTTGCCCAGAGAAGCTGTTGATACTCAGTCCCTGGAAGTGTTCAAGGCCAGGTTGGATGGGGCTCAGAGCAACCTACCCCTGTAGAAGGTGTCTCTGCCCATGTTTGGGGGAGTTGGAATTAGATGATCTTTGAGATCCCTTCCAACCCAAACTATTCCATATTTATGTCTCTTATTTTTTTTCCCTCTGTAAAAAAATCCTGGCAGATGCTTATCACATTCAGGAGCTGGTGGTTCAATCTGCCTGTATTAAAACTGGGGAAAAATTAGGGTAAGGTAATGGTAATGCAATCACCTTCTTAATAACAGAGGGTTCACCCCCCACTTCCCCACTTACTAAAATAATTTAAAATTACTTTTTTTATTTTCTACCATGCTTGGATCCTGGAATTTTTTAAATATTTTAAAATAACCTTTTCATTTTCCACCTTGCTTGGATCCTGGGGTCTTATTCCTGCTGTCACATCCAGTCTGCTAAGAGAGTTAGGTTCTCTATCTTAGTCTGAGGTATGATTTTCTGTTTGTTCTTTTGAATGACTTTGCCCAAAGGGCTGATAATAAAAAATATGAAAGCTGGTGTCAAAATAATTTTTCTGAGCCTGGAACACACTTCTTTTTTTCATTATTCTTGACATTCTCTTTTATTTGTATTTTTCCCTTCTTCACTTACATTCAGTATTAAAGCAAAGTAAAATACATAGCGCAGATAATTCACCTTTCATATTTCTTTGCTAGCATTGGCTCATTCTCGTGTGAATATGTGGGAGCTCTGAATATCACATTTGGTCTTTATATCCAAATTTATGAAGACACATGATTTTCCATTCACAAGTGCACAAGAGCATGGTCATATGACTCCTGCTATTGGGAGCTCTCCTGCTATTTAGCCAGAGCCAAAAGCTACAGAAGCATCCCAGAAGCAATCTCATCCACCAAAATGAAAAAGAAAAAGAAAAAATAAATGCTTAATATTGTAACATAGATCATCCAGAATAGATCTTATTGTGTACTCCCACTCTGCTGGCCAAGTGGGATGATGCTTCCAAGAGGAGAGGGCCTAACCCAGTGCTTCATGCTTGTTATTTATTTTGTTGGAAAGCTGGGATCTGGAAATGCTTTAGGAACAGACCCTCCCTCCATGCTATTTAGAAGGGTGTCAGAGATGTCTGGTGTTTTCTTGGTACGTGGTGGTGAAGAACTGAGAGGAGGAGGCCCATGTTACTCTAGGCCCTGAGTGCCCCTAGAGCATGGTCTGTAAAGAGGTGCCAGTGTAAGTGATCCCACTCCATCTGTGTGGCTCCCAGCTGCCCTCAGCATGGGGAGAGCAGGAGCCAAATGGCAGCTAAGCCAGGTTGGAAAGGATCAAATCAGATGCTGTTCCAGAGCTAATCCTCAAATAAGGCTGCTTTAGGAAGAGAGTTCATCTCATGGTGATACCACATTGACACACAGTCACTGGCACAGCTGGAAGGGCCCTTCTCCCTGTCTCAGGCCTCTTCACCTCTTTCTAAATAGTTTCCCTCCTAGCCCAGATTTTCTGTTTTACAGCCTGCTGTAAGGGACCTGGCCTGTTTCTAAACACATTCACAGCTATTTCATACAATTAACAAAGGCAGGGGGCTGATTTTTGAACCAGTGCCCCCCTTTTCACATTTGCATTTGGGAAATAGCATCTGCAAACCTGTATGTCAGGAGTGACATCTCAGGATCAGCAGAGGTTTGGGTGGCACCACAGCTTTGGTCCTTGGCATGGCCACTTCTCCCAAAGGCAGTGCAGGGTAAACATTCATGCTCTCAGTCTAAATAAAACATAAGCTGACATGTTTTCACCCTTTATAGATATTTCAGCAACCCTTTAAACAATGTATTAGAAGATGTAGTGACATGAAGGGCACAGTGGTGCAGCTCCCCCATCAAAGACAATGAAAAAGGTGGGAAAATGACAGATGCTCCACATGCAGTTATTTCCATTCACCTATGTCTTTAATATCCACAGATGGAAAATGCTTCAAATGAAAATTATTGTTCACCCTGGATTCCTTGGCAAACCATAGTGCCACAAAGCTTGTAAAAATGAATTGGATGCTGCAGTCAATAGGTATTAGTGAGCTACTGATGTCACTGCAAAAATAGGATTTGCCTCATGGCTGAAACAAGGGACTAGGAATCTCCTGGCATTTGTTAGTTTCTACCAGTGATTTGAAATGGTAGCTTAGGGCAAGGCTTTGTTTTTCTTGCTGTTCACTTTCCTACACCAAAGAGTGTTTCCTGCCTTGCAGAAATGCTGGTGCTGGAAAATTAGCAAGGTGTACCAAGAGCCTGGCATGATGTGGCCACTGCTGGAAATTCCAGGGACTGTTCTCTGCAAGGACATAGGTTAAGTAGAAGTGCTATTTTTGTTTCATTGTGGTTGTTGCTGTCTGTCAGCACTAGAACACAGCAGTGAGCACATCATCACTGTCCTGTGGTGTAATGGAGGAGTTGGGCTACAGGCTGAGCATGGGGAAGTTTATGAAGGTAGGGTGCACAGTTGGTTTTTACATGGAGACACATATTTTCCTGGCCTGGGTGATGCCCACAGTGTGAACAGTTCAGAGCATTGCTTTGGGCAGACACACTTTGCAAATAATGTTTGTTTTGTTTCACAACAAATAGGGAGTGATTGAAAAGCACAAAGGTATTGGCAGTGCCACAATGAGAAAATTATAAAGGCAGTCACACGTGATGTGTTGACTGAGTTCACATACCGGGACACCTCTGAAGCTCGAATTTGTGAAAGAACATAAGAGAGCTGGGTCTTCAGATCCTACAGTTTTTCAGTGGGTTTTGAGTGCCCAGCACCTTTCAGCATTTAAAATAACAAACAATTAATACTTGAATTTAATATGAATATGGGCAACAATATTCTTTCCTCAGTTCAGACCAGTGATTGCTGGCTTGGGCTGCAGCAACAAGAAGATGCTGTCACTGAGAGTCAAAGGTTGATGTTGGTAGACGCAAGATGGCAGTGGCCTGTCTGTCTCCCTGATGGTGGGGCTGGCAGGAGTGGCCAGGGATGGATTACACCAGAGCAAGGGACCAAGAGTGCTCCAGGGGAGAATAAATCAGCCACTGTAATTAGCCACAGGCAATCAAGTAAGGACAGAGACTGTTTCCCCATTGCACAGCACATCTTTTTTACAGAGTTTGTGTTGGTTAGATTCTTTCTCAACATGCAGAATTTCCTTCTTTTTTGTTCAGTCCTATAGTTCACCAGACAATTCCTCCCAGCAGGTATTTCTGAGTAATACAAAGTGCTGTCAGGTCTCTTCAGGATACAAGGATGACTAACCCTGCAGCAAGTATCTCCAGCATAGATCAAGCAATGAGATGCAACCAAAGGACCTAGAAGCAGGTTCTAACCTCCTTTATACCAGCTGGATTCTCAAGTAACTCCAGGAGCATCAAAGGCTTTATGTATCTTCTTTTAATATAAATAATCCAAAATCTGAGCTGACCTCCCTGCTGTCAGCAGCAGCAATGATTTCATATGGGCAAGGGTGGATCCTACCCCAGCTGGTTTTGGAATGATCTCTGTTTTTTACACCACTCTGGCAAGCAAGGTCTAATTTGCGGTAACCTGACCCACTTTGAGTCGTGCCTTACTATAAGATTAGCTGCTTGAGCATGCAAAGTAGGAGGTTCTCCATGGGGGGCTGCCACCTCTCCCTCAGTATGGTGAGTCAGAAATAAGACCTGGTCTGTGCCTTGCTGGCACACAGGTGGAGGGACCAGTAACTTAGATAATTGGACAACTTGAATGACTGTAAGACTGTCTTGAATGACGTGAATTCTGCCCTTCATTGCCTCTTCACCAAAACAGAGGCTTGGATAAAGGAGGAAGAGGAGGAGAGCAAGTGGGGGGAAGATTTAAGGAAAAGATTTTAGGAAATTGCAATATGTAAGTTAGAGTTCTATGTTATATATATTTTGGATTGGAGACATCCTACTTGGATCCCTCAGTACTACAGTCTAGAAATGTGGGGAGCTATCCTGGCACTTTAGAGATGGACATCATGATTTTTTTGCATTATTTTTTGAACAAACACAACCTTTTTCTTTTCCTCCAGAACTGCCTGCAGAAGACTTTGGCCATCCATAGGTTTTATATTGCCTGCAAAATGAGACTTCTTTTCCACCCCAAGCCTTACATGTGATTGTCAGACACTGTTCTGCTTGCTCCATGCACGTGCTCTGAGAGCACTGACATGTTTATTATGATTAATAAACATTATTATTCATAGCACAGTGGCAGCTAGAGATTTTAATGATACATTAGGGGCCTGTTACTCTAAGCCTAGTAGAAACTCATAGGAAGAACAAGTAATTTAAATAGACAAAGAATGTTATTACTGTTTTACAGGTGTGATCCAGAGAGATTTGAAAATTCATCCTTATGCCTCACAGGAAGCTGTGGAGAATCAAAAGCTGAGCTCACATTCCCCACACTCCAACCTCTAATTTTACTGAGATGAAAATGCAGGAGGAAAACCACTTGCATAAAGCCAAGTGCATCACAAGATACACACTCATTCCCTCAGCCCCATAGAGCTGAAGAACTTCTGGGTTTTTTTGCTTTTGTTTTTGTGTTTCCCTTCCCTTGTGATTAATTTTTCTTTTCTTCTTGACTTGCGGCTTGTGAGTCATTGTTGTAGAGACAAAATCTTCTTTCAAAACAGAGCTCAGTTTTAATCAGGAAATCAAACACTATTTCTTTTTCTTTCTTTCTCTCTTTACCTCCCTTTTTTATATTAAGCAGTATGAGATCAGGCCCTACAAAAAGAAACCCAAGTTCCATTTGGATTAATATTTGATTGCATTTTACTGCACCAAATACCAGTTCACTTCCACAGAGGCTGGTGGGGAGAATTTTAACACCTCTTTTCTGCTGGGTTTCCTCATCCTGCTGGCAGTGGGGGTGTTCTCATAATGTCCAGGACATTTGGCATGATCACATACAAACAACTCAGTTCTCTTTAGTTCACCTGGAGCATGAAATGATGTCTCCATGATCTCTGCCACAAAATCTTGGCTGAGATTCAAATCCATCTTGAAATCTTTGCCTTGTCCTCTTGTTCCTGAGAATTGATTGACCACCATGTCCCTCCTGGGCAGCAGCTTGAGAGACACCTCTATATGCTGGCCTATATGTAACTATGACTGTGCCATCCGGGTTTTCCCCATTGCCCCCCTGCTTCAATTTATATTTTCAGCACACTCACTGCAGGTGGTTTTCTACCAGAAATCCCCTTGATGCTGTAATTTGGGTGAGGAAAGAGGTGGTGAAGGGTTATTTCCACATTGGCATTTGCTTTTCTCTTTCTCCTGCTTCCATGCCTCATTTCATGTCATCCTCAGCCAAACAGTGTCGTTATAACTTGTGGTTAAAACATGGTGTGGGGGTCTGTCCCAAATACCACTAAACTCCAGCCTCTTCAAAACCTTCAGCAGACCTGTGGGCCAGATGGGGACATCGAGGCATTCAGTACATAACCTAGGACTGTTCTTGGTGGAGAAAAGTCATCCCTTCTTCCTCTTTAGGAAGGGGCAGAAGCTTGGGGACACCACATGCAAGTACAGGCAATGGCTTGAGATATAACACTGTGCAGTTATTAATGTTCCCACACTACAAGCTGCCCAGTACCAGCTCTCTGAAGAGAAATCACCCTTCAGCACAGAGAGGTGACTTTCTGGCACTGCTGCTCCAGCCCACTAATCACTTGGTGTGGATATTTTTTAGAGGTAATAAATACATTCATGCCAAGATATTGCAAATTTGGTCAAGGATATGGACTTAGGGGTCATTTTGTTTCCTTCGGTGTACTGCAAGTACAGCAAAGTGCATTCTTCATTATGATGTTAATTTTTAAGGGAGGTAAAATTCAGCAGATTTTCCTTGAGGAAACAGAGCAGATAGCAAGATCTTAAAGCATGCTGCATTTTGAGTAAAAAGAAGGCATCATGAATGGTTAGATTTCAAGGTGAAGGCAAAGACCAGATATGATTTGGTCTGTTCTCTCCTATTCCTTCTATATAAAGACAACAGCTGACTGCCTTTCCCCTGTGTTTTCAAAGGACTGCCTCAAATGGTGTGTTTCAAGTCCAGGCATCTGCTTCCTCCCAAACACTGAACCACCATGGTGCTTCATAGCACTTTTTATAGCTGTGAAGTTAATGCCCCTGCATTAAGCACCTGACCAAAAAAACCTTCAGAGTTGATATTCAAGTAGGTTGGCACTGGAAACTATGCAATGCCTTGAAGATAAGAGACATTTTGTTTTCTTTGGAAAAATGAGACTGTATGACCCTTGCTGATCAATTCTGAGCATATCAAACATCCAGATCTAACCATGGATGCCAGGGGCAGGAGGGCACAGTGGCTGTGAGGAAGCTTGTTCATTAAGACTGCTAAAAGACTTCAAGCCTGCTCACCTGTCCTCTGAAGACCAGCTTGACAGAGAGCTTGACATTGTTCCTGCACCTTCCATCTCTCTTGGGCATGATAGACTCATCTCCTGCTGAGAGCAAGAGACACAGCCTTGGTGGCCCATTCACTGGGTACACACAAGGAAGGGAATTCTTTTGCCATTTCCCCTCCGGCACCCTCATGAATATGTGTTGTGATAGACTGTAAGGAAAAACTGAGCTTGCAAACCCCATGCTTTTGATTTACCTTGACAACAGTTCTGTTGCAGTTCCCCTATCTTTGTGGGTTTGCTTTCCCTGTGCTTTGGCATTTGAAACCAATGGCTGATGTCAAAACAGAGCTGGGTTTCCCCAAACTTTCCACTTTTGATGGCAGAATTGTCAGACCTCTCAAACCACAAAGACGTATGGGAGGTGAGGGAGTTCTCTGAATGGCCAGACACCACCGGGAGCGGCGCTGACTGTTCACTGCGTGTCACTCTGAGTCACCACTGAACCCATCACAGAGATGGGAAAACACAGTGCTTGTCAAGGTACATGCTCTGAATGAAACAGAAAAAAAACACCTTGAATTGTGGGTACTAAGACTTCTGTGGAGCAAACATTGCTCTTTGAAATAAAAAATAATAAAGAGCAAGCTCAATAGGATCAAGGAGTCCTCTGGGGAGTAAGGCTGAAACATTGCATGGTGCCAGATCCCTTAAAACACTAAATGAGGAGTTCACCAATTAGCAGTGTATGTAAGCAGCTCTCTGACCTAAGTTCACTTTACTCAATACACATTATCTGATGGCTTGGAAGTGAGAGGGAAGTTGTTCCCAGGAGGCAGAGGGTCACTGTGATCTAATGTCTGCATTTGCAAAGCCAGGACTTGTTACTCATCCTTTAAATATCTATTTTCAATAGTATTATTTTTAAAAGTAGCCACAAGGAAGACTTGTTAAGAAATTCCTTGTACAAAACTACTGGTTCAAAGACCAGTACTCAAGTAGCCTTTTTGCATTGTAAATATGTTCTGTGCATTTCAGATTCTCCCTCCAGTAAATAATGGATTAAGTAATGAAAATCCTATTATAATGAGAATGACATGAGGCTTAAATGAGACCAGAGCTAGGAAAACTAAGCCAATTTTCTGTTTTCCTCAGAAATCAGGCTGAGATTTATCATTAACATATCATGACTGGCTTTAATTAGGTAATTAATGACAATGACAGGAGCAACATAATAACAAGGTGCTTGGCAGTGGTATTCTAGCTGATTTATAGATGCATCACAAAAAATCTGAGTTTTGTCTAGAAAAATTTACAACTGAGGAGTGAAGACTATAATGGAAAATCCGAAGCTGCCAACTTTGGGAGCACCCCAACAACAGGGCAGATTTTACTTCCTTACCCTCTCTGTTGGAGCTGAAACCTTCATGAAGAAAGACCAAGATAGACAATAGACCAGATACAACTGGAGAAGTGGATGTACAGAACATTTCCTTATCTCATTGACTTTCAGGAAACTTTTGAGGATGCTCAAATGGAAAGGGATGCAGAAGCACTGAAATCTCTCAGGCTGAGAGTGAAACCCAGGTCTTGCCATTTCTGGGCAAGTGCTTGAATTAGCAGGTTTTTATACAAAAAGAAGGAAATACCTGTTTCAGGTATATTCAGGAAGAAAAAAAGAGACACCTGGTTATCTCCAGCCAAGGGGAGGATTATGGTGATGTATGGGAGTGCTCTGCAAATCCCTGGCCTGGATGATTACCCTTGTCACATCCTGACTGTGTCATGGGGACACCAAGGTATGTAGTAACCTTCCACTGTCTTCCACTCTTTGGATTTCATGGGAAGAAGACGTGGGAGTGTGTGTTGGAAGTCATGGCCTGCCCCAGCCAGTTCCTGGCTTGTCTGTACAGAGGTCTATGAACAGTGGATCATCAGAGTTCTGCATCCACACAGCTGCATGTGCCAAACTGACACCTGATCTGAGCTTTCAGATAAATACCGAAGTCAAAGACAGCATTTTCAAGATTGACTTCTTCACATTTCAGTCTCTCTTAGCAACGTCTACTCAGAGCCCTCGATGCTGTGGGCCCCATTCTGGGCTGCCAGCCCCCTCCTTGTGGCAGTGCTGTAGGTGCCTTAGCCCATGTCATCCTCAGGGCCTTCAGGCTGCCATTCCACAGCCTGCCTTTCACCTGCAGCTTTGTACCCTTCCTCCTAGCATGCTGCAGGAATGTTTCCCAGCACTTCTGGGGTGGATTTTCCCTCTGTTGTCAGTTGTTCTCATTACTGTTGTTCCCATGCTGCTACTCTTATGGCCTTGAACCTACCAACCTTATACTTTTCTTTAGGTGTTCTCCAAAGGGGAGAAAGTACCACTGGGGTGAGACTCATGCCCATCCTTTCTCTTCCTCTTGGGGGTATCTTGCAATGATACCCAAAATTAATCAGATTAACAACCAGCAGGCCTGCAATACCCACCCTGGTCAAAAGGTTCTCCCAACAGCATGGGGAGCAGGAATAAAGCACAAAGTCCCCCAAAACAGTTCCTGATTAAAACTGTTTGGTTATTATGGGACATTATGATGGGGGGGACCCTCCCGGGGGGGGGACCCTCCCACACAGAGAGAACAACCAGCTACGGGTACCCATTATTTGTCTTTCCAGCTGGCTGCTCAGAGAATTTTCCTTTATCTTTCTCTCTTCTTCAACACTTGTGCCTTGCTGTCACTGATAGAGTGATAACAGCAAGGGCTGCTTGATAAGATGACTGCAAACATGGTGTCTTAACTCAGGATGTGGTTATGGCAGTATCTGAAAAAATTCATACATCCAGACCCCTGTCTTCATAGTACATCTTTCTTTCAACCAGCTGATTCAGAAATGTACTGAGCTCTTTCCAGGAAAGAACTCATGAGATGTTCAGGTCAACTTAAGATCAGGTCTTTAAAATAATTCTTGTTCTCTATTTATTATAAGAAAGACCATCAACATCACTAGTTCTACAGTGATGGCTTGTGTTAAGGTTTCATGATGTTACAGAAATTTGGATCTACTCCTTTGATGTCAGTTCATGACTGATGAATTTTTTTAATCGCCTTTATCTTTAGATCCACCTAGTCATTAAGATTCAGAAAGGGACTGTACAAATATGTTTACATGCAAAAGATGGTGCTCTGTGTGGAATAACTGATTATACTAGCAGCTACGATAGTGACTGAAGAGTTCCTTAGTCCTGCCAAAACTCAGGAGTCACTCCAGCTAAGAAATATATGATTCCTTTGTATCTTTTCCAAATGCTGTAGGAGATTCACTTCAGAGTCCTAACCAGCACAAATACAGACAAAGCACAGGGAACACACAAAGATGGTGAAGGCTCAAATGGAGAGAGCCTAACTTCCCATCATCCTGAATGGCAGCTGTGAGAGGTTTATTACCATGATGATACAAGAGATAGAAAGAAAGATGACTAACAAGCCTTTCGCTTGAAGTCGTGGCTGAGTCTCTCAAAACCAGTAACACTCAACTGCCTCTAGGCAAAACTCTCCATCAGTCCCAAGGAGTAGACTGTGCACTGAATGAGTAATCTGAAGCTGGGACACAGTGATTTCTCAAATCACTTGCCACTGCTGATTTCCACCCCTGGTGCTTTGAGCTCTAGTACACAGCTTGCAATGCCCTGGCTCCAGATCACTATTGGCTCGACAATGTCTAACATAACTCACCCATTACACATTGTCTAGGGTTCAGCTGTCATGGCTATAAACAGCAAAGTAAGAAGAGATAAGAGATTACCCAGATTACTGGCAGCAGTAGAAGCTGTAGAGCAACCTTGGCAAAGCTGCTTTTGCTATCTGGAAGAAAGCTGAGTAGAGAGGAAAACAAGGCTCTACCCGTACTGGGGCACAGTCCTTGGCATCCTGCTAGGAGAGTGTGACACAGGCTGCCATCACCCTGTCAGCTCAAAAAGGCTCTGTACAGCCTTAGGACATCCCCCCAAGAGCAACATTTGTCAACAGCATGGCCCTGCTCAAACATGGAAGAGAGTCCCCACATGGTATCAAGGACTATTTCTCCATCATATGCTCACTCTGAGCAGGCAGCAGAAAGGGTTTATGCTCCCCAGCCTATATTTGCAGCCGGCCAAGCCTCATTAGAAAGGGGTTGGAGTAATTTCTGAATGGGAACCAAGGATGCTCAGTGCAGTGTTGGGTGCCCACGTTAGCTGAACTGCAGGAACAGCTCATGGTCACACTCTCACTCCTTTACAAGAATCAAGGAGAGCACGTTCATCCAACCCTCTTCACTGAGGCTTAACATAATGTGTTTCACCTCACAGCTGCCGTTGGCCAAGTGTATGAATCAGTCAGCTCTTGCAGCAGAGTTGACATGCAGGAACTCAGCCATGTGTCTCAGCCCTCCGGGCTAACTATTGTCACAGTGTCCTTCCTCCTGTATTTATTTCAGCTTGTTTATGACCCTGTGTGGTTGGGTCACAACAGATTTACTTTGTGCCTTCCCTTGGCACAGGACAGGTTCCCATTTCATTTTTGCCATGCAGTTTTCCCTTTTCTGGGCTGCTGTGGTTTAGGCTCTTTTCCCTCTATGCAGGGGGGTGGGTTGCTCAGCTTCAGAAGTATTTTTTATGATGCTACTTAAGACCATCATTTTTGACCCTCTCTATTCATATTCAGACATGTTCCTCTATTGCTCTCCATGCAAGTAATAAAGCTCTCTTCATAAGAAACAAGCAAACAAACAAAAAGCTTAGCACTAAAAGCTGTTTAAAACAGATAGAGTTTAAAGCCTTACATAAAAAGTAGGGCTGATTTTTGCAGTTTCCATTGTCCTCAACAGAGCATTTTGTCATTATAACTTCGGACTACAGAAAAAGAACCTTGCAATAAAAGGCTGCCATAAATTGACCTTTTGTTGCAAATTCTGCCATTCAAGCATAAAGCAGCAAGAAAGGCTACATAAGCTGTGTTAAAAGTAGGTCACTGTACATCCGCTGTTACCACGGCTGGGCCTGGCTGTGTGTTGCTAACGGGGTTTCTTGGTTTGAGCAGCAATACACACACAGGAGAGATGTGAACCCACAGCACTTCATACAGCACAGAAAGGCCAGAGTGGTTTTAGAAGGGATTGAAAGCCTTGTTCCTAGTAGGGCAGGACTCTTCTGGACCATCTATACAGCTGCTTTCTGAGAAGCAGGGCATCCTGGTATTAGGGATGGTGTTCCTGCAAAGAGCCTGGTGGCTGGCACTGCCACCCCTTGGGCAGGTTCTAGGCCTCTAATCTAGGGTATTCCCTTTCCTCAGAATAGACCTTACTCTGTTATGCTCTGGCAGCTACCAGCTAGAGGGAAACATGGGGGAAGCAATTACTGTTCTGGGGGGTCACATCTCTTCCAGTCTCATTGGTTTAGTCTCCACAGTCACATAAAGTCACCCACACCACTGTAATATAAGCTCTCTCTTAGAAGGCAGAGAGAAAGAGAGCCTCCACAAGTGTCTGAACTGTCACTGAATCTTCACTGTTGGTCCCCTGAAACATTCAGATAGTCTGTCTCATCCCTGCAGCTCCAGGACAGTCCAAGTTAAGAAAAGAGCAGTTGGTTAACTCAACCTGTCCCTTTCTAGGGCTATATACTAAGGATGATCCCTGGGTTTTTCAGCATTGTCAACATCACTAAAGAGAAAGTTGATTCCAAGAGTCAATAATATCTTTCTCCATTAGCTCCACTGGGATGGGTACAGACATTACCTCAGAAAACCACCACACTCCAGAAAAATGTTTAAGTACACAAAGCTCCAAAATGCCCTTCTGAATTTGAGTGACCAAAGCTCAGGGTCATATGTTTTCTTGACTCAGACCCTAACTAGCATACTACACATAATAGGAACTCCTCAAGAGAACAATTATAACATCCATGTTTCCCCTGACTGACCAAGCTTATCTGGCTCAGCTGCACTAACTGGTTCAAAACAAGACTGGATTCAAGATCCAAGTTCCTCCTGGAGATTGACAGCAGACTCCAGCAGGTGATGGAGAAAAAGAGCACCTTCCCAGAACTGTTCTGCCTTGTCTTCAGCTTAAAGATTCCTGTTAAATCTTTTACTCAGCATGAGAGAAGAGCCTTCATATACTATCCTTGACATACATGATAGACTGAAGAGGAGAAATTGTTTTCCTTTGTATCTCCATTATAGACTTACACTGTAAGCAAAACATGCAGCCTTTGATCTTGCTTTGTTTGTGTTCTGCAACATCTTTGCAACTGATTGAAAAACAATATATAGAATGTGTTGATTTAAAGACATTCAAAGTAAGGGGCTAGCTAGACTTTATGATTTGTGCTGACTTATTTATTGCACAGTAAATAACTTACCTGTTTTAGTAGACCATCTGCTCACCCATTGCCTTCTATGGGCTGCTGTTCAAAAGGGCTTAAACACTGTCAGAGGAGAGAAGTGATGGAAACAAGATGCTAGTGCCTTATCACCTGAGGAAGGAAGAAAATGTGGAAATTTGGGTGGTTTTAGTTATAGCACAAGATAGATATTAAGCAGGAAGGTCCTTCTCAATATTTCTGTGGCAGCTGTGGGTGGTCCCAAATTGATGTGTGGTTCCCTATACTGAATAAACACAGGATAGGCAGACTGGGCAGCCCAAGACCCCACAGAGCTAGAACACCATGACTTGGTGAGGGACATTGTAAGGCAACCAAAACCTGGTCCAACGTGCTTAGCTGACACACAAGGTGTTGCATTTAGTATGCATTTTACACTAGTTTTGAAGGATTTGCATCAAAATACATTAAATACATTTCTGGACATTATATGCTAAAAAGTCTGTGGCCTGTATTGCACAAAAGACCCAAACCTAAACACAGACTGATTAAAATGGTACTCTGCATATGAGGACCAAACTTTTTAACACCCCCTGAAACAAACCTCAGAGGATTTCTGTTATCTTTGTAAGCCTCATTTTCTGAAGAGTTTTTGCAGTCATACTGTGTGTTCACACATGTGTAAATGTACAGATGTGCCCATCCCACAGAATTACAAAGCAGTTCAGCATTTTTGGGGACCATGTGGTCTGATACCTGGTCAAAGCAGGGAAAATTAAAACAGCTTGCTCAAGGCTGCATCCAGTCAGGCTTTTAAGATCTCCAAGGATGGAGTCTCCACAACCTCTCTGGGCAACCTACTCCAGTGTTTGACCAATGACAGTGAAAAAGTTATTTCTTTGGTTCACACAGAATTTCCTGTATTTCTCTATGCACATTGCCTCTCTGGTGGTGTCACTGGGCACCTCCATGGGAAGCGTCTGGCTCATCTTCCTTACTCCCCTCTCTCCTCCAGTCAGATATTTAAAAACATTGATGAAGTCCCCTGCAGCCTTTTCTTCCACAGGCTGAATAATCAAAAAACCTACCTCAATCTCTGCTTATATGGCCCTGAACCATCTTTGTGACCTTTATCTTGGACTCTTCCCAGCAGGTCCATGTCTGTCTTGCACTGGGAAGCCCAGAGTTGAGCACAGCACTCCAGAGGTGTTTCACCATGGCTGAATAGAGGGACAGAGTCACCTGCCCTGACCTGCTGGCAACACTCAGCCTGATGCAGCCTGGGAGGCTGCTGGCCACCTTCGCCACAAGGACACATTGTGGCTCTTACATCACTCCTCCTAGTTCTTTATCATCTGCAAACATGCTGAGAGTGCATTTGGCCCCATTTTCCAGGTGACTAATGAAGAGAATTAACAGTACTTGGCCCAGTAGCAACCCCTGGGGTACTTCAGTGGTAACTGGCCTCCAGCTGGACTTCGAGCTGCTGATCTTCACTCTCTGAACCCAGCAGTTCAGCCAGTCTCCAGTCCATCTCATTGTCCACTTATCTAGTCTGTACTTCAACATTTTATCTTGAGGGTGTTACAGGAGACAATGTCAAGAGCCTTGCAAAATAAACAGCATCCACTGCTCTCTCTTCATCCACTGAGGCAGACATCTCATTGTGAAAAGTTGTTTGGTTAGTGAAGTATGATTTCATTTTCATAAATTTGTGCAATTGGGATTATTTCCTGCATTTCCGAGGGATTGAGGTGAGGCTAATCAGCCTGTAGTTCTTCAAATTCTCCTTGCCTGTGTTGAAGACAGAAATAATATTTACTTTCTACCAGGCCTCAGGAACTTCTTCAAGTTACCACAATCTTTCAAGGATACCTGAGAGTGACCTTGTAATGACATTGACCAGGTCACTTGGTACTAATTGGTGCATCCCATCAGATTCCAGGGACTTGTATATGTCTAGTCTGGGTAAATGTTCCCTAAATTAATCCTTATACATTGAAAGCAAGTCTTCCTTGCTTCAGACCTTCCCACTGGTTTCAGGCACCTGGGATGCCCGTAGGCAAATCTTACCTGATGAAACAAGGCAAAGAAGGCCCTAAGAATGACCTTTTCCATGTCCTTTGTCACCAATTTCCCTGCCCCATTCTCATCTCATCATCACTGCAACCAAGGCTACCCCTGGCTTTCCTACTGCTGACCAGTTTTTCCACATTGTTAAGTATCAGGCAGAGCAGATTCTTTTTGCTGACTTCTTTGTCACCTCTGTCTCAAGAGTTATCTCCAATGTACTCCAGAAACAGCTTTGGTTGCTTGTGCCCTGCTGTGTTATTCTCCCAGCAGCTACCAGGGTGGTTCAAGAACCAGACCTGCAAACATGACACTTCTCCCAGCTGCCTGCTGCTTCTTCCCAATCAGATGATCTGACACCCACCACAGTTGCTCACACTGGTCTGCCCTTTAATCTCCACCCATAAGCTCCCAGCTTGCTCATCACCCCTCCCTAGGCAAAGCTACAGGCTCTGCCACTGCTCTTTCAGATGAAGCTCTCTTCTGAGAGCTCTATCACAAGCCTGCAAGGCTCCTACTACATTTTTCAAGGAAAAATGTCTCCATGAGGTCAGCAGAGTGAATGGACAGACACATGGCAGGAACTACTCAACCACTCTTAAACCATGGAAATCCAGTTGTAGGACTCAAATAAAGGGGAAAATCAGACTACCTTATTTCTACTGTGTATGAGCAATTCTGTATTTTTATAGAGGCATTGCAAGGTTTTGGACCTTCTAAAATAGAAAAAAAAAATCTTAATGTCATTCTCAGAGAAAAGGAACAGCTACATCATAGGACATCCTATGTGAGATCATCCTTACACAGTAGGAGTCCAGATCACAAAGTCATTATCCAGTCCTATCATTGCCTGTACTTTCCTCAAGAATTTTAACTTAGCTCTTAAAAATAATGTATGAACTTAAGAATTTTGTACTACCAGGGAAAATATGAAATATTATTCCTTGAATCATTGGGGCTCACATTTCTAGGCATCTCACAAACACTGGAAGCTCCCACTAATGTCAGTTCTTTTATAGTTTTGGCACCACACAAGCTATTGCTGCTTATTTGTTCTTTACTGAAGGCCAGTGACAGGCTTATACAAAGCTCATAGAGAAGAATGAAATTAAAATCCCTAAGACTTCAAATGCAGACACAGGTCTCATTTGCTGTTTCAGAGTCCTTTGTTTCTCAGATTTACACAGAAGGGAGAGGGAATGAAGCCAGTCACTCAATGAACAAACTGCCCTTCAAATCCTAAAGGATTAATCTGATGGCTCTTGTTGACACTGTGTTTATTAGTTTCCTGGTGTAAAAAGACGTATGTTCTTTGGAGAAACAAAAAATTGGATTTAAATCAGAGTTCTCACAGCTTGTTGGCAATTACAAACTTCTTGGAATTGTTTTAAAGCTTATCACTATTTGCCTGCTTTCTAAATAAGCAGGAATGAGGAACAAAAACATCAGTTGTTACCTCAGGCAGGTATATCCTTCAACAGGGCTACTCTAGTGCCAAAGTCCAACCTTAATTCAGCATCCTGCTGAATGGAGCTTGGTGCTGCTCCCAGCCAAGCAAGAGCAGCCCTCACCCCAGGGAATGATGGCACAGCTGGCCTTGTGCTATGGAATTAGAAGCTTCTCTTTTGAAAGGGTTCTTTGTTTCCATAAATAATGGGGAAAATTCTTAAAAGTGCAAATCTTCCTCTCAGAAGTGATAGGAAGCCCTTGAGCTCGAGTCTCTGAGGCAGCTGCAGCTGAGTTACCTGATCATAGGAATCCGTAGGATTCAACATGCCCAAATACTTTTGGGACTCTGAGCCAAGAGCTTGAGTTTCATAAACAAGAAATGGAACAAAGACTCCAAAGTGCTGGGTTTTTGGAGTCCTTAGCTGTCCTTGTGAAACATATCAGCAGGACCAAATAACTCTTTTTTTGTCTGGCTTTTGCTGCTTTTGAAAAGTTTACCCAGACCCCAAAGCTCCTTGCCCATCTGTCTGAAAGCCCAACCATTCTTGAGAAAGGTCTGCTGTCAGTTCCACCCTGCAGATGATCTGGACATCACTGAGGTGTCTGGATGCCTCCCTCAGGCCAGAAGGGCATGGGATGAAGTGAGGTTGTAGAGGGGAAGTCCTGCCGAACCGTGTGGGCTCACCCCTCTCCGTTACTGTGTGACCAGCACTAAATATCATTGCAGGCAGAAATAAGAGTATGTCAGATGGATGATGGAAACCAGCCTTCTAGGTTTTGTAAATCTGTCTTGTAGGTGCAAGACAGGTGTCCCACAGGACTTTTATATTACCTGCAGGGGAATCACTCCAGCATCACTGTCAGGAGATTTTGGTCATCACAGACTGTCCTACTTAGGTGATTTTCCGCAGCTCTCAATTGTTTGTAATGAATTATTGCCACCACAGTCACAGGATGTCTGAAGCACAAATGTTCTTTCTCTTCTTACTGTCGACATTCAGGATGTCAGTTTATTTTGTGTTTCTATAAAACTGATTTTCTCTCACATGCAAACAAACATTTCAGGTAATAACCTTGTCTCCAGTCAAATATTGCATTTTTTCCTTCAAAGAGTTCTTTTGATATGAAATCCCAGAACCATGCAAAAGGCATTGACTGTAAGACCGGAAGTCCTTGAATTAATTATAAATACAAACGGCAGGCGATATTAAAAAGATAAATTGGGAAAACCCCCTGGAGCTGTTATTTCATTCACTTGCACCTGCCCATGCTGCTTTCAGATGACAAGACTGCAGAATTAAATACAGAAGTGAAATAAAAAAATGTCATTATATTGGACCATTTTTAGTAGATGCAAAGCTGACCTGGCCTTTGTGGTTTCTTGTGCTAAATCAGTGGTGTTATTTTTATTGCTGCTGTGTCCATAGAAACTTACGGTGTCTGCATTCCATCCCTCCACAGTGACATGCTGGAGACCGTTCTGTGGGAATGCCTTATGCTAGCATTACTGCAAATGACATGATGTGCTAGTACAGATGTCAGGTGAGAATTTCACAGCTACGATAAAAATCACTACAAAGCCTGGCCAGCATACCAGGAAACCTCTGCAGACTTATGCAATCCTGTTTGTTCCAGTTACATCAATCAAAGCTGCCCTGGCTCAGGAAAAATAAAGCAACTACAAACAATTATTTTCAAATAATAAAACTCCCAAAATGTAATTGAAGAAACTCTGAACTCTTCTCTATTTTCACGTTAAAAAAACATTCCATACATATCAGGGATTTGTCAGAATTCCCCTTCCTCTGTCTTCCCTTCTTGTAAAATTTACTTTTAATAACTGACAGCTTCCTGAACCACAAAGCTCTCTCTTCTGTTTTGCTGTTATTCACTAGGGCAAAATAAAATGCTAAGGCAAGAAGAGGACACAGGTGTGTTTATCCTGGGTCAGGGCAAAAGGTATTTGCACTCTAGCACTAGCAAGAGGCTAATGGGTTGTTTCCAGCCTTTGCCTGCTGCAGTGGGAGGTCTCCTAGAGGGACTAGCTAAAGGACACCAGCCAAAACTACACCTCCTACTCCTACGTGCTGCCCAGTGTGATGCTTGACCTTGGAGGGAATGTGATCATCGTCTTCCTACTGTAGGAAGTCCCAAACTTGCAGAGAGCAGAGGGGTTTGGAGGCATCTTAAGCACAGCAGTTTCCCCCTGTGGAACCATCCCACTTGCCTCGAAATCTGAAACCTTATCATTACAATCAGGGAGTGAGCGCCAGGAAGAGCCTTCAGTGCCTTTCATCCCACCAGTGCCTCCTAACTGGGAGCTTGGAAATTACATAATCCAGTGCAGCTCCCTCTTACTGCAGTGCTTTTCTGAGAAACCTGCCCTGTGTCCAAACTGAAATACCCTTACAGAAGAATACAATGGCCCTGAAGCAAAGGTGACTGGCCAAGTTTACAAAGCATTGAGCTCACTGCATACGTAGTAGGTAGGCAGATCTTGGGGAGAGATTTTATAGTTGGTTAAATCCCACAAATTTCCATGGCAATGCCATGTTAGTCACCTTTCAAAAATCCTACTAAGCACCACTGCCCCATACCCTGGCTCTTAGTTACTGAAGAACAGTGCCTATAAAACCATGTTTCCTGTCAGTGGGGGAAGAGTGCTGAGGCAATTAATTTGCTGAGACAGTACAGGGAGAAATGAAGCTTAAGGAACTGAAGCAAAACCGATTACACTTTGAACCTACCATATAAAATTCTATATAAAACATATGAAAATACTGTGAATACAGTTAAAATTATTAGTGCCCTTTTTTTTTTTTTTTGCTATACTTTAAAGACCTTGCTATAAAATTCTAAAATTCTAGTACAATTTCATTTAACATCCAACAGAAATATTTCCTAGACTCAGTTCTCTCTTTCTTCAACAGACACAGCATGTTAGCGCAGTAACAGCAATTCCTCCTGCAGGATGATGAGAAAATACATCACTGCTACATACCTAGTGTTGTATTGACTTGGAGTATTGATTACAGCCCCACATCCTATCATGCCAGAGTGGAAAGAACTGCAACTTACATGCTAAGGATATTCTTGCTCATGGATTTGTTTGTCAGGAACACGCACAAAAAGTTTCCTGCATATATTGCAGAGCACTACAAAACCAAAAGCCAGCATCCTGCCAAAGCAGACACCAGAAAACATTGTTCTCTGCATTTACATGGGGATAGTTAAGATACTTTCTGAGGAAGTTGAAACAGCAGTCTCATGCCCTCTCAGGTTGCCATTAGGCTAAAGAGAAGAATCTTCCTCCTCTCTCTAGATTTCACTGTTGCCCAGGTTCATGAGGCATAGATTTGAATGTATTTGACTTCCTATTAATAACTCTGGGAACTGAACAGGAGCACTGACCTGAGCTCCCAGGCAACTTAATGCCTCTATTTTCAACCACCAATTGATTTTAAGGTTTGCTTAAACTTCTTAGGCTGCATGATCAGCCTTAATAAAGAGTCAAATTAAGTGTCTCAAGTCATGACTAGGTGAAATTTAAATCTCATGTATCTCTATATATTCAATAGGAACAGCTCATATGTTAGCTGCTACATGTTTGTGGTCAATCTTTCACAAACACCAAGGAAAGAATTGGCAGAAAATACACAAACCAAAATATTAAAAAACCCCAACAAAACAACCCCAACCCCCAAAACACAACCAATAAACAAAGTGCATAAAAATGTAGTCTACTCATGAACAATTTACAAGAAGTGAAGTTGCTCTGTAAAATCTTTAACAGGATCCATAGCTTGCATTATGCCAAATATGCCCTGAAATGTTTGATTTTTTATCCCAGCTACAGCAAAGCCCTCCCTGGTCATTTAATGCAAAGAGACATGAGGGTGCTCACTATGTAGAAGTGACCTGTACCACCCAAAAAAATTAGAGACTGCAGGAGAGGCAGAGAATTCAAAGTTTTGGTTCATTTCCTCCCTGTCCATCTGCAAGCTGCTGGGCTCAAAGGGACATGGAGTAGCCACTGAACTGGAGCCCCATGAGCTGCCCTCCCCTGAAAGCCAGGATGCAGAGGGCTTCTGCCTGCTGGAGAAGGTCTAGGCACTTCTTCCTCCTCCTCCCATGTTACCAGGAAGTCCATGCAATCTTTTTTTCCTGTCCCCTTTGTGAGGCAGGAAAGGCCTGAAGAAACCCAAGCCTCAACCTCCTGACTCTAAAATAGGGACCAAGGCATCCAGCACACCTGAGTGAGTGTACATGTGACAGGAGAAGGCAGCTCAGAGACAGGGAAGGGGAGGACTGGAACAAAGGCCAGGGGAGCAGCTGGAGCAGCAAGAGAGAACAGGCCTCACTGCAGTAGGGGTGGGAAGTTCAAATAGGGTGATGAACAGAGAGATGCAGGTTCTGGTCTCCTATACACACTGTGTGGTGGCACCAGGGAAAAGCGAGGCCTTTTGAGATACAGCAGAGGGAGACGAACCAAATCAAACGAGAGCAAATACATTGTAAAAGTTTGTGCTTTGACAAGAGGGGTGTGATCTGGCAGCTGTGGTGGTTGATGGGGTGCAAAGTAGACTCTTATTTTATATCAGTATCAGCAGTTAAACTATAGACCATGTCTCAGATGCCTTTTCCCAGGCATTATCATTTATAGACATTAAAAGACACCCCTCAAGTTCCATCACATTATCTCTTAGACTATAAGGAAGCACAGAGAGGGATCTGTCATTTCTCTGCCTACACAAGGCTTGCCTGGAAGCAGAAGTATTAACTCAATCTGTCTAAATAATCCCAGAGTCTCTAAAGAATATTTCTCCCTCCAATAAAAGAGTTAGGTAGTCAAATGGCAAACCCCTGAAATCCATTAATATAGAAGCAAGCTTTTCAGGGAGTGCCTTGGCCCTCAGCTGTTTAGCTAAATTAGACATTAATATGAGAGAGAAACCTGCAAAACTAAAACTGCCCAGACAATGGTAACACGGCTGTGTCCTTCTCTGCCTCACACCTGTGCTGGCCAGCAGCAGCAGCCCCCTGCCACCAGGACAGCACAGCCCCTCCTGTGACCCCTGCAGTCTGCACCTGCCAACGTGCTGCATTCCGCTTCCAGCTCCCGAGCAGTGAGACCACGGGGAGGCCGTTCCTGCTTCATACCCCATGCAACAAGACAACTGCTGGCTCATGCTGTTTTCCCTATTTCCTGCATTTTCAGCAGTCTGCAAAGTTAAAACATACTCATTTGCTTAACCAGGGCCATCACCTGGAACACAATCAAGATTACGAAATTTGCATTTTGAGTCTTTCTGAACAAAGTGCCTCTAGGTGAGATATAACACACTCATTTCCCGCTCTGTGTCAGCAACAATTTTGTCTCACTTCTTTATTTAATTTTTTGTTGTTTTAATATGAAATTAGTTCAAACAGAACCCAAATCTTCCAAAGCTAACAAGGAAAGAATTTCTTCCTCTGACTGAAGGTGAGTTAGTAAGAGTGTCATGAAGCACAGCGTGCTGGGACCTGTACAGTGTCGGCAATGAACACCTATTGAGATGAGAGGAGTCATTGTAAAACTCTGGGCAAAAAGGCTTGGCCCATTTGTGTACAGGCCATTGTCTACCTCATTGTTTCAACAGCAGGCAAACAGCAAGACCAGATTGTTTACAGGAGTATAGAGGTCAATCTTGACAGTATTTTGTTTTTTTCTGTAGTTAGTGAGGACAGAAAGGTGATTATGAAAAGCAATTGAAGTACTTTTCCCAGATTGGATGATTCATAATTACTTGTTGAAGCTGTTGTCAACCAAAGGTTGAGGATGGTGAGAGGAGGAAAGACACAAAAAAGTAATCCAGTGCCCTTAGAGCAATCTCTGCAATCCTCAGCCACCCCTCTGTGCATTACTTAAGTTGCACACACAAATGAGCACACAGTCCAACACACATGCAGGAACAGCAGTAAAACATTAAACAATGTACAAAAGCAGTGCCTACATGGAAGGCAGAAGATTAAGTGCCAGCAATAGTCTAGACACTGGGTCATGCACTTAAATCCCATTCATAATTTTTAACATTAAACCATCACTCAGACTACCCAAAAATGAATAAGCCTGGGTAAAGCTCAGAAAAATCTTTGTCAGAGCACCAGGAATAAGAAGGGCATGGTTAACATGTGCTACATCCCCACCTGCCTTAGTCAGGATAACTAGAACAAAGCCAGTGCAGCTGTGCCAGTTTACACCAGCTTAAGCTATGACCTGTTTAAACATTTTTGGATGGAGTCCAGCAACAGTGTCTAGACATTGTTATTCAGAAATAACTTGATCTTCATCTTTTGCTTTTGTACAGAAAGGAAGAGGAAATGTATGTCACAAAGCAACATTTCACGCAGAACAGCAGGAAAAGACGGGATGGTAACCCAATTAAAGGCAGATCAGAAATCTTTCAAAGCTGTTTATAAAGAAACATACTATCTTCAACCTCCGGTGACTGAATGAAAAGAGATTGCATGGAGCAAGGAATCAGGTGATCTTCCTTGCAAAATTTTCTTTGCCTCAGAGGACAAAAATCCAAGAGCCTATTTCATCAGCCTTGCCCCTTTGGTCACTGTTGAAATCTTCTGCTTTTATATTCCTCAGTTCCTGATCTGGCAGACAAGCACCCAGGAAAAAAGCCTTGCTATGTCATGTTAACAAGGAAAAATCTAAGGAGCTTGCAAGGTCTTCTGTGTTTAGAGGCTATGTCAAACAGCATTACTTTGTTTGTCTGCAGTTGCTTACTAGAAAGAGTGTCGGAAGCAAATTACCTTCTTTAATTCTAATATTTTGTATCTTTCTGTTCTTAATCTGTTCTTAATTGCCTCTAGGTCTCCTGGTCAAAAAATGTTATTTTTAGATTACTGCTTTTTATGTAATTTCCATGGAAGAATTCAGCATGCTCCTTCCACATGAATATCTGGACTAAGAGCAGGCAGATGAGGGATAATTTGAAAGGAACTTCTGTGGAGTCCTTGTGATACAGCTCCCCGAAGGCTCTGACTTTCTGTCTTCTCCTTTGCTTCTACATCAGCATCTTGTCTCCTCATATGCAGCTTTTAAGTATATTTTTAGACAGTTGAACAATTCAAACAGTTTGCCTGGAGGCAGCATTTAAACTTAGACCTGTATTTTCAGAAAAAATAGATTAAAAGTTATAAGGGCTATTTAGAAGTTTCAAAAAGGTCAATCTCCTGCTGACATTTTTACATACCTTATTTTTGTAGCTGCCTATATTTCAGATGAAAAAACCTGTACATTATAGAGAAACATATGTTTCAAGAGAAAGAAAAAGAGGTCACTAAATTCTGTCATAAAATGTAGGCTTTTATTTATTTACCTTTACTTCTCAGGTTAGATCAGTGAGACTGCTCTAGTACAACCCAGACAACAATTTGATGAGATGCCAAAGTCTGTATTCTAGGCCCTTGTACTGCACCTCACACATCATGGACATAAGGACTGGCTCAATTAATACATTGTAGATTTGCTAGTTCTTTTTTACCAAAACCATTTTTATAGATTAGGCAGGGTAACCAGTACTGTATAGCTGTGTTGTATGCTGTCTGTTCTCCTGTAGCTGGCAAAAACCAGCAAAAACCTCTTCTCAGGAGCCTTTGTGAGCTGAACAAAAGCACACTCGCAGCCCACACACTAATTTCATCCAACAGGACACAGGTTCTGCTTACAAGTGGGGAACCACAGCCTTAAGAAGTACACAGGGATGAAAACCAACTGATATCAGCAGCTGTCAGAGTGTACACAGTGCTCAGTGATTCAGGACTAGAAATACTAAGATGGCCCCTGATCTTACAGGTCCCAGACCAGAGGATTCATTGGAACACATCAATCAAGCTTAACATACACATGAGCTCTCCTTTTAGAAAACTCTAGCTATCTCCACCACAGCCTCTCTTCCAGTTCAGGTAGCTCCTGGGAAATTGTCTCCAGCAAAAATATGAAGATGCTACAGAGAGATGACAGATGGCAAACTCCAACAGATTTTGCCAGGAAAAGAAATCAGTGATTCCAAGGACGTCATTCCTTCCAGCCAGTAAAACCTGTCTTAGGTCTCCAGCTGGCCTCTGGATGATCTGATGACATCAGCCTTGGCAACTGAAGACTTGCTTGATCCCACAGGTGAGGTCGATGGCCACAGCAAGGCTGTGCTGGCCCGAGGTGCTGTGGAACAAGAGTTACACAGGAACTGCTGAAAATCCATGTGTGGCTCCCAGGTGTCAGTACAGTTACTGATGGCTTAGCCATATCTGCTTACCTTTGGGATTGCTGCTGTCACCTGCCTGCCTGTCTGTGCTCCTCCATTGCTGCTATTTCATTAATATAAAACCAAACAAAGCCAAACATTGCAGTTCTTGCTTTCTTCCAGTGCCACTCTTGGTCTGACTCATCCACCTGATCTCTTCACTTTCTATTTGCTATTTCAGCTGGAACTGCATGTCCCTATCATGCTGCACATAAAAATGACACTAGCAACCATGAAAAAATCAGGATCTTCAAAGACTGCCACAACTACAGCCTTGACACTGGGATATTTCCCTTTCCCACACTGTTAGAAGCATAGTTTTCCCTGGCAATTACTTCATACATATCCTGTGATGTTGAATTAGAAGAGACTGAGCAGACAGAAGATCAGAAAACCAGTGGCATGACTTGACCTTGACAGTCAAGGAAAATAGTATTCAGGTGACGAGGACAGTGGATGGAAGGGTTCCAACAGAATGGGACTACGTAAAGAAAAGCAGTTGTGATGGGACTGTATTAGATAGACAATTTACTGTTTTCAGATCATTTGTGTTTTCTCTCCATGGTAATAATATGTTCTTATCTAAAGCACATGTAAAATATTCCAAATAAACTTAGTATTCTAATGACCTCAAAATGGAAATCCAAAACAACTGGATATCTTTGATATTTGCTTAACTGGGCTTCAGCTCTGCCTTAGTAAAACAAGGAATTATATTCATCTCCAGAAAGGTATGAAAATGAATTCAGTGTTGGTCACAGTTCTAAGAACCACAGAGGGGGCTGTGAGGAAATTACCATTTGTGACTTGGGTGTAGTATTAAACAGAACACATTTGAACATGGTCTGAAGCTGCACAGGGAACCTATTGAAGCTGATCATTCAGCAGAAATCACCACTCCTTAGCACTAAGCAAAGCAAGCATCATATGGAACACATGGCACAGAGTGGTGCAATGAAAACCTGTATCATAACACACAGACAGGTAATAAACTAAGGAACGTGGCAAATGTTAATTTTGGTGCAATGAAAACCTGTATCATAACACACAGGTAATAAACTAAGGAATGTGACAAATGTTAATTTTAGCACTTATCATCATAGTTACTGCATTTGTAACTCTTTTTTTTCCTAATACAGCTTCTTGGATGAAATATTGGTATTTGCTAGCAAAAAAGAAATTCAAACACAACAGCTGGATGTCATTTTTCCCCTCTAAGGAATGTCACGTTTGGAATGGCCCAGTGGGCAAAGGCGAATATATAATGGTTATTCAGAAAGCAATTAGATTCTGACCGCAGGGAAATGTTTTCTGAATGGAGTGAGCTTTAATAGAATAGACCCAATAGTCTTTTTGTTCCTCTATTTCTTATATAAGAATCTTTTTTTCCCTTAGAGTTAAGATCTGGGTTAAGGATGAACACATAATTATACTCTTCACACAGTTTTTCACTGTGAACTCAAATATGTCTTAGTAGTTAAAACAGCTGCATTTTAAGATAAATGTAAATTTTTAAAAAAGATGTTCTGAGGTAAATTACTTAATATGTTACCTTCACTACAAGTACAGTTATGCTAGTAATTTTTTTTTGCCTCTTCATTTACAGAGACAGGGTATCATAGGAGTAATCAGTCCTTTGGGCTGATACAAACAACAGAAGTAATAACCCAAGCTAAAATGAAATTAAATTTAGCCTTTGAGAGAATTCTAATGATTCAGAAATCTCTCATTTTCTTGTGCTGCTTCTTTCAGTTCTAAGAGAAGAGAAGCTATGCAGGCCTAATTCTTCTGTCAAACAAGCAGGCAAACCTCAAAGCAAAGGCAAGAGGGTTCAGGTAAATTATGTAAGCCAGCACTGCTACAAGACCTCCTCAGAGGCTAATCAGCAGTGGAAAGCAATAAGGCTGCTACAAATCAGTATTTGATAATATAAGAAAAGTTAAGTCTTTACAATATCTAATCTTTTACATCTGTAATGACAAGCTGTAAATGTCTACATTACCCAAATAACCAGCAGTAGGCAAGATTATGCAGTAACACAGCAGAGGCAAAACAAATACTGAAGGAGGGTGGAGGGAATGAAAAAATATTTTTCCTTTGTTTTTCTTAAAGGCACCCTTGTAAGAAGGGCAGGCTGACAATTTTCCCCAACCTAAGTACAAGGCAGAAGAGAAACAGATTCTCTGAGTAGCTGCTGAGCAAAACACGCCCCTCTAAGCAGTGAAGCCTCATCAGAGTAGCTATAGTTATTTTCTGCATAAATTGCTATTATTCTTTTTTTCACAATTCCCAGTAACACTCAGAGGCTCCCCTAAAACAGCACAATGCAGCACCAGTTCAGAAAGAACTAACACCTAAAGGCTCATTTTTCCATGGGGGACAGGTCTCAGTTGCAGCAGTTAATACACCAGAGCTGTTCTTGCCGATTTGAATGTACCAGCTGTTGCTGGCCCTCAGAAAGAATCAATTTCAAGTGTTTCTAATTAGCCAGTGTTAGATCAGTTTCTTGGTGTATTAAAACCAGTCTTCTGTGTTTAGTAGTGATCAACAGCTGAGGTGTGAGTGAAAATGCCTGAGGTTACATCATCTGCTTTTCTGACACCAGGTATAACATAAGGTGGACAAATTGCTTCATGTCCTATTTAATTATTTTGATTTTTATGGTTGTGGTGAAGATTTTGTCATTCAATACACTTCTATGTCTGAGATATAGAATACTTGTAGTACAACTCAGTGTTGATGTCTGTGGTGACTTAAAAGGAAAAAAAAAACTTCTTTGATTTCGTAATGATATTTATAATATTCACTCTCCAGTGAACAGTATCCAGCTATTAAGTAGAAGAAGGAGCTTTTTTATTATTACTGACATGCAAACAAGGCATGCATTCTAATTATGAAAGCTTCATAAGAAAGATAAAACACCTGGTTGGATAGACACCAAAGTTAAAACATGTGAATCATATCACAAGTCATCAAGTGATAAGATCTTGCTCTTATGAAGTGTTTTTAGCTGGTAGGTTCAGGTTGTAAAACATACTTAAAGAGAAATCAATACTACAGGAAAACATATTGGGACACCAGCAGAGTGAATAAGAGACAAATTCTGACAGCCAACACAAGAGTGAGAGCAGTCTTGGGGGAAGAAAGTCCTTGTCTCTCTGTTCCATGATCAGGCGCATTTTCCTGCAGATTGCTGTTGTGTTTTTTAAAGATACACAATACAAAGATGTGTGCAAAAAGACCAAGAGAAAAACAGTCTTTGTGAACCATTGTTGTAATTTAACCCCAGCTGGCAACTCAGCCCTACATAGCCACTCACTCACTTGCCTGTGGTGGGAGAGAAACAAAATGGTAAAAGTGAGAAAACTTGTGGGATGAGATAGAGACAGTTTAATAGGCAAAGCAAAAGCTGTCTACACAAGCAAAGCACAGCAAGGAAATCATTCCCCAGTTTCCATGGGCAAGCAGGTGTTCAGCCACCCCCAGGAAAGCAGAGCTCCATCACACATAAAAGTGACTTTGAAAAACAAATGCCATCACTCGGAATGTCCTCCCTTCCTCCTTCTTCCCCTGCTTTATGAGCTGAGCATGATGCCATGTGGTGTGGGATGTCCCTTGGGTCAGCTGGGGTCAGCTGTCCTGGCTGTGTCCCTTCCCAGCTCCTTGTGCACCCCCAGCCCCCTTGCTGGGGTTAGAAGCAGAAAAGGCCTCAACTCTGTGTAAGCCCTGCTCGGCAATGACAAAAATATCCCTGTATTATCACACTGTTTCCAGGACAAATCCAAAACACAGCCCCATGCAGCTAGTAGGAAGATTAACGCTATCCCAGCCAAAACCACCTTAACTGCTCTTTCAAATTATTACAATACTGTAATGGGAGTTTGTCCACTGAAACCCAACACCGTCCATATCATCAGTTCAGACTTCTGAAACACACACGAGAACAGTGCTTTATGATGTTCAAATAGCACATGAAAAAGTATACTTTAAATATTATTACAGTCACTTTTCAGCATATAACACGTTAAAAATAACTATCAGGGTTATGTTCTCCTGTTTTTGAGAAATATAAAATATATATCTTGTCTTCTTCTATACAAATAATTTTTAAGAAATGTTGAAAAAATGTTTTCATTTATTTTCTATCTCTCTATGAAACCCTCTTCCTCCTTCCTCTGTAATGCATCCTTTAAACAGAAGCTGATAGTTTAATGGATGAAAAGGTATAAAGTCCATAGCCAGTCTCCCATCTTTTGTAAGCCACAATAAAATCAGTTGTGATGATGTGAGGGAACTGATCCGGAATTGGAGACATTGAATTTCTTGAGTACTTGGACATATACAGTATCTGTTTATTACAGATGTTGACATTGACTTGCTTTATAATGTTTCTTTGATATTTCTCTGAGCCCACTGGGTTGGATCTGTGAAGGGCCATGAAGGATTGAGATCAAGCTTCGGCGGTGTTCAGGTACTCACTTTAAAATATGCAAATCTCAAAAATTTCACTTAGCACTACATGATGTCTGTAGGGATCTAAACTTTCCCTCATAAACTTTCCTAGAAACCTACAGTTCTGCTTTTAGGCTGGCTCAAAAGCACCAGTCAAGCTCCACAGTCAGGTCATCCCCACCCAGATTGCCTGAAGGTCCTGATCCCGTTGTTGTGCTCAGTGAACACTTAAAACATCCTTTTCCTCCTATGACAACTGCCACTTTTGGAAACATGGCTGGGAGAAATCT
Organism: Sylvia atricapilla; assembly: GCF_009819655.1. Lineage (NCBI taxonomy): Eukaryota > Metazoa > Chordata > Aves > Passeriformes > Sylviidae > Sylvia > Sylvia atricapilla. The sequence continues at coordinate 141,791,504 of NC_089140.1, forward strand.
CCCAGAGATCATACTGCTTATCTTGTAGCTTAGGTGCTCTCAGGGAAGGACAGCAAGGACTTGCTGACATACATGAAGAAGGGGTCAACCACTTCCTGTCTCCCTCAAAGTACATTGCTTTCCTTCCTTCCTTCCTTCCTTCCTTCCTTCCTTCCTTCCTTCCTTCCTTCCTTCCTTCCTTCCTTCCTTCCTTCCTTCCTCCCTTCCTTCCTCACTCCCTCCCTCTCTCCTCATTTCTATGTGAAATTTTTCATGTTTTCTGGGCACAATAACACAATAAGGATTATCAACCCTGTTACAAAACCTGGGGTCATCAAAACTTCACAGAGCTGCTTATTAAATAGAGAGAACAGTAGAGAAGGCAATTGCATATCACCCATAGGACACAGCTACACAGCAGATTTTCAAAGTGCTCTATTTTTGAAAGAACAATACTTTTAAAATCAGTCTGTAAGAAGTACATGAAGCTCCTAAGCCAGCATCCTCTCTTTGTCCCTTTTCCAGCCTCTGTCTCAGTTCTTCTTGGATGTCCCAGGATATGAGTCAAGAATGACACTAGGGAAATCTGCAGCAACCAACAAGCTTATTGTCTCATGATATGTAAATGCATTACCTGAATACACCTTCATCCTTAGCAGAAAACCTGCTTGTTGATCCCAGCTCTTCTTTATTTAATACTCTTTAGTATTACTGTATTTTATTCTTAGAAAAAACCCTGAAAATTCAAGGATACTTTTAGTATACCCATGTGTCCAAATTCAAAGCCAGAGTTTGTCAGTAGGTCCTTAGCAGATTATAAGGTGCCTTTCACCATTTTACACATGGTAAAATATTAAATTGATTTATCGTAAGAATATAATGCTATGAGAGTTAGTTTTGAAATCATGGATCATTAACCAGGGGACAAATTAGCCATCTAATGTACTCTGGGCTTTGTCTTCTGTGACAACCCTGGAAAATATTTTATGGTGAATTTTAATGCCCTCCTTAGGTCAAATTTGAGCTGCAATTTGTCATGCATCATTAATTTAAAAGTCTAAACAAGACCTGATATTAATTATTGCTTTGTAGTAGCTGAACATTTTATAAAGCTGCAGTAATATTCCTGTTCTTAATCTCTACCTACAAGCATCTGGCTGCTGAGTATTTGGTACTCAGTGCTTATTTTGTTTCATGCACTGAATTTGCACCTACTAGGAAAAATACTACAATATAAAGCAGGAAATTATGGTATTCATTTTTTAACCTTCTGTGTGGTATTTGACATGCACAGAGATTTTCTCAGCTCTAGAAATCGAGTCAATGTTGTCTCAGACCAGCAACCACAGCCAATATTTTCAAAGTTGTCAGAAGTTGCACTTTTTTTGTACCCTTAGATAAAAGTGATGAGATTTTTAGAAGCTCCAATAAAATCCCAGCTGAAATCAATGAAGTATAATTATTAGTATTTCTAATTAGCAATAGTTTATACTGACTCTCATGTTTGTGTCTAGTCATACCTCTTTTACCTCTTTAGCCCTGGACACTCCCATTAAACAGCCTGTTATGTTAGAAAAGGGGTTCCAAAATTTGATATTAATGTTTCACAGCAGTGGCTGTGGCACAAAAGAACCCCATAACACAGGTGATACCAATACGTTCATTGCAAACAGTGTCTCAGAGAGCAGGTTTCTAATGGTTTAGAAATTACTGTCAGTGGATAAATATAACAAAGTGTAACATGGATCTAGAAACTTGTCTTTACATATTTAAACAATTCGAGAATGTTTTAATTCCAAAGCTAATCAATAGCTTTGCAAAGGATAAACGAAAGAGGGAGAGGACTATTGTCCAAGAGTTTTCCCTTAAGAGAACTGCCTTGAGGGCACGGTGGGAGACGTGAAGATTCCTTCCTGTCAGACAGCTAAAAGGCAGAGGTTTCTTCCTTCAATCCAGTGACTCCTTGGCGTTTCCTGCTACCCTGCCCCTCCTTCCTGAAGGAACACCGAAATGAAGGCTGCAAAGACAGTCCTGAGCTCCCAGTCCTGTGAACACAGTGGCTCAAGCCACTGCAGATACTGCAAGGGAAGGGGAGGGCAGGACGAGCAGGAAATCCCTCGATGTCAGGGAAGAGACAACCTTCCTTGCCCTTCATCCGAACGGCAGTTTGAAGGAGCTACCTCCATCCTGCCCTGGAATAAGGGCTGTGATTTAGCCTACCCCACCTTTCGGAGGCGCCGGGGTTTGTTTCCTTGGCAGCAGCAATGCAGCTGGGCCAGTCTGGCTGAGCGCAGCAGGCAGCCCCACAGCTGGGAGCAGCGCTGCGGCTCGCCGTGATACGCTGGACTTTCATATCCAGAGCTGAAATAACAAACTCGGTTCATGCAGGGGGCAGAGCTTTGGACTCATCTCTGCTTGAGAGGCCTGGTTATTTATTAATTATATTTAAAGTTTTATAACAGCTTAAAAAGAATGTGAGCCAGAGGCAACACTTCCAGTGAAGCCTCCCTTGTGCAATGCATGTGTAATTCTCATGGTTTAGAGGTGGTTTGTGCAGCTATGATAGGCTCCAGACTGTTCCCTTCTCTAATGCCTCCATTGGCCCTGGTGATTTCTTCACTCTTTGACATGGGGAATTTTCTGACAGGCAGATCCCCCAAAAGCACTACTGTGTTTTGAAATCCTAGAACATGGGAGTCCAGCAGGAAGACCAATACAAAATCTTTCGCAATCTCTTTCTAAGAAAAATCTGAAAAATTCCTGCCTTTTGATACCCTCTTGGTGAGATTAGAGAGAATATTTTGTGAGCAACTTTCCATCTCCTTAAAGTCCCAATTGCCATAATGAGTGTGGTTGATAGACTGCAAGATCCAAATTTCTGATAAAAAGCCTGACAAAATTAAAGTATCACAGAGTAGTGCAAGTGAAAATGTTCATGTGAGTTCAGAATTGAGGTATACTGGCTTGCTGAGTTGGGAAACGCTTTGATAAATATATTTATGATTTGCCACTACCTTTTACTTAGTGCAAAGCAGCCATTTATTCAGTAGTAGGCATTTCTGAAGTAGAAATTCCCTAGTGTGAGTGGTTTGACTTCAAAACACTGGGAACAAGGGAATTGATTTTGTCTGAGCCTATTTGGGGCATGGATAACTAAAGGCTAGACTCTACCAAAGCACTGCTTGTAAAGCCACCTGGTATTCATCACTCCGGTGAGCCTACTCCAGGTTTCCTCTGCCAGCCTGGGACCTGCCCCATTCCAGGCAGCCACTGCCATCTACAGCCACCTGCTGGCTCAATCCTGCATCCTGAATGTTCTGCACAAGCTCCTGCAAGGCATAAGGAAAAGATGGGGTGTCAGTATTTCATGCCACCAAAGTCTTTTTAAACAAATATCACCTATTTAATCTGAGCATAGTTTCTTGTTCTGAAGAGACCTGTTAAGAACTTTTACTGCCTTTGTGTTCCCTTTTATTTATTTTATGTGAGCTGAGTTTCTTCCAGACACTTAGCACATCTTAGCCAATGAAAACATTGCAGTTTTGCATGGCAAATGAGTATAATTATACCCATTTTACAGCAGAGAGTTCTGAGAATTAAGCCAGGTGAAGCTCCAAGGTCTCTCAGAGGCATTGCTAGGGGCCCTTGTCTGACCCTTCCTGCCTGCACAGTTCGATACTTGCTGGTTTCTTGAGATGCTGGCCCAAGAAAGGAAAGACTGGGAAATAAGATCTGCTGCACCTTGTTACAAGATACATGAGGAGTCCCTGGAAATCTTTTCACCCTCTGTCCTTCCCTACTGCTGAGTTTCACTTTGCAGAGGGCAAGCAGGGAAAGGCAGGCTTGAAAAACACAATGCAAATTCTGTGTATTGCAGATGAGCTGCGGGTTGTACTTTGATTTACCAAATTTGCATAGCCAGTATTAGTTATATCCTAATGTACTTAAAAATATGTTAATCAATTAAGAAGTGCTTAGAAAATGATATGCAAACTAAATAAAATAAGGCAGTGGAAGGTATGCTTAAGGAAGTGATTTCTGAGAGATTTCTTCAGCTCAGTGTCTGTGGAGAAGATGCCACCCCATTTCAACAGGGCCTTATCAAGATAAACTACTAAGTGACTACTTTGATTTTAGCAATAAACAATATTATCTCTGTTTCTTGATTTCTTTTTAATTAATGTGCAACTTTCTGTATGAGTTGCAGGTTTCATAAACAAACACAGCAAAGGTAACAAATATTAATTGGGCCCACTAACCACAATGTAATATGATAATCAACAGCTTTTGTTATTTCCATGCTTGTTTTGCTGACTGTGCCATTTTTTCTCTATTCCTATGTTCAGTGCATTAATCCTTCAGTTACCCTGTTGATTTATTTTTTCCTGGGAAATAAAATCTTCCTGGCCCATTGTGCATCTCTTCACATCTGACTTTTGGTGCCATCCAAATGGATAGAGACAGAACACTTTGTTCTACAGCTCTTGATGCTTACAACTGTTGCAAAAAACAAAGCAGATGAACAAAATGACTGGGGTGGCAATAAGGAAATAAATAGCTGTGATCTGAGTCTTAGACCAGTTTCAGTCTGTTCCTGATGACTCCTCTTTGCAGACATCCTCCTTGTACCATCACTGAAAGTCTACCTCCTAACCAAGGTTCAAGCCTGCACATCTTAGATGACCTTCATCCTCTCTGATGTATTTGGTGCCCTTGACATCACTATTAAATTTCTGTCTTTCCCTACCTTGTAGCATTGGGCATAAGGACTTTTCTATGCTCTTTTTGTTCCAGTCTAGACTTTCCCTCAAGAGTCTTTCCCCAAAGCTTTTCCTCCCACCTCAAGGTGTAGCCTTCTCAGAAGGTATTGCTTCCCCCCCATCCTCAGTCCTCTGTCCTTGGGTTACCTCTCCTGCTGATGTTTATGTAATTATTACCTCTATCCAACTACCTTTAAAATACTTATCTACTGTTGATCTTCCACACATTGGTTTCACATCCCACTGCCTCCATAGTGCTACATCCTGACAGACAGTTTGCTACCAAGCTCCCTGAGATCCATAAAAGGAACTCATTAAAAAACAAACCAAACAACACAGCTTTCCTTAGGTCTCTGGCCAGCAGCCAGTGTACGTGTCAATTTAAATGTCTTTGATATTTAAATTTAGCTCCCTCTTGCTGCTGATACCATTTGGCAGAAGGTATGCTTACAATAGAATTCCCAAAGCTATTCACCAGGTACCACTGTGCTACACTCAAAACTTCCCAGGAATTCACAGTTTTGAATAACAAAAATGTAGGAATGAGTAAATCATCAATGCTATCCTAATTAGCTAATGGGATGATTTTCTTGTTTTCACTCTCTTCTTTCTGCTCTATCTATGTTTGTATGCTGTACTAAATCTCCTAGCCAAAGAATGTTTTTAGTTGTTCATGACATACCTTAAGTCTTCTTGGAAAATTAATATGTGTTTTTACAAGTGGTTTTTGGTTTTTGTTTGTTGTTGTTGTTGTTGTTGTTTTTTGTTTCGTTTTGTTTTTTTTTTGTGTGTGTGTGTGTGTGTGTGTGTTTTGTTTTTTGTTTTTAATAGAATTGCAATGCAGTAAAAAAAGTGGTTTAGTTTTCATGGCTTTTTTCAGAAAACTTCAACACTTCAGAGTTGTGCAAGAATTACCTTCATGTATTTCTTAACTTTTGAATTCTTCTTCATTGAGGTTCCTAGTTTCTCTTTTGAGAGGGACTGCTGAGTACCCTGTGTTTTATTAGTATTCAAATCTGTAAATTTTTAAAGCATTACAGAATGAAGTTACAAAACTAGGATGTCATTTTAGGTGGTTTTTAGCACCATAATATAGGTGCTATTAGTTGTAATAAATCAGTAAATACATTATTTTTTAAAAAGAAAATTAGTAAGAGTTACTTAGATGTTGCCATAATCTGGCAATACTAACATCTATATTTTTACAAGACCCAAATACTTTGAATTTAGACAGAAACCCCAGATTCAGGCTTTTTTGCCCCTCCTATTTCATCTGCAGGATTTGATGCAATGTATATGCTGATATGTAATTCTATACAGTCATGGCTCCAGGCATCTGCTTTATATCCATAACAGCTCAGAAGTAAAGCATTCACCTAGACCTAAAACACCTCCAGTTTTTATCTCAGGACATTGGAATTGGCTAGGCAAGTGCTATAGTCACCCAGCTGTTCAGGGGAGAAGTTCTAAACTGTGTATTCCAGAAAATGATTAAATACCAGCAAGAGTTGGGTAAAGCGCCCACTTCTTGAATGCTTTAACGACCTTACTGTAGTATGCTTATTTGCTTTCCTTGTCCTACTGAACGCTCACATGTGTCATACAAAGCAGAACTTCCCAGAATATCCTGCAGCAGATGGATAGAATGATAGCAAAGAGGAGGGAGCTCTGGACTAACACCTTCTCCAGAGTAATGGCACTTGAACTTCGTTTTCCTACATCCTGAGTACCTTGCCTGGGCAGCCAGATAATTGCCTTGAGCATTAAGATAACCTGTCAAGCCCTGGCTATCCTTTCAAAGGGCTGTTAACCTTCATCCTACTTTTCTTCCTAAGAGGACAATTACAACTCAGTAACTCCAGAAACAAAACCTCAAATGCAAAACGTTAGAAAGCAGAAAGTACAGTAAAGCATAGATAAAATCTTGTAAATAGATAATCATCTTTCATGGATAACTGAAAAAACCTCCCCTTCTGTCTTGCCCCTTACCCCTTTTTGTTCATGAAACCCTTATCATTAAGCTGCAGAGAAGACCTGCTGCTTTTAGCTCCTTATAACTATCCAGCAAGGGCTTTAGGGGGGCATACTTAAACTTGAAAATTATACTGATTTTAGTAGTAAATTTGGCAGATAGAAAAATTCATTGGTTCTTCCAGCATCAGCCTGAGTGTAGTATTTATCTGTGAAGTTACCTATGGCTTGTTTTGTATCGCATCTTTTTCTTACATAGTTTTTATTCATAATATACTAAAAAGCCTATTAAATTGAGTGGGAAGTGTGTTGTTGCCTCTATTGCTCAGCTGGAGAGTTTTTCTCATGGTACTGTAAAAGGTCTGCAAAAATACAAGCAGGAAAGTTTTTGTGTGAGAAAACTGCTTGACATTAATTATGGAATGCACATTAATATTCATAAGGGACCTAATTATCTGGGAAAGTCATAGTGATCTTATTTGCTGATTAGCAGAGAAAACACTGACATATTTTTCCTAAGTTAACCTTGTTGACTAAAATTTGTGTCAATGAGCAAGTGCAAGGTTAAGAACAAGACAATAATCATCCTGGTGAGATAATAACTGCTGAAGTAAAACTGATGCAACAGTGATTTTTCAGCAGGTAAGAAATCTAAAGTCATGATAATTCAGTTTGGAAGGACCTCTGGAGGTAGGTTGGTCCAACTCCCCCAACAAACCTGGGCCAAATTCAAAATTACCTTCCCCAGTGCCTGGAGGGGACACTGCAGTGTTTACAAAACACAAAAAGGGAAATGTTTGAGAAGGAAGGTAGATGTACTAAGGTATAAAAGACAAAGTTAAGGGTGGTTCTTTGCAGTTTCATCCAAGGAAAAATGGTTTTTGAAGTCATCAAGCTGTCCTGTTTGGCCAGGCCATGTTAAAAGTAAGCAAGATAAAGTACCGAAAGCCTATTTAATACGAGTGGTTTCATTCTGACCATAAGGGAAGGTCTCCCAGGTGTTGCTAAAATAAATCTCAGATCTTCTCTGCTCTGGCTCTCCTAGGGACCACTGCAGAAGTGGCTCACAGGAGACGCCTGCCTCAGTCTGCTGGGAGTAAGGCAAAAAGGTGTAGGACGAGCAGCCAAGCTGTACCGATGTGGTCCTGAGAGCTGGCTGGGCTGAGCAGCAGCTCCACAGGCACAAACACCCTCTTTCTGCTTGCCTCCTGGCCCATACTTACACTGCTCTCCACCACATTTATTAAAGGCAGGCAGTATTACTTTATTCCCACTCCTAGGAAGGGTCATTACCTAGGGATTTTATCCAGGAAGCATTCAACCCCATTATAGCTCTGCCCACAGGTGTTTATGCAACTCATGTTGAGGGTGAGAATCAAAGGCAACTGAAGTTCTTGTGGGAGCTGACCTTGTGCAGCAGGGCTCTGCCATCTCAGACAATTTTCAGGTTGCCTCTTCAGGTAGCAAGAAAAGGCTACCTCAGCTGTTACGATGGAAAAAAATACTCAATACTACCAGGAATTTTTAAAATTGGATTTTGGCTTCTACTATTTCCACACTGAGAATGTTGCTATTTTTGCAGCTAAGACTGGAATAGTTTGACAGCTGGGGGAAAAATTATAAATATCTTATAGAATAGCTTGTATTTTTCCGTATAACCTGTACAAAAAGCCTCAAGATTTAAAAAATCAGGAATCTTAATCCTGTGGAATGGGATTCTTAATCTTAATCATGTGAAACGTTGTGGATGCCTGATTTCTTCATACATTTTCTTCTTATTTTCCTCCCTAATGTTTGCTTTCTGTTTTGAACCACAGCCTTACTGACTGCGCATTTTTCATTATTTGGGTCTGATGCACTGGTGATGAAATGTTTAGGATCTGCCAGCTATTCTATTGGCTCATGAAGTGTTGCAACACTTGCTTTAATTTTTCATCTAAGGATTAAAAGGATTGCTAGTCAGAAAAGCAAGTAAAAGTCTGATTAAAAGGTTGTCTTTCCAGTGATAGCTTTTGGATTTATGTAAGAGCCAGCAACTGAATTTCTTGACCTTTGTGATATGTTTCCCACTGTGTACAATGACTATTTTGGTAATTTGACCTCTCTAACTTAAATTTTATCAAAAGACAGTGGATACAAAGGAAAAATGCTGAATAATATTAATTTGTGATAATAAAATTTTTAAGATAAGCTCAAATAGTATTTTTTCCATGCTGTTTTGAATTTAAAGCATCAGAAATTCCTGACTATTTCCCTGAGAAAATCAGAGCAATAGACTCTCAGTTCAGACCTGTTTTCAAATGCACAGGAATGTGAAAACCCAGAACTAAGGAAGATAAATTCAGAAAGGTTTAAGTGGTTGACAAAAGACAGGCTGTAGTATAGCCTGAAAGCTGTGAATACGAACAGCAGAAAGGCAGAGGAAAGACTTACGGATGTGACCTTGAGGAGAAGCTGAGAGTTGGCCTTCCTGGGACCAGGCCCTGGAGTCATGCACACCTCTTTTACAGGCAATGAAACATCCCACCAGAGTTTGCTGCTTCTGCAGGTGTAGAAACGGGATCTATGTACATTGTTTTCAAATAAACAAAATTATACTAAGAACATATCCAATTGGTATCAACAGCTTTTATTCCAGTAGAAAAATATCCTTGCAGGGCCTTGCAGTTTGATGATCTACTTGAGTGGGAAGGGTAACGCTAGTCAATAGTATTTCAAATACAAAACTTTTCAGTGAACCTTGAAAGGCTTTAAAGAGTTTACTTTTCGTTAGCATTTTGCTCTGTGGTAGGTTGCAAATTAAACTAAAATATCACATTACATTTCTAGTTTTTCTCAAGTACTGCAGAACAATGTGTCTGATTCTGCTGTATAAAACAAGACTAAAAGGAGAATTTCTCAAACTGATCTTCAGAGCAGGCAAATCTGGACACAGCAGACAAACAAGAAAATGGAAAAGGTTTGAAAAATAAATAAATGCAAATCAGCAGAGAGTCTGAAATGGACCAGAAATCTCAAACATGTTTGGTAATGCTAGCAAAGGCAGGCCTTCACATAATAGAAACTTCTACAGAGCTAATTGGAAATGCAAAAGAAAATGTTAGAAAAAAAATTTCAGAATTCTTGACAAATAGGAATACTTGACATTTGTGAGATAATGAGAGGTTTTTTTATTGAGAAAATAATATATTTGTATGGTTTATTTTAGATGGAAAATTTCAAACAGTGAGAAGTTAACAAAATAAAACATCAATTTACTTCAGAAAAAAAGGAGTGATACCAAGTTTTCATAGATGACAATAAATCAGATTAAAACAGAATTTTCCTGAAGCTGCAGATTCACCTTTAGGTCCTTGACACATACACAGTGACAGATTAAATCTGGTTAGCTGAAATTGTTCTGACTCTGGCTATCCACCAAACCTTTAAGGCACAGCTAATGCCAGAGCATTTTAAGTCAAAAATCCAAAAACGGACTGACCCTAAATACAACTTGCCTTATCACAGTACTTATTCCATGGAAGAGTGAGGCACATATATGGGGTGGGCTGAATCTGCCATCAGCTTTAATTTGCCATCACACTGTGTTTAAGTATTATGTACAGTCCTGCTGCTGCCAGGGGAAAGGAAACTTTATCCAAGAAATGTCATTGGACAAGACAAACTTGAGCAAAAATGTTCAGTCTGATCTGTGAGAAAAAAAAATCATACTGAAATCCAGAAAAACTGAAATTTTGTGGGTGAGATCAGTTCTATTAAAGGTATTAGCTGAGTTTAAATATTTAGCTCATCAACTGTATTTGGGAACAGGATGTAGAGGAGACAAAAATACCCTTATTCATGTAGCCAAGTCTTTTTCTTTATAGCACAGTAGCATGAATAAGCCCCAAACCATTTTGACCTTAGCTAATGACTTATTTCACAGCAGAACTGCCCACTAATTCAAATGCTCCTTGCATGGTCTACTTGTCATAACAATCCTTGCATGGTTTTGAATGTGAAATCAGGACTTCTCTGGGATCTTCTCTTTGGATCTGGCTCCAAATAACAAGAATGCCTTCTGGCATCCCACACAGAGAAAGTTAATGGACAGACCTCACTTGACACTACTCTAATGAACATGTTTTGTCTTTGTTACTTTCAGTAAAGTCCCAGCACTGTTTTCTCAGACCAGATCTCCCAGGAATATTTGAATTGCAACAGCCCATTATGCAATTACAGACCAGGATTCCTCAAATGCCAGGACATGGTCTGTGTTCAGGCTTATCTAGGTCTGGCAAGACCAAGGAACAACCAAGACTATAGAGAAAGCTCAGCCAGCAGTACAGTAGGCTGAAAAGGGAGGGTTTCTTGGGCAGCAGGGAGCATTCTGTGTCCAGTTCCCTAAGAAGCTGGGTATTTGTCCAGTCCTGCTACCACTGCCTCTTCTGTCAGAGCACCCTGAAACTCATCTCTCAGGCCCTCCTGATGCCTGTGTCTGGCTCTCTGGTAAATAGTGAAGAATGAGCCTCATGTCACTGGTTATCACTTTTAGCAGAAGAACTTCAGCTTTGGCTGAAGAAACTCTTATTCAGCAACACATCGCTTGCTTTCATTCTTGAACCATCCCAGCCACCAGCCAGTAGGAACAGAGGTGGCATGCATAACAAAATATTAAAACCAAAAACCAGAATATATCATCTGGTCCAACCGACTCTGAAGGTCTTCTTGACTTTGGCAGCCTTTAGGAGTGAGCCCATGAAGTTCAACATGCGCAAGACCAAGGTCCCTCACCTGGGTTGGGGCAATCCCCAACATCAACACAGACTGGAGGTGAAGGAATTTAGAGCAGTCCTATGGAAAAGCACTTGGAGATACTGGTAGACAAAAAATTCTGAATTAATCAGCACTATGCACTTGAAGCCCAGAAAGCCAACAGTATCCTGGTCTGTATCAAAGGAAGTGTGTCCTGCAGGTTGTGATTTCTACCTCCACACTGGTGAGGTTCCACCTCCAGCTGCATCCAGCTCTGTATGTACAAGAAAGTACAAGAAAGACACAAAACTTTTGGAACAGGTCAAGAGGAGGGTGGCAAGAGTGGTCAGGGGGCTGGAGCACCTCTGCTGTGAAGAAAGGCTGAAAAAGTTGAGAATATTCAGCCAAGGCAAGGGTTTTAAACTCAAAGACAGTAAATTTACATTTGACATAACAAAGAAATTATTTTACAGTGATGGTGAGATGCTGGAACAACAAGTTATCCAGAGAATTTGTGGATGCTCCATCACTGAAAGTGTTTAAAGTCAGGTTGGATGGGGCATTGATCAACCCGATCCAGTGCAAAATGAGATGTTGGACTAGATGACCTTTCAAAGTCCCTTATGACCCAAATCATTTTATGATTTTACAGTTCTTGACATCAAAACTCAGACTGCTGAAATAGAGAACAGATGGAAAGGCTGCTCTAGATGTTAAAACAGAAGAGGCCTCCTTTTCCAGGCTCTTCTTTTTCCCTCTGTGTTGCAAATACGTGCTGTAAGGTCACTGAAAGAATCACCTTCAAAGCAGAAATATTGGCAAAACCAGGTTTAATATAAAAGAAAAAGCTATATAACAAAGTTTGTTAGCAAGTTTGCACTCTATTACTTACAAGGTGGTTGAAGCACACAGGGAAACAGCAAACAAAAATCAGTCAATCAATCCAAACCAAAATAAACCCCAAACTATCTATGTACAGGGTGAGGGAGGGGTGGGGGTGGTGAGAAAAGGATTGGGAGGGGCAAGGATAAAGAGGAATACGGAAGACCTTCCTGTCCCCACACTAAACAGAGCCCGGATTTGACCAACAGGTAAAGCCTAAGGCCTCAACAACACTTAATCTTAAGAGCACTTAGCCTTTACAGCACTTGACAAAACTTAACATCACTTAATCGATAACTTAAGTTAAACTACTCCACATATGAGATTCATATAAAATTTATGATACCACAACAGTAACTTATTTACAGGCCTCACTTACAAATCTGAAGTACTTAAGAATCTACAAGAGCAACATTCCTAGTACATTTGCTATAGCATATTCACACTTGAAAAATAAATTTCCAAAGCTGTTTGTTAAAAAAGCAGAAGCTCATTAGATAGCACTAGTTCCTGGGAGCAGGCAGCTTTTCTGATAAGCTCATGAGAAGCTGAGCCAAGGTGCTGCCCATTAAGGTCAAGGCCTAAGGAATATTTCTCAGATGATACTGAGACTGCGAGGGAGAAAGTGGGATGCACCACCACACTGATGGATTTCCTTCAGACACTTCAGACTTGCCTTTTATTCCTCATCTTCTTGCAGTCAGTGTATTTTTGGGAATTCTCTTTACAAGCTCAGCTCAGGTACTTGCTCATGGAAGAAGCAGTCCCTCCCTTTTCCCAATCATTCCACTAGTAGTCATATTATTCTTTATTTCATTATGTCAGTTATCAAGAAGTAACAAACTAGTTTTACCCTCTGCAAGGCAAAGCTGCATACTGCTTTATAGTTTTCAGCTAGCATTTTCAAATAGGCTGTTGTAACACTCACATGCCAATCTGCTTTTACCATCAAATCTGACATCTACAGTTGACTCTGCTATAGCCAAGTACTTTGGTTTTGTGTTTGGGATTTTTCCTAATATTTAATTTAATTAGCTTCCCTTGGTATTTTATGGATGCTCACAGGGTGAGCACTCTCAGGAGTGCAAGAACTACTTCATTCATTAGCTCTACTTTCCTTGCACAATTTTCCAGCTGATAAACAGCAGGTTTTGAAGCCACAAGAGAATACAAATTCATAGAACTGAGTTCCAGGAGGGGACACAGTAATTTAAACTGTCACATGTTAATACAAACCATCTTATGTCAACCAGTTACCTCTGTATTTAACCCAATTACTTGTGTTAAACAAAAGCATAGGTTGTGGTTGGCTAAAATATGTACATGACACCTGATTTACAGACATAAATTCATGTCTCTATCATCTCATCAGAGATCAGTTCTGGGCATTAGTGGGCCTCATTCTGGGCCTTATTCTTCATTTGAATGACTCTGGATCTGTTGGCAGCCACTACTTTTGAGCCACTGCTGTTTTGAGTACAAAACCCATTAGCACACAGAACTTTTTTTTCCAGCGGTGTTTCTTTGCTACAATCCAGTCACTTCTCAGTCATTCATTTGACAAATTCAACACAATCAATATCTTAAATATTATAATGAAATGCATTTTCTCAAGTCTAAGAAATCAGGTATAGACCTCTTTTTCTCATATTTTCTTCAACTGTTAAGGTTGATTTTTGTCCTTGAGAACATAAATTCCCACAGGCCATTCTGGCATCATCATCAGCAATATACCATATACAAAATACCATGGTACTACAGTTAAATAGTTTTACTTTTTTCTTACTTGCTGTGCACATTTTTACATTCAAAAACTACTGCTTTAATACCTCTTGCTACAGCACTTTCATGGACATGCATGTTTAGTGAATTTCACAGTTGCCACTTCCCATACCAGTCCCTCCTTTTGTTTTGACTAAAGTTTCGAGAGAGCTTTGAAGATCTGTGATGCTAAAAATTTATAAAGCATGAGCTGAGCCTCATGTACCTGTAAGTTTTTTAAAAAATACTGCATCAACCAGCTAAAATAAAACTGAAAAATTAGAGACTAAGTTTAAACTCAGTTAAATTTCTCTACCGAAATCCTCCCATCTAGCTTTGGTCCGTTTCTATTGCAAACTCACAGACATGGCAGAAGTCTGCGGCTGAGAGACTGATTCTTAGACAAAGTATAGGAGTTCTGGTGTGTAATTTAGCAAAACTCCACAAGAGGGGGTTACCAGCCACAAGCAAAGCCTGCCCTGAAAATGGGATCTGCCTGGGTACGTCTGCAGAGGGTTTTGCTGAAAGTTTTCATTAAATGGAACGCTTCTAGAGAGACCCTTTGGGGATGAGCACCCAGCGCCAGTGTGGTTTTAACTTAGACAGCCCCACCTCCGTTGTTTTTAGGATTCTAAAGTAACTGAAATAGTGTCTATCTAAAATAGTTGATAATAACATATATTGAAGTAAACAATTGAAAATATTCTATCAGTTACTTCAACTTTTGAGATAACAGGAAAAAAGTCTGGTTCTAGAAAGAAATATAGCAGCACCTAACAATAGAACTTGTTCCTATCCCTTTACAGGTAAGGTAAAAACCCAGATATCCTTTTTTTACATGGGAGGCTACTGAATCAAAACTGCATATCTCACTGAGGCCAGCACTGCTCAGGTATGACAGCACCATACAGAGCAGTACTTAAATTCCTACTTAACCCTTTTTCTTACATTTTGGACCTAGATATTTTGTGTGGTTGTTTTTTTGGGGTTTTTTCCCCCAATCTTGAGAGCTTGGAACACAAAAGTATAAAGCACAGGTCTTATAAAATTTGTTTTGGATGTTGATTTTCAATGCAGTTCCATTCTCTTTTTCTCGGTGGTGAATGCTATGTAGAGAAGTATTTCTTTAATCAGGGCACTGCAATAGCTATTTGCCTGAAAAATGAAAAGCTCAACCTGAGAATTCTGACATTTCCAAAAAATACAGCATGGATTTCTCCAGCCTTGATGAAAGCTGAAGACAAGAAGTGTTCTTGAAAATCAATTTTAGCTAAGAAAACTTAGGTAACTTTAGGTAATTGTGTGTAATTTCAGGTAAATCCAGTGTTTATGTTTCTTGATGTTTACATTTCCCCTGAAATGCATTTGTGTTCATTATGCACTCTTATCTCTTTTTGAAAGGTAGATGATTGCTGGTTACTTCTGCTGTCAGTCTGGAGATTTGAGCACCTGGCAGATGATACAGATCTATTACAACAGATCAGCTGGTAGATCTATTACAAGGAGGTGCAGTGGAATGCACCTGGAAATTAATGCAGTGGAAATGCATTAATTGGAGCTGAAACTCCAGGCCTGGAGGAAAGGGACATGGGCTCTTTCCCCACTAGAGATGATTATTAGTTCATTACACACAAGTACAGAGTCCTGTAGGAGGCTGTAAATACAGTTAAAGCACTTCCTACAAGGGTTTCACATAGGAATAGCCATCCACATTTTGACAGCGGGGCTCTGAAGCATCTAAAGAGTGACCATGCTCTACCATGGGTAGAGCACTCCTGGAGACAATGCTTATCCCCCCAGTCCTTGTCGTGTACCTGCCAACTTCCATGTTTTGCCCTCACCCTTAGTGACTAAGTCAGGGAAGGGAGATTACCCAATTTAAGTGAGAATCCTCCTGGCCTTCCACCAGGATGGGTGCTTGTAACTGGTTGCAGTAGGCAGCAGCTCTACAAAGCCCAACTTCTTCAATGGCTGCACGGAGCATGTCTATCACCTGTCCTGGACATCACTTGTGAGGGACCCAGCTGCTCCCTAGAGGAAGAAAGGAAGCCAGGAATGACCACCAGCAAGCCTGATTCTGCTCATCAGCATTCTTGAAAACCAGCCCAATCTTATATGCAGAAGGACAAAATTGTGAGTCAGGGACCTGCCCTAAGCTAGGGAAAGCGGAATCCATGGGATATGGACTTGGTATTGACAAAAAAATGTAGAAGATTCTTGAGCTGGGGCAGAACTAGAGAAGGACATTCAGCAGTCACCATCTAGAGATGAAGGGTGGAGACAGCAGCAGTTCAGGCAGCTGACGATAATTGCAGGAGTGAAGTGAGCTTGAGCCATGGTTCTGGCAACCTGAGTAAAGAAACAAAGTGAACTTCATCTGAGGTACAGGTTATATTCCTCTGGTGGAGGAACAGCATGTGAGAAGGCAGAGCAGCCTTTCATACAGGGGCTCTCATTCCATTTCCACTGCCTCTCATTCAAAGCCAAGTTTGATATAGGTGAGTGAATTTCAATCACTTTTGTTGAGAAAATTATTAAGGTGTGAAAAAATACATGAAAGCCTTACCAGGTGAGACAAATAAGTAGTGTAAATGAATCAGTTGAAATACTAACACTCAGGAGCACAAAGGTTAGAGGAGAATTCTGATATGAAAGACAAAAAACAAATCAGGAGATCAGAAGAGAGCAACTCAGCAGTACTGAGGAAATCTCTGTTTCACAGAGCAATGGAAGTTGGCTCCTCCTCATCTGACTCATGTTCTTTTCACTTCTGACAAGCAAAGAGCCTTCAGACATCTTACCATGGCCAGTGAGCCCAGTAGTGTGTAAGTTTTAGCTCTGTATTTGTTATATTCATTTTCATTAAAAAATCTTCAGGTTTGGCGGTTGGCTCTTCACTAGTGTTTATCCTGCCTTAAGAGTTTTTGCTTAGAAAATACAAGTTACCTAAACCAAGTGGCTTCTTTGTTTCACCACCTCAATCTGGTCAGGGTGAAACACTGTAGAGATCAATATCTCCAAGAGATGAAAGAAGGGATGTTAAGTTCCACTAAACTGGGCTTGGACTTCAGAGGTAAATCCAAAAGTGCATTTTGTTTAGGATTAATTTATCCAGTTTTTGAAGATTAAGAAGCAATTGCACCCCCTAATGGGAAATTAGCGTAAATATAGAAGAGACTGAAAGAAAGAGAGAAGATGGATGACAGAGAAAATATACATAACTGAGTGGAAGAACTTATCTGCAACTTGAAATTACGTATTTTCAGAAGGCTTTATCACATGGTCCTACAGTCTAAAGAGACAGTGTTTAGTTTACAAAGCAAGGAACCAAAACCATGCTAAATGAATTTGCTAGCTGTGTGGATCCTCCTTGTTTTGTAGGTCAGATATCTTGCTGTAAGGTGCTCATCTACAGTCTATAATTACAGGCTGTCCTCATTCTTACTGGAATTTCCAACCTATCATATTCAGTCATAAATTTCACCCATCTTAGATGCCAAATGATTTGGGCTTTTATTGGCAAGCAGTATTATTGGTTATGAAGTCATGTGGAATTTAGTATGTGGCAATTAACTCTCTTGGGAGAATAGAATATTTTATTCTATTTCATAGAATAGAATCACTGAGACTGGAAAATACCTTTAAGTTCATGAAATCCAACCATTAATACCGCACTGACAAGTCCACCACTGAGCCATGTCTCTAGGCACCACATCTACTTTTCTTTTACATACTCCCACATTTGATGACTCTACTGCTTCCCTGGGCATCCTGCTGCAGCCTGACAACCCTTTCCATGAAGAAATTTTTTCCTAATAATCAATCCAAACCTCCCCATGTACAACTTGAGACCATTTCCTTCCAACTTGTCACTTGTGACTTGGGAGAAGAGACCCACACCCATCTAGTTAAAACCTCTACTCAGCGAGTTGCAGAGAGTCATAAGGTCTCCCCTGAGCCTCTTTTTTTCAGGCTAAACTCCCCCAGCTCTCTCATCAGACTTCTGTTCCAGTAAGTTTGCTCAGCAACAGGATAAAGTTACTCAAAGCAGGGTTGATGTGGATTAATTCCTGTAAGTTTGTTTGTTTGTTTTTAGTATTTTCTAAGTTCTCTCCTGTTCCCTTCTAGTTTTTCAGTTTGTCTTCCTATCTGCCCTCCAGAACTCACCTGTTCTGAACTTCTAGAGCATGGATGGATTACTGTAGACGTGTAATTTGCAATTCCAACTCATAGCAATTTACAAATATGCCCAGCTCTTCTGTTCATAGAGCTAGTGCACCTCTTGCTTCAGCATTCCAGCATATTGAACTTGGATGTGATTGTCTTCTGGGTGAACCTGAGCTCCAGCTATGTACAAACAAACTACTTACCAAGCAAACAATGGAGTGAAGCAGCCTCTAGGGTCCATAAAGAGAATGTGTTTGGATTTGCATGTGGAGATAAAGCAGTACAGAGGCTGCATTTCTGTTCAGTGCTGTGTAACTGCTCAAAAGAAAAATATTTTTTAAAAATGCCGCTGTAATGCTGAGATGATTCTCCACCCTAACTCTGTCTTCTGGTTCTTCAACCCTTTTCTCCTTTATCATGATCTGTAGCCTATCTGCTATCTATTAACCCTACTCCTACATCACCATCTTTTCACCATAAGCCTGAAGATCATAGGGCCTTGTGAGAACATTTTGCTGTCTTCAGCAAGGAACAACTAGGAAATGCCTGTGAAACGTATCATCAAAATCAGAGAAAAACATAACACACTGTTACAAACTGGTGTGAGAATTGTAATTTTTAAAATAATGAGTTAGTCTCTCCCTTTCCATCTTTCCATCCTAGTCATCTGACTTGGGATTACAGATATCATTGGCTGAACACCCACTGACTCTATAGAGTAAGAAAAAGGTAAACACATTGATAATATATTAAAAAATCACCATGTGAAATCTGAGACAAAATGATAGAAAAATGGACAGCATAATCCCAGCCTTACATAGAAAACAGAACCAAGAAGGGAACAAATACTTATAGATGTAGCTGTTGGGGCTGACACAGGATGTGTAGCCACTGGCTACATCACAGCCTGTGTGTCGCCTGTGTCCCTCAAAACCAAATAATTTTAAATTACTGCCTGGATTCCCCAGGAATTACAGCTTTGCCCCCAGATAGGTACCCTTTTAAATATTCTGTACTATCTAACTGCAAAGAACATAATAGCTAGTGACTTTAATTCCCCGATTATGCATTAATATGAGACAAATAATTTCACAATGGTCCTGCTGGAATAGAGAAAATATTGCTAAACATCCCCTGGTACACTTTAAAAATACAATATATCATCAGGATGAACTTTTGTGATGTGTTGCATAATATTTTTAACTTTTTAATATAATTCCAGTTCATGCGTTACATATATATTTGATAATGTTTTTGCTGTTGTTCAGACACTAAGCTGATTTTTGACATAAATTTTAAATTATTCTGAAAACATTTGCAGAGTTCATCGTGATCAGTGTTGAAAATATCCAGCTGCACTGCACTACTTCTCTTAAAAATTAATTTAATGACCAAGCTTCTTAACAAAATGTCCACATAAAGGACAGCAGGTTTTTATTCCTTCACACACCCACTGATATAAACACAATGCTTAGGGGTTTTTTATGTAAGTGACCTCTTGCTTCAGAGCTTGCAGCATCTCTGATTCTGAGTAACTGCCATTTCATAAAATTATCCTTCTGGTTCTTCAGGACACCTGCCACACCTCATCCAAACATTTACCAGGCTCTGCTGCTTCTCATAATAATAAGTGAAACACAAGAATAGATCTTTTTCTTTTCTCTTTCAGTCTACACACCAGACTTGCTCCATCTATCTACCTGTGCAAGTAGAAGACCATTACCAATTAATTACTGACAAGGATGCATAGTGAGACCAGGCTCTTTGTCACGTGTAGCACATCCATGGACACAAGGGTCAGTGTCACACTGCACTCACTGTCAGTGACACTGCAGACATTGGTCCTGCTGCGTGTGCTCCTGGGGCAGTTGTGACCAGGACAGGGACATGTGTTTTATGCCTCTGCAGCTTAGGATGGCTCAGAATGATGCCTGCTTCTGCACAAGAGGCAGGCTTCATCAAGGGCTTTATTTTTTTATATCCTGGAGTTCAGTCAACCATTTCTGGTTATTCCAACATCACAGCACTCCCCTGCCAGTTGCTGATTGTCCAAGTCTGAAAACAGCATTTTGCTGAGAGAAGCTGCATCTTGAGAATGGTTAAAAGAAAAAAAAATGTTTAACTCCCACCCCTTCTTGGGAGCCTTTATTTCCTGGTTGTAAAGTTGTCATAATATTTTAGAAATTCCTGCTTCAGTCTTTTCACATTCACCACTGTGAGATTTAAGCATTAAAAGAAGTTTCACAGTAGACATTTTGGCAGGCTGATGTAAATGAAACAAGAAGTACCTCATTCTAGAAAAAAAAAATCAAAAATTTTTAGGAATGCACATAAATTGTAAAGTTGGAAAATAAGGTAATGGCATTTAACAACAATGAAATCAGTAGCTCTATCTAGCTATCCACCTTATTTACAATAACATAAGCAAAAGGTAGCTCGTAGAGTGAACTTACTTTTCAAGAAATGCAAATATGCCACGCTCTTCACCACAGCCAAGAGAGTGAATGTAAATGAAGAAGGAGCAGGGAACCACCCATTTTCAATGGTTGGGAATACAGAAATGTTCTGATAGCATCTGAGCCTCGAACAGATGCATCTCTCAGAGTTCTGTAATTGCTTCAATTCCCAGCACTAACCACTCCAAACAGAAATATCAAGAAAAATGACTCACAAATTACATAATCTTAAAAGAAATTTTGCATGAGTGTTTCATATAGAGAAAGCAATTTCTTGGGGTGGAAGCAGAATAAGCATACAGTTTTGTTAATTGCCTATTAAGATTTAATTACAGCCTGCAGCCAGAGAAACACCTACACTTACTCATTCTCATACCTTCTATGGATTGCTGCAGTGGCTGCAGGGCAACTTTGACAAGACAGAAAGTCCATGTTTTGCAGTGGGTTACACATACCTGTTGTGACCAAAATAACCTTACAGCTGCATCAGGATCCTCAGGGGATGAAGGGTTTCTTGTAGTTGGCACTAAAGAGGAAGAAGAAATTCTACTCTAGTCTTAAAATCATCATACCAGTATCTTCATTCACAGGATTCTGCTTTTGTCTGTTTCCTTGTCTACCATCCTTCTTTCTATTACCCACTTCACCTTGTTCTGCTCCTACAGTTCTTGCACTTGCACTAGTCTGGTATTAATTTTCAGCAATTGTTAGTTCATGTAAATCAATTTACATTTCTTAGTCTTTAGACGGTTTGTGTTGGTTACAATAACTTTAAGGCTATGGCTCTTCTTTCCTCTGTGTTTGGTCTCTAGCATGAAATACGCAGAAGGTATAACACAGTTTAACTCAATCTGTGGAGATTGGACCATAAGGAAAAGGCATTTTTAGCAGGCACGAGGAATATTTATAAACTGAACATAGGAAATCAAGTGCAGATGTATTTAAGAAGTTCAGTCTCCAGTGGCTTAAAACTTGTTGACAGCTGTAATAACCATTGTTCAAACCGGGGAAAAGCAGCTCCTGCTATGAACATATTTTTACAGATAGATATCTGTGATCTTGGATGCCACTGTTGCACCAGAATTCATTCCATTGTTTCATTTATTTCATGGTTGTTTCATTGTAAATATTGTCCATATTATTACCAAGTAGAAAAACCTGTGTTTGATCTCTTTAGCTCACAGGACCTTCACTTTTAGCCTGAACTGACTGATGTGACAAATGAACCAAAGCCTCATCTCTCAATGGCTTCCAGTTTCACCTGGATTTATTCAAAAGTGTCAAACTGGTTTAATCTCATTTTACTGAGAAGCTACCAGATGTTTATCCCCTCTTCAAAATCTACTCTGTTTTACCACTGCAAAGGTCTCATTTCCTTTAGCTCCATGTGAATGCGATTGGTTTTGATTATTCTTTCACCAGAATAATGGTGAGGTCCTGTTTCACAGGTTCCTCACTTTAAAATATTATTATGCTGTGATAGACAGACACGTCAATATTGTTGCATTGCAACAAGTACACAAGCCAAGAAAAGTCTCTCTTGGAGAAATGGGAGGACCACAGGCTAGTGCCCTTGAGGAGTCCAACACTAAAGGAGGAAGCTCAGGTTAATCCTGGTCTGAATCAAAAGCAGTGTGGCCAGCAGGATGAGGCAAGGGATTCTGCTCCTGTCCTCTGCTCTGGTGGGAACTCACCTGGAGTGCTGTGGGGAGCCCAACACAAGACACACACAGATCCATTTGAATGAGTCCAGACGAGAGCCACAAAGCTGACCACCGGAGATGCAGCACCTCTCTTATGAAGACGGGCGAAGAGTGATGGGGTTGTTCAGCCCAGAGAAGACTCTGTGGAGACCTTAGAGCACTTCCCAACATGTAAAGGGGCTACAACACAGCCAGAGAGCAACCTTTCACAAGAGCATGGAGTGATAGGACAAAGACGACTGGCTTCAAACTGAAGGACAGTGAATTTCGATTAGATATTAGTAAAAAATTCTTTACTGTGAGAGTGGTGAGGCACTGGAACAGGCTGCCCAGAGAAGCTGGGGATGCCTGATTCCGGACTGTTCAAGGCTGCGCTGGATGAGGCTTTGAGCAACCTGGTCTAGTGGAAGGTGTTGCTGGCAACCTTCCAATATCGCTTCCAACCCAAACCCTTCCACGATTCTGTGATTTCTCCAATCGGTGTGGTTTTCCTCCCTGCTCCCCAGCAGGGAACCGGGCTGAGCTCCCGCCCGCTGCCCTCGGCCTACCAGCGCCCCTCAGCGGCCCCGCCCCTCGCCCGTCACCCCGGCAACCCCGCCCCGCCCTGAGCGTCACATCGCCCGGCCGGCCCAAGCCCCGCCCCCCCGGCGCTCCGATTGGTCGGCGGCCATAGCGCCATCTCGGCATAGCGCCGCCGATTGGCCGGCGCCGCTGAGGCACGGGCGCGCGGTGCCCGCGGGGCGGTGGCGGCCGTTACTCATTAGCATGGCTGCGGCCGCCCCTCCCTCGGGCCGCCCTCGCCATTCGCGCCTATTGCCCCTCATTCCCTGCCACACCCCCCACTCCTGCCGCGAGGCGCCGCCGGGCGCCGGGACCGGGTCAAGGAGGGAGGCGGCGGCACCGTATCTTCTCTCCGTCAGGGGGCTGCGGGGTGCCCTGGTGAGGGCAGGTAGAGCAGAGCATCAGCCGCGCCCCCCTGGGCGTGCACCGTCCTCCCCCCGCCCCGCGCGGCGCCGCTGCCTCATCCCCGGGCGTGAGCGCTCCGGCCGCATCGCCGCCGCCAGCGAGGGACAGTCCCGGCACCGAGTGGGGCTGGACACGGCGGAGGGGTGACCCGGGGGGCGGTGGGACGATCTCCAGTTCCTCCGGCATCACGGGTCCGGGAGGGGATTCTTGAGAAGACGTTTTATATATTCTTTTTTTTTTTTTCCTGTGTTGGAACCTCTGTCCAGGCTCCTGTGGCAGCCTGGCGAGGCGGGGCTTGTTCCTCTTCTAGGGCTCCTTGTTTTTCCGTTGAAATCTCCCCACCTTCCACTGGAGAGGAAATCGTCTCTTTTCTGTAGATACTTTTTTTTTTTTTTTTTCATCTCTTCCACGAAACCTATTTTCGGCAGCATCCATCTGCGGTGAAGCTTTGGAGCAGCAACCGAGATCATTGACGCTCATGATGTGGACCTTTCTGGGTATTGCCTCCTTCATTTACGTGTATAAAAAGTGTGGAGACCTCATGAGTTACGCTAATAAGGAGGTGCTGCTCTCCGTGCTGGTGTTTTTCTCGCTCGGCTTGGTGCTGTCCTACAGGTACCACTTCAGGGGGCCCCGGCAGCAGCAGCAGAAGCAGAAGTCACACCTGGGGGTGCTCTCTGATGTGCTCTCCGCTTTGCCGCTGGTTGGCTTCTTCTGGGCCAAACCCACCCCGGGATCTCAGCAAGTTGAACAACCCAAATCCAGAAAGGTAAGTTGGATTCAGACGTGGCACATGGGGTGCAAGGTCCTGCTGCTTTTCCCTCTGGCCACCCTCTGCCCTGGTGAAGGAAAAGAGCTAAGAAAGGGATGGACAGAGTTTGTCTTTAGATGCTGGATGTTTGATTTATCATATTTTGTGTTAGTTTTGGTTGGCAGAGGAAAGGGTGAAATTTACTTAAGTGATAGACCAGAAGTTTTCTAGCATCAAAAAAAAAATGTTTTAAGAAAGATTTGGAGTAAAGGATTATTATAGTAGCATAAAAATATCTTCAGTTGCCAGTCTGTTGTAGAGATGAAGCACTAGAGGATCTCTCCTATGAGGAAAGGCTGAGTGACTGTCCAGCCAGGAGAAGAGAAGGCCGTATGTGTACCTGAAGGGAGGGTGAAAAGAAGGCTGCACCAAGGCATTTTCCATCAATGCCTGGTGACAGGATGAGAGGTGATGAGACTGAAACAGAGGGTGTTTGAGTACCAGGAAGCTCTGTTTGCTGTCAGGATGACTGAGCACTGCAACGTTTCCCAGAAAGGTGGAAGAATCTCCATCCTTGGAGGTATCCAAAGCAGGGCCCAGGCCAGTCTGCTCTGACCCTGGTTGAACAGGGGCTTTGGACCCCATGATTTCCAGAAAGCCTTTTAACCTCTGCCATTCTGTAACTCTTTGAGCTTGCTAATATTTATGGGTAAACCACATTTATTTATACAACTGCAGATAGAATTGCTGGGAAATGATTGCTGACCTATTGCTTGTACAATAGGTACAAGACCTGCTCAGTCAGTCTGTTCCCTTGAGCCCTGCATGAGCCTTGCTGTGGGACAAGTGGAGAGCTGTAGGTGGTGTCTGGAGCTTAGCTGGAGTCCTGCCATCAAAGACTATGAAGTGGACATAGATATCCAGTATATCTGTGGTCAGCACTATTTGGCTACTTTCCTGTGTACTTCTGGGCATTTTCACATGAGCCCTGACCCCTCACACAGAAGAACATGAAACTGCTTTTGGCTGTGAAGCAAAGGTTTTTGATTTTTATTCTGTTTTTCTCTTAAAGCCTGCCTTTACCAATTTCTTGTGTTAACTGAACTCAGTTAGTTTTGCACTCTCTTGCTGTATCATAGGTATGACACTAGGCCACTAGAAATTCTGGTGTTAGTGTGTTTCAGTTGTATTTTTGCCAGTGTCAGCACTGCAGTGCTGAGGCATTTGTGGAAGACTGAATTGAATCTGTCATCTACGAGCTGGGGAAAAGATTTGCAGCTTTGCACTGGAGCTGCCCTTAAAATTATTTTTCACTTGGAAGTGTATGTGGTTAGGTGCTCCTGGGAAGGCTCTATAACAGAGCTGGTTAAGGTACCAGTTTCTGTATTAACTGATGTCCAGTCCAATATTTGTCAATTTTTAACAGCTTTAAATATAGATGAATGTTGACTTTGCTTATATTTTTAGATGTTGGATGAGTTTCCATTTCAGGACCGCTTCTTAAAAGCATTTCCCAGGTAGCTGGTTCTGCTGACACTTCCATTCTGAACATTACTGCAAGTTGCTATTTTGTTAGTTAAGTAGGTTCACTTAGAGTATCATTAAAAAGGAGTATGTTTTCCAGAGAAATACATTTTCTAGTAAATCTAATACGTTTTTCATTGCTAAGGCCTCCATGCTGGTGTGATTCAGTGGCATGAAGGTATCAATCTTCATAGGACAAGAATATGGGACAGCCTTTTCTTACTGCCTTCTGTAGCAGCTTTCAATCTCTCTGACAGTTTTGTTTGTGGTTTGTCTTTGATCCGCAGGCAGGCTTAAGCCAGGATCTTGATTTTGTTTGCAGCGGTGTTAGTTTTTATTTTCTCTGCTTGTTGTACTTTTGTTGTCTTGCAGAGTATGACAGATTCACTTTTGGACAAAACTAAACTGCAAGATGCCTCCCAACTACCAATGCACCCTTAGTACCCTGGCTCAGAGTAGAGCTAGTCCAAAGTCAGCCCTCTTGACAAGGTTATGGTACAGATCCATTGGCACGTGTAACTTTGTTGGCTTTGTTTTCTAAAGGGTAAAAGACAAGTGAACTTCTCAGATGTCTATCTGACAGAGACCGCGCCAAATACAGCATTGTCACCCCAATGTGATCCAGAAATTATCATTGTGGGATCAGGTGTCCTTGGTTCTTCCTTGGCCACAGTGCTTTCAAGAGATGGAAGGAAGGTGACTGTGATAGAGAGGGATCTGAAAGAACCTGACAGGATAGTTGGAGAATTGCTGCAACCTGGAGGATTTAATGCTCTTCGAGACTTGGGTCTTGAAGGTGGGTACATTTCAAAATGTAAATAGATCTGTAACACAAGTGTTATTTCACTCAACACTGTATTTAGGAAAAGTATGCCTATAGGAGAAATTAAGAAAAACCTTATCTGCATTTAACATTTGAATTAAAATCACTTGTGTATTTCCAGTTTGCTATTTTGAAAACATTCTTCTTTCAACGTGTGTATTTTGCTGAAGAAAATTGGACCCCATGTTAAGAAATGCCTTTATTAAAGAATTAGGCTTTTTAAAGACTTGTGTTAACCCTTCTGTCGGCTTATATCTTGCAGATACAGTAGAAGGTATTGATTCACAAATAGTAAATGGTTACATAATTCATGACATAGAGAGCAAGATGGAGGTTGAGATTCCTTATCCGACATCTGAAGATGGACGCGTGGCCAGTGGAAGATCTTTTCATCATGGCCAGTTTATCATGGGTCTCCGAAGGGCAGCTATGGCAGAGCCTAAGTGAGTCATGTGAACAGCACAGTTGGGATCCAGGGATTCAGAAGCGTCTTTCCCATCATTACCATGAGATTCCTTAAGCATTTCCTAACACGGAAGGCTGTGATGAGCAAGAGTGAGAGAAAGTAACAGCCGTAGTTACTCATTCTGCTCTCTGTAGAGAAGTTCCTAAGTTATATTTACATCATATATATCATATATATATCACCCTTGGAGACAACTTAATTTTTAAGGAGGTATGGCTTTAAATATTAGGCAAGGTATTTGCTCACCTGTGTGAGCAAACAGTTCACAGGTGATGGGTTGATTCTCTCCTGCTGATTCTTGGGTTTGGCATTTCACCAGAAGCAGTGACTTCTTACTGGTGAGCAATGCACAGAACTTCTTTGGACAAGGCACGGGTGGCAAATGTGGCACAGTTTCTTAGATCACAGAATAGTTTGGGTTAGGAGGGATGACCATGTAGTCCAGCCCTCCTGCACTGGGCAGTAGCATGTAGCTTTTCCCCTCTTGTTATCAGTGATGGTAGAAATCAAACGTTTGCATTTGTGTGTTGTTTTGCTTTCTTTTTTGACAAGAAGTGAGCCAAAGTAACTAGAAAGTAGCACTAGATGGAAGTAGCTCTTTCCAGTTAATAATTTGTATGTTTCAAAATCTTGAAGACAGCTTCTTTTCATAATGAAAAAAATGTGTTTTCTCTTAACTGTTTTCTTCCTTCCATAAAGGAGATGAGAAGTGAACTTGTATTGAAATAGAATAGGTTCTGGGTGCTGCTTTCTATCTGGTATTATTTTGTGTTGTCTCCCCCCCCCCCAAATAATTTTTCCATAAGAATATCATAATGCCATATGTCTCTTGTAAAGGGACAACATATGGCATTATCATATTTTCTCCTAACATCTTTATTCTGACCTGGAAAATTGCTTTCTGCTTTCATATTTGTTATATCATATGGATTAAAAAGCAATTAAAAGTGGCACTAAAGATAGCAGCTCTGTAGTACAGTTAAAATTAATGGTGGCTGTGTTCACTAGCTCTGAAAGCTAAAGCCTTGTTGAGGCTCCAAGTGCAATGTAATTTGGACATCTGAGTGCTCAACTTGTGGGAGAAACTCCAGTAGCTGTACACAGGCTTTGAAGCAAAAACTTGCAAAAATCATGTTAGTGACTTAAGTTCTTTCTCATTTTCCACACACTCTTGAGTATTTATTTTCTGTATGCTTGCTTGCCATTTAATTTGTGGCATAGAAAACTGCATGTTTATGTGCAGTGAAAGATCAAGAACTCTTAATAGTGCTAGGAGATTTTGGGTTTTATTACAAAGCTTTTGAAGATAAAGGGGATAATTTTTACTGATTAGTATATCCTTTTTATCAGTGCTAGGCAATATTAATGTATTTCAGATAAGTGAAGTTCTTTTTGCAGCAGAAAGAGGTAGGGCATCATTAGTTTATAACACTAGACTAATTATATATGATTATAAACTCACTTATAGTGGATGAGAATAAGAAGAAAAAGTGAGAACTTAGGTAACTGAAGTGACAGCTATAAAAGAAACCTTGAGCTGATGTGATCTGTAGGACTCTTGATTCCCTGGCATGCTGCTGCAGTCCCTTGCTGTTGAGGTTTCTGTTGTGTGCTCACTCATAACCATTCATATTTTGACACAGCCAACATGCCTGTGGCCTGGCAAATGAAGGCAGTCACAATCTGCTCTGAAATGTCTGTGCTGGATGCCAGGAAAAAAACATTAATTGAACTGCTTATATTCCTTCTAAAAGCCTAAAATAGCAACCCATTGTATTCTCACATGCACCTTCAGCTCAGTTGTTAAAGTTGTGGCATTCCATCTAGATATGGAATATTTGAGGCGAGTGTCCCATTTCAAGCTGCTAAGTCTGAAGTGCTGTGATCAGGTCTAACATTTCAGACCCAACAAAGAATGTAAGTTCACAGAGATTTCATTTCTGAACTCAAAAGAGCTCTGGTTGGCAGATAGAAGCAAGAGATGCTCCACTAAAACATAAATGTTAGTGGAACTTTAAAAGTAGAAATAGAAATAAACCAAAACTCTACCGTGAATTCCTGAGGTGACAGACTAGATATCTGTGTCCCAAACAAGTGAGGTTAGTTTGGACTGCTCTGAGATTCATGTGCCTGACTTTTATCTGTTGTTCATGTTAAGGGTTTAAGTGCTCCTGATCCTGCTGTTTAATTCTCCTTGGAGTTAGGTCTCACCTGCACTGTCAGCGAGTCCTAGCTTTTAGCAGGGATGACTCAGTCATCTCCCTAATTTCTGACCATTAATCGGTGTGAAACTCCTCTCAACATCTCTCACAGGGCCATGGGGCACATATGGGGACTTTACTAAGTGGCAGGGTGTTTATGATAAACAGTACAGTGTTTAGAATATTCTAGTATCAAACCAAATGTAGTGTCAAAGTGAAATTTATGACCAACACTTTCTGACATTTAATGTGGCTTCAGAAAGTGTTCAAGAACCCTGTTTTCTAAAATTTAAACCACATTGGCAGAGATAACTGTTGAAAGTTTGGTTTTCTTTCTGTGTCTAGTGCTTTGAAATGCTGTCATCGTTAATCGTCTTCTGTTTTAATCCCTTTTTCATTTCAGTGCAAAATTCATTGAAGGGACTGTGTTACAGTTACTTGAAGAAGATGACTGCATTGTGGGTGTTCAGTACAAGGACAAAGAAACTGGAGACACTAAGGTAAGAGTTTTCTGTTTCAATCTTTGTTAAACTGTTGAGAAAATTGAGGGTTGCTTTATAAATATCATTTTATAAAAGCTTGTATTTCAGAGCACTGGTACAGAAATAATGTAATTATCAAGAAAGCAAAAGATTTAATAAAGGGAGATTATTTTCTAGTGCATACATTGTGGGAATATGGGAATTCTTTGTTATAACTTCTTATGAAGCTTCTGCTCTCAGTTTCCCTGGAGAATTCAGTTCATTATTTGTTTCACTATTCATATGTCTGGAGTTTAAAATCTATCAAGAGTTCCTGCTGAAAAAAACAATGTATTAAATAACATTTATGCTTTGGCTGTGTGTAGTGGTCAGCATTTCCAAAGCTGTCTTGTCATTTCTTGGATGACAGAAAAATGATTTTGGCATATTATAATGCTAAACTGCTGGCTAAATGCTATGAAACTGTGTGAACTTAAAAAGTTTAGGAAAGACCAGTCTGGGTAGAACCACTGTACTGAAGTTCTGGATATGCTGCCTGTTCTCCAGGAAAACCAAATCTGTAATCTTCTTTGTGGACTTTGAAGTTCCTTTGTTGCCTTAAGTTATGTACATGTACTCTGATGGGAAAGATGGGAATCTCCTGCCTATGCCCTGCTCCCCTCCATACTAGATGGAGAAAGTTCCTGAGTAGCTGGAAGATCCTGCTCTGAGGATTATTAACAACATCTTTCCATCTCTAAGTCACTTAGAAATGGGACTGGTGGCATAGAACCATATAGGAGAGAGCCTTTTAAACGTATTTGCCAATGCTGTAGGGGAGCAAGCTGGTTTTAGACTGTCCTCAGGCAAGTGCCATTTCAACCCACTTGATGGCTAAGTGCTGCAAGAGAGCAGAGAAGTAACAACATCCTTGACCCCTCTTGAGGTAGCTGGAGGAGGAGTGAGTTCCAAGTCATGTTCCTTGGTCTGTCTTACCTGTCATGTAATATGAATGAAACTGTATTGGGAAATCCATTCCTAGGAGATTAAACCAGTGAATCATGCATATGGGAAAGACAGGGAGTTTGGAGAGGAGGAGGATTTTTTGCTGGGGGAAGGGTGTTTGTTGCAGTTTATTTCCCAAATTCAATTGACTTTATCATCCGTCAACATGGAAGGGTGTTTTTCTGTTTGTTTGTTTGTTTGTTTGTTTGTTTGTTTGTTTGTTTGAGGGGTAGAAGGGGAATGTGCATATTTTGTTTTGGGTTCTGTTTTTAAGCTTCACACACTTAGGGATGTTGCTGTCATAATTTTAAATGTGATTTATTTGACCAGCAGTAGGGTGAGGTGAGCAGTATTCTAGGCTGCATCTTTCCTGGAAGTCTGGATGTTGTTCTAAAGGCCTCAAGTTTCCTGTCTGTATACTGGGGATAAACAAATTCATGTTTTGCTGTGAATGCTGAAGTTCTGTGGCTGGAAAAAGCTATTTTATTTTCTGGCTTAGATCTCCTTTGATTTTAGAAATCTAGTATATAAGAAATTTCCATTAAACGTTTCTATTTACTATGTTTTCCTACCTGTGAGTTTTTATAGCTAGGAAGCTCTTAGCTGAATAAACCCCCCAAACTCAAGCATGTTTACGTTCCATAGCCTGCTTTTATAAAGAAAGGAAGATAATCTGTGTTGTGTGTTTGTGTTTTCTTGTTCTTTCCATCCTACATTCTCTACCACATTACCTGTGGGATCTTTCTTGTCTTAAGTGAGGTTCAAGTTAGCCAGTATGCTAAACATCAAGTTATAAATTTTTTCAGAACGAGGCAACTGAATAGACTCAAGGTTTATTGTGTTGACTGTGGAAAAATTGTAGCATGACTGTTCCACTCATTAGACAGCAGGAAACTGATATGGACAGGTGACTTTGGTCTAATTGCAGGAATAATTAGAGCTTACAATCATCCAAGCTAGGAATCGGTAGGAAAGAGGTTTTGTTAACTCTACTCAGGAGCTCACTTCTATGAGCACAGACACCATAAAACATGTTTTATTTATTATCTGATTTTGTCCAACTTCCCTTCACACAGCAACAGGTGTTAAGGTTTGTGTGGGCAAGTGTAGTCAAAATGATCCTTGGGAGTCCCCCTCAGCTCAGAATATTCTATGATTTTATGAAATCACTCCAGTATTGGTGGCGACTGCTCATAGAGGAACTCACAAAGTGACTCACCCATACAATAGTAAAAGACTTCCTTGGAGTACTAATGAAACACAGTGTGCTTTTTTTGCCTTTATGTATAAACTGAAAGCTTAAAAGGAGAAATACTTTTTACTGCTTATGCCAAGCATATGAAATCACTGAAAGAGAAGGACTAATGCTTGTAAATCTATTGTCATTTGAAGTGCAATCACTTAACATATTGACACTGAGAAAGCTGTAGGTAGAAGGAAACACCAACCTTTAAATGCTTGCTAGTA
Organism: Sylvia atricapilla; assembly: GCF_009819655.1. Classification (NCBI taxonomy): domain Eukaryota; kingdom Metazoa; phylum Chordata; class Aves; order Passeriformes; family Sylviidae; genus Sylvia; species Sylvia atricapilla. The sequence goes on from NC_089140.1 coordinate 141,823,581, forward strand.
TAATAATGTTATATGACCATAAAAATACATTTTAGTAAGTGGAATTATTTGCTTGTGTTCAAGAAAAATGCATGTGTTAAGCATTAAGAATTTGCACAGACCTTCAGGCTGAACCTGATCAGTTTACTCAGATTTGTATTTTGTCCATATATCTATACTATTTGTTAAAATTCCTAAGTAGACTTGGAACTACTCAAGAGTTCCCTGCTTGGTCTTTTAAAGAAGACCCTGTGAGCTTACAGCTTGTCAGTTTGTTATACTTTGATTTGTTGGTTTGGTTTTTTTTTTTTTTTTAATTGCTTATGCATAGTTTTTTAATGAAATTCTTCTTTGGTTAGGTTTTTTTTTTTTTTTTTTGGTTTGGGGTTGTTTTTTTTTTTTTTTTTTTTTTTTTTTTTTCCTGAAGAGCATTACAGCCTGAAGGGAGAAAATACACCTCTTTATTGAATTTTTTTTTTTAATGCAAGTTTATACACTGCTCCCATAGCTGTGTTTTCTGAAAACACAGCTTTTCTTTAGAAGAAAAGCTTTTTCTTCTAAAAAAGCTGGGGTACATTGTTGTGTCAGCTTGTGTAACAAATAGATGAGTATGAATACAAGGAAGGCAAACCTCACAGTATTTTTTAATACATATGTTGTTAATATGGCCTGTGATCTTCTTAGATGTTTATTGTTTTTTAAAGCATCTAATTTACAATTGCAAAAGAGATCTTGGGAATTGCTTCTCATTGTTCTGAAGCAAAATTAACAGTGTCATGTCTTTAATTTATGCTGCAGGAACTTCATGCTCCACTTACCGTTGTAGCTGATGGACTTTTCTCCAAATTCAGGAAAAGCTTGATACCCAACAAAGTTACTGTTTCATCCCATTTTGTTGGTTGCATTTTGAAGGTAACTTTTATGTATAATACTATATAAACCACTATGCTACTGCTTTGTAAATGTGGGTCTGAATTTCACTGAGTGTGTTGTGTTCATTTCCTTTTCCAACAAAATCAATTAGAACTGTGCTTTTAAGTATTTATTCTGATGTTCTGTCAGTTTCTGTGTCCCTTTGAAGTGCTTGGAAATTTTGTTCCATGTTTTTAACTCATAAAGTGTTGATGCATGTTCAGTCCCAGCTCTAGGATAGTCAAACTTCTTACTGTGTCAGACTTAATATATTAGGTACAGTTACAGATCAGATTTTCAACTCTTAAAACAGTTATGTATCTCTGAGCCTGCTTGGGCTTTGTTTTTTTAAAGTGGATATTGTTGTTAAAAATTAGATTTCTGATTTTAAGAGTACAGGGTTAACCTTAAGCATGCAGTTGAACAAGGGAGTGTTTAAGAAAATGGGCTGTGATTCAACATAATATGTTAAACTGAGCTCTGAGCTCGCTAAACCAGTTCATACGTTTTTTATTTTTTTAAGAAACAACTTTTCAGCATCTTACTGCACACATAGCACTACTTTATATTAGTGCTATGTCTTTTTTAGCACTAAGCTCTGGATCAGAAGTAGGCACCATTGTAAACCTGCAGCCTAATGGTAAAATTGTTTCCCTGGACATAGGTGTATTGAAGGTAGGTTTGTGTTAAGGTACTGGTACCTAAGTTGGTGACACTCCTTCTTTTTTTTTTTTTTTTTTTTTTTTTTTTAATGGTTACAATATTTGCTCAGGGAGTAAAAGTCTTGAGTTTTAGATCATCCTAGAAGCTGTGAGTCAAAACACCTAGGTTTTCTACTCCAGAAGGGCACCCAAACTGTGCTCCTGCCTGAAGGTTGGGTACCTTGTAACCAGGTACATATTGCCTTCAGGACCTATAAACTTCAAGAGACAAGGTGGTGTCCTGGTTTTGGACTGGGAATCTGGATTGGTAGCTGGGTGGTTGGAGGATTCTGGTAGAAATTCTGTCTGAATCTTTCACCCTGTGTCTGCTGCATTAAGTGATACATTAACAGCAAAAACAATTAAGGGAGAATGAACTGAGGCTAACAGAATTTTCACCAGACTGGGAACACTGACTAGTAGGAACTTCAGTACTTTTTGAGTCTTTAATTCAGTTAGCACTGCCCAAGTTCATCTACTTTTGGAATCTCCTTTAAGACCTCATTATGTAAGGGCCTATGATATTTTTTCAGTTGGTCTCCAAGTAATTATATTTAGACTAGTGGATTTCTTTCCCTCTCACCACTTTCTTTATTAAAAGGAAATAAAATTATCTTACTCGAAAGTACAATATTGATTATGTTACAGGTTTTCAATGGCATATATTAGATATTGGTGAGGTATTCAAATGAAATGGATAAGTTAGTGATTCTAGTAAATACTAAAATGTATTGGCAAAAGAATTGTCGCTACACTGAAATTCAGAACTTCATTTTTGAAAACACTTCTTCATTTAAGAGAATAATAACACAATATGATAGGGCATTTTCTTTAAAAGTGTTTTAGAAAATTATTTTGTATGTTTGATGTTTAATACCCTTTCATTAATCAGTCTCAATCATTCTTCCTTTTCTTTCCTATTTAAGGATGCATCACAGTTTAAAGCTAATTATGCTGAGCTTGTTTTAGCTAAAACGAGTCCAGTGCTAATCTATAAGATTTCTTCAACTGAAACTCGGGTCCTTGTTGATATTCGAGGAGAAATGCCAAAAAATTTAAAAGAGTACATGATTGAGACCATTCATCCACAGCTACCTGGTAAGCCTGGAAAAACTTCTAGAGAACTGTCACATTTAAATATGTCAAAAAGAAAGAGACACGTTTCCTTGAATTCGGAGAACTCTGTGGCTTTTTCCATATGTTCAGTCACTGTTTCAGGAACCATTGACCCTTCTTTGGTTCCACACCACACAACAACAGGCACAAGTTTGTTCAGCTCACATCTGTGAGGTCAGCAATTCAGAAGGATTATATAAAACTCTGGGATCCCCAGCACAGGAAGGACATTGACTTGTTGGGGTGACTCCAGAGGAGGCCACCAAGTTCACCAGAGAGATGGAGGGCCCGTCCTGTGAGGAGAGTTTGAGAGAGTTGGCTTTGTTCAGTCTGGAAAAGAGAAGGTTTTGAGGAGACCTGATTGTGGTCTTCCAGTACCCGAAGGGAATCTACAAGAAAGATGGAGCAGGACTATTGCCAAGGGCATCAGGGACAGGACAAGGGGGAATGGGTTCAGTTAGAGAGTAGGTTTAGATCAGATATTAGGAACACGTTATTTCTGTGAGGGTGGTGAGGCACTAAAAGAGGTTGCTCAGGGAAGTCATGGCTGCTGCATCCCTGGAGATGTTCAAGGCCAGGTTGGATGGGGCTCTGAGCAGTCTGGTCTCGGGGAAGTGTCTCTGCCCTTGGCAGGGGGGTTGGCCCTGCATGATCTTCAAGGTCCCATTCCAATCATTCTATAACTTGGTGAAACTTCTAAAAAGAGATTAAAATGGCTTGTGTTCAAATTACTTGTCTCTGTCTAACTACTGTAACTAAAATATTTGGTTGTTGCAGATCACTTGAAGGAACCATTCTTAATAGCAGTTCAGAATGATCGTTTAAGGACTATGCCAGCCAGCTTTTTGCCTCCTTCAGCTGTAAACAAGAAAGGTGGGTATTACGAAATAAAAGGAAGAAAAAAGCCATTATGAGCATCTTCTGGATCATAGGACTTTGTTATCTTAAATGTATATTTGTTATTCAGTACTACTGTCTCATAAATCTCCTATTAAAAAATAATATTTTAAGAATGTGTACCTTGGGCAAAATTTAACTGGAATGTGTACATTGACACTAGATGTTAAATCAGTGCCTGCTTTATCTGTAAGTTTAATTTACTCAGTTGCTGGAGGCCACAAGTGTTGCCTGTCTAAGAAAATGATTAAAAAATTGAAGAAATTAACTTGAAGTGTGTTCTTTGACACATGAACACTCACACCTATAGGGAAAAAATAGTTTGACCTTGATTATCTTAAAGCTGTTTTAAGCGTTTTAATTTAAAGACATATTTCCTGGGTTTTGTTTTTTAATTTCTAGTTGTTATACATATTATTTTCTGGTGAGAATTAATTCTTAGTAAGTTTGATGTTTTTTATAGATTATTTGAATTTTAAGATTCCATAATGATTGTGCATTATCCTATTGTTTTTTCTCTTCTACTTAGGTGTTCTTCTTTTAGGAGATGCATATAATATAAGACACCCTCTAACTGGTGGAGGAATGAGTGTTATTTTAAATGATGTTAAAATATGGAGAAGTTTGCTTCAGGATATCCCAGACCTTTATGAAGATTCTGATGTTCTTAAGGTGATTCTTTATTTTGGACTTACTTTAGACAGCTTCTGCTGCAATTTAGTGACACACTTCTAAGTTTTATGCAGCTCAGGGACAAGTAAGTTATTGGTGAGGTGTAGCAGTTTTCAAAGCTTTGTCTGGAATAATCAGATACCAGGCATTCAGCAGTGGAGCTGTGTTCTGTCACTGTTGTGCTGTGTGGGCCATTTTAAAACTTTGCACACTGATCTGCTATGTTTTACTTAGGGAGACTGGTGTGCTGTGTCTAGTCAGGATGCTTTGCTAGGATAGCCTGATAGTCCCATTTTTATTAGGGTATTTTTAGCCAGATTGATCCTAAATGTGGTGGATTTGAATCATTACACTTGTGTGAGTGGAACTTGCACAATAATGAGTTTGTGTACCCAGTCTTTCAAGAGACATCTCAGCCTCCACTGGGCTCTTGCCTGCTGCATCAATCTGAGCAGTAAGTTAGAAGAGATCCTTCTTTCCCAGGATCTGCACCATCAGTGTTCATTCAAGGTTTATTTCTTCAGTGATACTTAGTCCCAACGTTCTGATGAGTAGATAATAAGATCTTTTGATTTATTTGTTTACTGCTTTTAATGGGATTAGGCATATTGTCTTGGCTAAATTACAGGTAGTATAATTGTAAACTACAAGTAGATGATTCAAAAAATGAAATTGAAAATTGAGAAGCACTTAGAGGAACCCTGAATGTCAGGACAGTTTAGGACTTAGCTGACCACATGCACATTCTTCCATCTCAGCTAGTCACCTCAGACTGCCAGTCTTTTCCTATTTGTTAACCAGTCAATTGAGGGAACTAGCTGAGTGTTATCCTTCAATTTTCAGCTGTATCCCAGACACCTACTGTAGGATGAGATGAAACATGCTCTGGAACTACCTTTTTCCCCCTATATTTAAGGGAAGGGGAGCCTGGATAACTGGTTCAGCAAGTTGCAGAAATTCCTTAATGGCTTAGCTTGGAATCAGTCCAGCATATCACAAAATCTCTGCTATGTGTCCATGAACATGACTCTTGCCACCTCACCTCTTTGGTGAATGTTCCATTGTATTTACTGACAGGACTTTTTTTCCTTTTTTTTTTTTTTTCAGGCAAAAAGAACATTTTACTGGTCAAGAAAAAAATCTCATTCTTTTGTAGTGAATGTTCTTGCCCAAGCACTTTATGAACTCTTTGCTGCCACAGATGGTAATTATATCTAAAAAATAACCTCTGATTAAGTACAGCTTGGTAGATAAATACGACTGGGAAGAGGATGTCTGTGTTTCTGTGTATGTGTGTATATATATTAAAAATATATCAAGCAAAGAATTTCAATAAGTTTTCTTGTGTTCTCTGCCTATTTTTTTTTAGACAGTTTTGGCAGTGTGAAGGCAAGTCTGGAGTTAGGGCTAAATAATAAACCAAAAAAACCCTCCTAAACAGAGAAAACAGTAGTCAGTTAATACAAAAATATGTAGATATTTTGTAAGACTATCCTTTGTGTAAATAAAAGCAGCTTAAAGTGCAGCTGAATTGATCAGAACAACAGCTACCAAAGTCCTAGATTTAATGTCAGTATTGGGTATGCAGATAGATGTTTCAGTATGTGTTGGTTACATTTGATTTATTCATTTGAATTAATTTTGTAGATTCCTTGCATCAGCTAAAGAAGGCCTGTTTCCATTACTTCAGACTTGGAGGAGAATGTGTCTCAGGTCCTGTTGGATTGCTCTCAGTGTAAGTTCACTGTGCTGGCAGTGGTTATTGTGAGCCCCTGAGAGATCTGCTTTGCTCCCCATCAGGCAGCTCAACACAGGGAGGATGGCCCACATGAGCCTAGATTTTAAGGTTATAAAAGGCCACTAAAAGCTGGTGGCCCCTAGTGTAGGTGGCACAGGAATTTGAAAAAGGTAGACGGTCCAGAGCAGCAGAGCAGCTGGTGGAGATGTTTCCTACTTGGCAAGCTGAGAGTACTGTTGGGTGAGGCCTCCCAAAAAGCTCTAAGGAACAAGGAAATCTCCAGCTATGAAGGTGTTTGAATGACCCCTCAGAAACTTATGAATGCACAGTAAATCCTCCTACTCTGAACATAGGAGAACGTGTGATTTTATATTTCTCTCCTTTTGGACTGAGAGCTAAAACTGAAAAGCCTGTTTAAAATAGTCCTCTGGGGGAAGATAAGGTAGATAAAGAATACTAGAAATGAAGAGAAAGTAGCAATGTATGTTGGCTCTGCTGTAGAAGAGAATGCAGAGTGTGGAGTAGCCCAAGAAAACCAAGTTTGTATTTTTCAGTTAAGTTGGCAGGATCAGATCTGCCTAAATCGGAAGGGGGGGGGTGTGATCTTGAATGGAGATCTGTATTTGTAAAATGAAAATTTTTCAGTTCTTTCTGGTTCTGTTTATTTACTAGTTTTGTCTGTTTTTTTTTTTTTTTTAATGCAGGTTATCTCCTAAACCAATGGTACTGATTGGCCACTTCTTTGCTGTGGCCTTGTATGCTGTTTATTTTTGCTTTAAGTCAGAGTCCTGGATCACCACACCTCGAGCAATTTTCAGTAGTGGAGCTATTCTTTACCGGAGCTGCTCTATAATATTTCCACTTATTTACTCTGAAATGAAGTATTTGGTCTATTAAAATCCAGGGGAAAATGACTGGAGGAAGAAAGCATGAAAATCACAATGCCTTCAAAATCTTTGGACATGTACTATTTAATATTGTATTATGTTCTGAAAATGCAATTCCTTGATAAGGTTTTAACTTAATTTTGGTTTTGTGGTTATATACATATATATTATATGTAAATATTCTTTCTTTGCAATTTAAGTTCAAAAAGGAGTTAGCTGTTTACAAGGACCATAATTAAGTGTTGACGTGGTAGATTATTGCCAGTTCTGACAGAATTTCTTTCCTTGCTTTATGCATTGCTGAGTGCACCACTAATATTAATAAACTGAGAAGTGAAAACTGTAAACCATATGCTGCTATTATCCTTCATGCTTTTTTCTGTTCAGTAGTTCCATAGACTTTATTACTGTGAAATATTGTAACATTCTTGATTTGGTTATTTCGTTAGGATTTGCGTCTGTTCTGTTTCAGTTGTGGCTAAGATAGTGGTCTGCTGACACTTAAAAGGACACTGTAAAGAATGTCAGATCTTGATGTGTCACTATAGCTTGAATTTCAGTTACTGTTGCAAGTGCCATGTTGCTCTTCTGAATTCCTTCTTTACACCACAATTCATTTTAACAAGTAATAACCAAATCTTGCTTCTTTGGCTACTGCAATGCACTCAGGTGGTGAAAGCACATGTTTTTGAAAATTTCTTCCTATCTCATTTCCTTTTAAAACCTTGAAAGTTTGGGGTTGTTTTGCTTGGTGTGTGTGCAACTGAAGTTTAGCACTGCCATGAACTGAAGCACAGCAACAAACTGCATCCACTGAAACAAATTAAGTCCAGACTATTTCCAGTAGACGGTAGAGTAATCTTTAATAATACTTCTGAAAATTAATGAAAAGCACCATGAAAGTGTCCTTTTAATACTTGGAGTGTGGTGGGATTCTTTTTCCTATAGGAATTACTGCATGCTATAAAGAGTTCATGTCTATTCCTATTGGTCACTATTCCTTTCAATGTTCTTGTTATCAGTGTGATTTCCTTTGCTCTTGTGCATCTGAATTTTCTCTACCTTTCTTATGAGTTTCGGGTATCACTGTATGGCTCTGCTCTTTTGGCTTGCCCAAACAATCACACGTGGGTGCAGCCAGCAGTCTGGAGAGTAGTAAGAGGTTTTGTTCTTCTGTACTGGTGAAACTGTGACTCTACCTTGAAAATGACAGATTGCATAAGCTGTGTATAAACATACATTTTATCTTGGACTGTGAAAAAATCTGTGGAGAGACTTTATTTAGTATTTTATTTGATGGATATTTCAAATGACCTTTTCTTTTCCAGAAGCAAAAGTATCTATATTTTTCTAACCATGATCATTTTTGATACCCTCTTGAAATTACACTCACCATGAGTATGTCTATGTTGAAACTTTAGGGTAAAGTACTAATATTTTCAAATATCATTATATATGGTAACTAAATTATGCCCCTTTAAGGGTACACAAAGTTTGCAGAATTTATACAAGTGTTTTCAAAATTTGTGACAATTTTGAAAGTATTGATTAATTTTACATTTTTTATTTTTTTATATTATTTGCAGTCAGTCTCTTTAAAATCATGGATAAAAAGTCCTGAGCCAAATACACATCCTCAGCTTACGTAAATAAAAAGTTATATCTGTAGATTATTTTTGTTGTGTGTCTCTGGTTAAAGAGTTTTGTTAAATTCTGATTTATCTGCTTAAACTTACATACATATGTAAGGAGTTTTTTCCTTTCTTGTCCTGAATTCAGTGACTGGTTAAGTGTCTTGATGATCGGGGTAGCAGTCACTTACTGGAAATTGCTGGGGGAGAGACAAATGTTGTGTGTGTATTTGTAAGAAGTGTCATCCTGAAAATATGACCATGAAATGGCTACGTGCCTTGTCCTCAGGAGAAGAGGAAGGGCTTTGAAATATCAGTGGGATCATGGGGACACAGGGAAACAGAGGGTTGGGCTTCTGGCTGAGATAATTAATGAGCTGGTCTTTAGCAGTGTTGGCTGGGTGCCTACTCCAGCTGGTGGTGGCCCACCAGCTCTGCCCCAAAGAAGAGTTGCAGGGCAGAATTTTAAGCTGTGTTCTGTGCTCCCTGACTGCAGTTTTTTTCTCATGGATGCAGAGGGATGTTGGGTGGTGGAGAAGTCATGAAAAACACAGTTCTTGGATCAGCTGAGACTAATAGGAGTAAAGCTGGCAGTGAGCGAGTAATGTCCATAGGTAAAATGGCCAGAAATGTTTGTTTGAATCCAAACAGCACCTAGTGCTGAGCTGCAGCATGCAGCAGGTGATCTGTAAGAATCCTGATTTTCATTCTCTACTCTTGTATGCCATAAATAAAGCAACATGTGAGGAAGGTTTTGGCACAGACATGATTCAGAATCTGAGAGGAGCAGAATGCAGACACATTTGATGCAACTTTTGAGTTGTTTATCTATTTTCTAACTCTGAAGAGGTTAATTCAAAGGATTTTTACAGTGCAACATTTAATGGCAGTAATGTGCTGTTAGGTAGGTGTTGTGGGCACAAGGAGATAACGAGTTGTGTGATGTGGTTATCCCTCTGTTCCAGGACTGGTGCAGCCACAGCTGCTGGAGAGAGTAGAGGGAGGAAGAGAAGTAGCTCCGTAGTGGTGAGTTTGTAAATGTTCACATAGTGCAGGAGTATGAAAACTTGCTTGTAGTGGAAAGAGGAGACAGTACCATAGAATCATTAACTCTGGAAAAGACTACCAAGATCATCAAGCCCAAGCTTTGACTGAGCACCACCATATCAGCTAAACCATAGCACTAAATGCCATGTCCTGTTGTTTCTTGAACACTTCCATGCGGAAATTCCATACGAGACCTCTCTCTCTCTCACCACGACCGGCTAAAAGAGGGGCTAACTCGCAAGGGCATGAGCTAAGAGCACTGAGCTGAAATCACTGAGCTGAAAAATCACTGCTCTGCCCGATGCTGAGAAGCCCCTCTGGCCAGCTGAGGAGCTCCCTGACCCCCCAAGGAGCTGTTCCTAGCGAGACATCCTTTGGGGTGGCTGTGGCTCTCTGAGTCCCAAGCGGCGGACCCCATCCACCAGCTGGCATACTTCCAGGAGTGGTGAGTCCACACTTCACTGAGCAGCCCATTCCAATGTAAAACCACCCTTTCAGTGAAGAAACTCTTCCTGATCTACAACGTGAACTGCACCTGGCTCATCCTGAAGCCATTTCCTCTTGTCCTGCCACTGATTGCTTGGGAGAGGAGATGGACCTCCTTTCAGGCAGTTGTAGAGAGTAATAAGGTCCCTATTGAGCCTCCTTTTCCCCAGGCTAAACTACCCCTACTCCCTCAGCAGCTCCTCGCAAGATTTGTGCTCCAGACCTTTCCCCAGCTCCATTGCCCTCTTCTAGGCCTGCTCCAGCACCTGAGTGTCCTTCTTGTAGTGAGGGGCCTGAGACAGGACACAGGATTCAGCTGCTGCACTGCAGAAGGGTTAGATGGGAAAGGTGTGTGGATCATGCTGCCTGTACTGGCTTTCTGTGTGTAAACTGTGATCTGCTACTTCAAAGGCTGCTCACATCCCCTAAAACCTATGTGTTGGTGTTTGCTGTAATACTGTTGATGCTCATGGGTTGTTTTGTGTCAGTAGGGCATTAATTTACTGTTGGGTCATAGTCCTTGTACATACTGCTCTCTGAAACCAACTTGTATATTCTGAACAAAAGTGAAATCCGTTCAATCCAGAATAAAAATGGGCAGATGATGAATTATTCATCCTGAAATTCTGGCTTGCTCAGCATGACAGTACTACATGGAAAATAGTGTTAGCAGTTCTTAAATTGTTCCCTGTGAAGCTCCAGAGAGTTGCACAAGCTCCTGTACTGTGCAGAGTGAACAGAGGCATGACGCAGTTTGGTGAGACAAAATTATTCAAGGTACTGACAATAAAAGCCAACAGAGTATTTTAAATGGTAACTGAAATGCACTGTTAATATAAGCAAAGTAACATAAATAGGAAAATGAATCCTGATCATAGAATAATTTGTTTTGGAAGAGATGTTTAAATCTCATCTACTCTAATGCCACTGCAATGAGGAAGGACATTTTCAGCTAGATGAGGTTGCTTGGAGCCCTGTGCAGCCCGATCCTGAAAGTTTGCAGGGTTGGGTATCTACCCTCTATCTCTGTGGGAAACCTGCTCCAGTGTTTCAACACCCTCATTGTAAAAACTTCTTATTGCTATTATAAACCAACCCCTTAAAACCATTGTCCCTTGTCCTATTGCAACAGCTTCTGCTGAAAAGCTTGTCCCCATTCTTCTTATAGAACACCATCAAGTACTGGATGGTCTCAATAAGGTCTCCCTGGAGCCTTCTCTTTTCCAGGCTGAACACCTTTCTTAGGCTGTTTCCATAGGAGACTGACTTCATCCTTCAATCATCTTCCAGGCCCTTCTCTGGCCCTGCTTTAACGTGTCTGTGCTGGGCACCACAGAGCTGGATGTAGTTCTCCAGGGACACTCTCACAAGAGCAAAGGGGGACAATCACCTCCCTTGCCCTGCTGGCCCTGCTGTTTTTGGTGCAACCCAGGACACAACCGGCAACCTGGCTGTGAGTGCACTCTGGTGGATCATGGCCAGACTCCCATCTACCAGCACCCCCAAGTCCTTCTTGGCAGGGCTGCTCTTGAGGCATTTGTTCCCCAGCCTTTATAAATATTGGGAGTTTTCTTATGCAATACATATCCTTAAATTTGGTCTCACTGAACCTCATGAGGTTTCCATGGCTCCAGTCCTCATGTCTGTCAAGGTCCCTCTGGATGGGATCCTCAGGTGTGTCAACTGCACCACTCAGCTTGGTCTCATCTGCAAACTTATTGAGGGTGCACTTGATTCCAGTGTCATTAATAAAGATATTAAACAGTATTGGTACCAACACAGACCCCTGAGAGACACCACTTGTCACTATCTCTGTCTGTACGTTGAGCCATTGACCACTACCCTCTGGATGTGACCATTGAACTAATTCCTTATTCACAGGACAGTCCACCCACAAAATCTGTATCTCTCCAATTTAGAAAGGATATAGTGGGGTACCTTGTCAAAGGCCCTATAGAAGTCCAGAGAGCTGACATCTGTAGCCCTTCCCTTGTCCACAGATGAATGCACCCCATCACAGAAGGCCACTGGGTTGGTCAGGCAGGACTTCTCCCTGGTGAAGCTGTTCTGGCTGTCTGGAATCACCTCCCTGTTCTCCGTGTGCTTTAGCACAGCTTCTGGGAGGATCTTGATGTTCCCAGGCTGACAAGTCAGTAGTTCCCAGGGTCCTCCTTTTCACCTTTTTAAAAGATGGGTACATTTTCCCTTTTCCAGTTATATGGACTGGAATGCCATGACTTTTTGGATGTCATGGAGAGTGACTTGGCAACTACATCAGCTAATTCCCTCAGGACTCTGTCAGGCAGCTTGTTGGGTCCCACAGACTTCTGTATGTTCAGGCTCCTCACAAATCTGATCTTACAGTGGGAATCACTTTGTTCCCTCAGTTTCCATCCTGCTGTCCGTCAACTTGGTAGATCTGGAGGAAAGGTTTCCCTTGAAGACTGAAGCAAAATTTGTTGAGTACCTCAGTCTTGTCCTCGTTCCTTGTTACCAGCTTCATTTTTCACCCTTGCTTCTTTTTTCACCCTCCTTTTCTAATTACAAACCTGTAAAAGTCCTTGTTATTCTCTGAGTCTTGCCAGGTTCAGTTGCAGCTATGCTTTGGCCTTCCACACCCCATGCCTACACAACCAAACCTCATCCCTATACTTTCCCCAGGTTACCTGTCCTTGTTTCCATTGCCTGTTCATTTGCTTCTTGCCCTTGTAGTTTGACCAGCGGGTCCCTACTCAGCCATGCTAGTCTCTTGCTCTCCTTGCCTGATTCCTTGCTCCTGAAGGTCAAGAGCTCTCATACTCTATGGAAAGCATCTTTAAAGATCTGCCAGCTCTGCTTTGCTGCCTTGTTCCAGAGGGCAGTCTCCAGGGGGTCCTATTGTCCCTAAAATTCAGGGTCCTGATTTTACTCTTTGCCTGACCTGTATTCTGTAGGAGTGTGAACTCCACCACTGCATGATCACTGCAGCCCAGGCTGCCTCCAATTTTTATGTCTCAGATTAGCTCACTGCATTCATGCCCATCAGGTCCAGTATTTTGTCCCCTCTGGCAGAGCTGTCTATTACCTGGCCCAAGAAGCTGCCCTCCATACATTCCAGGATTCTCCTGCACTGCTCACAGTTTGCTGTGTTACTTTCCCAGTACATGTCAGGGTGGTTGAAGTCCCCCAGCAGGACAAGAGTCTGTGAGTGTGGTGCCTCCTGCAGCTGAAGCATGAAGGCTTCATCAGTTGGCTCCCCTTCTTGAGTGGCTTATAGTGACACCAACCACAAGGTTTCCATCTCCATAGGCACACTGCAGTCATGGGATCTGCCTCCCAAGTTTCAGCAAAGGCAAGTGGGTCACAGCTTTCTAGCAGCACAGTGGCTTCCAGCTCATGTTTGTCATGTGCATTGGTGTAGAGGCTCTTCAGCTGGGCTCTCAGCTGTGTCACCTTCTTAGAGGGGCACTCCTTAATTCCTTTGAGATATTTCACTGATGTTTCCCTGATTGCTTCTATTATCCCAGGTGTCCTTGGCTCATCTCCATACGATTTACAATGTTCTCCAATGTGCTCAACACCTCTGGAGCCACTTGTCTGAGGGCCCTCACTCTGTCCCTTTAACCTTGGTGCATCTTCCCACAGCTTGTCATGGGCAAGCCTGATATTATCCCTCTTCCCTGGCATGTCTAGTTTAAAGCTTTATCAGTGAGCCCCACTGGCTCCTGAGCAAAGAACCCCTTCTCTTTTTGGGAAAGGTTAATCTCATCTGATGGCAGCGAGCCTGGTGCGATGTCGGCCATCCCATTGTCAAAGAAACCAAAATGGCAGTGACAACAGCCACAGAGCCATGAATAAGACTGGTCCATCTGCTTCTTACTTCTTGTTTTTGACAGCAACTGGAAGGGTAGAGGAAGAATTATGTGCTCCACATTACCCTACCAAGCAAGCCAAGGTGTTGATATCTCTTTGAATGACTCTTAGACTGGGATGTTGTGGCTCCACTACCACCCACGTGGAATGCCAGTAATGGGTAATAAAGCTATGCCAGGCTAGGAAGTTTCCTGGAGTTGTCCTGAACTTGGACAACTCCAGGAAACTTCCAGGCATCGGACTTTACTAAGAGGAGCATTTATCCAGCATATTAGACTCTGTTACCCTTAAAAAGGAATCACCTACAACTACAACTCATCTTTTCTTCCTCACAGAGGTGGCTGTGATATCTCGTTTAGGCCTTTCTGACCCTGTCAACACCTCTGGTGTAGCTGGATCTTCATCCTCATCACATGTTGACTGGCAATCCACCTCCAGAGCCTCAAGCATACTGTACAGAGGCACCTGGGGGACTGAGGTGGACAGGGAGGGATTTAATCTGCTGCCCAAGTGAGGACTTTACTTTTTATCCATTTACTCCTTTCTTTGGAACTACTGTTTTCTGCCTGCTGGGGGGAAGATACAGGAGACCCTTGATCATATTTTTTTTCTGGTGGTTGTTCCTGTCACAGGGAGGCAGGTTCTACCAGCCTGTCTCCTTCTCAGACTCCCTGATGCTCCTTAACCATCCTGTTTTCTCTCTTTAGCTGTGCCACCAGGCTGAGCAAATCATCCACCTGGTCACACAGGTGTTTTTTGTGCTGCTGTCCAATACCAGTGATGGGTGGAACCCAACTGAAATTGTCCTGGAATCCTTTCCATGCTTCAACCCACTTGGCAGCACCAGATGAAAAGGTAAACAGGAGGTTGGAAATTGTTAGTGAAGGGCTGAAGCAAACAAATGACAATTCTACTTGAAATGGGCCTTTGCACTGACTGGTGCATGGCAGAGCAGGAGCTTCAGGTGGAGTCAAGAGAAGTAAAGTATTTGGCAGAGTGAAGTGTTTGGCCTTTGCTGGAATCATTTTCAGAAGGTAGAGATAGTGAAGGGCCATGGAGGAAGGGAATTTTGGTATTTCATCCAGGTTTTAGAACTTAAAATCATCTTCAAGGACAGGTTACCAATCCAGCAATGACAAACGGCAGAACCACGGGTCAAATGCTAAAATAGTCGTTAATATTAAGGCAATAGGAACACAGGTAGTCAGCAGTTCTTGAGAAGCACCCAGTGGGGTGTGTTGAATACTCATCTAATTTTAGATGGTTCCACCTAAGCTATTAGAGTGGCTAATTTGTTTTTTTTATGGGAACATAAAAGTTTTCTTCAGCTCAACACCTTTTTTACATGTGAGCCATTCTTACATAACTACATCTTTTTCAGTTTTCTGTGATGCAGCTGGTTTCCTTCAGATGCAGATTCACATCCTTCATTCAGGGAAGGGCCTCTTAACACTCTGTTTCCTGGTGTGGTTTCTGATAGCCCTGTTGTAGGGGGGTGATACTTATATGGTCCTGAAAATTTGTCTTGCCTAGTAAACGCGTACAGAATTATATGTACAAGCATTGGCTTCTAAGTGGTGTTGGTACATTCATGGCAGTATTAGCAGTGTGAGTTTGACTTTACGGGTGCTTCTAAGCTCTGAGGCTGGATTCTTCAAGGGCAGGACAAGCAGGGGAAGTTTGCAGAGGGATAAGGGTCCATGGTCCCTGCTGTGGCTTGTTAGCATGAAGGCTCCACCTGCACTGGGAGACGCCCAAGGACAGTGGTTGCTCCCACCCCGCTGGTGCTGCTCTGCCCATGAGGGCCTTGGCACGGGCTTCTCCTGGATATGACTTCAGGGAAAGGGGAGTATCCTGGAGGAGGGACCTTTGCCAACACTGGGTGAACCAGGCTGATGCATTTTTGGTGTGGGCCATGCTGCACCACAGGATGGGTCCTGACATGTTTTATGCAGTTGTGAATCAAGTTGTGAATCCTGGACCTAAAGGTTGATGTGAGGCTCCTGGGCACAGTGCTGGGCACTGGTTCGTATACTTTTTATGTGTGGCATAAATGTACCCCTCACCTATATTTCAACATAAATAAAACCCTGCTATTAAGGTTTTAAGTTACAAAACTTTACCACCTTCCCTGTGACAGGATCTATTTGCTGCCTCTGCATTTCCTATGCCAGAACAGTGCTTTTATCAAGTGCTTTGCACTTGGGTCTGCTGGAAGAAACTCTTGCAGAGTAACATTGGTAACAAGTCATTGGTTGCTATTTTGGGAATGTGGTGGATGTGCACAGCCTTTGGCTAATTTTTGCTTTGCTTTTTAAGATGTGGATTGAAGTGTATTTTGCTGATGAGGATCCCATCCTGATGCACAACCTGTTGCAGACACATAAATCTCATCAAGATGGGATAAGATAGGGTCATCTGCAGGAAACCTCCAGACCCCTACCTCCATCTGCTCTTGAACCCTTAAAAACATCTTCAGTGACTGGAAAGTGATCCTGTTAACCTTGAGCCTTACACTCCTTTTTCTAGGCAAGTTTTCTCTTTCAACTTGGAATCAACAGGAAGCAAGAGAAACTTTTGCAACAGGCTCTCTTGGGATGCTGGGGTACTTGTCCTGCCTGGCGTCTTTTCTGATGCTAGAAAACTTTCCTGACTAATGCTGCCTATTCTGCTCCAAGGTCTCCATCTCTACTGACATCACCAGGCAGGATTCAGATCCAGTACCTGGGTTTTTCTGTGCCAAAGGTGAGCTGTAAAGTGCCACCACCATGGCTTGGGCTTGGCCATACGGTAACTCGGAAACCACAGGTATTTATGGGGGGTGGAAACTTGGTGTTGGCTTATTGGTTGTTTCCTGTTGTCCATGGTTTAACCCCAGCCAAGGCCCAGGAAGCTGCTCACTCACTCCACCACCAGTGAGATCAGGGAGAGGATTGGAAGGGTAAAGGCCAGAAGACTCATGGTTGAGACAGAAACCACTTAATAGGGAAAGCAAAAGCCACACACACAAGCAATGCAAAACAAAGAATTCAGTTTCCCACAGGCAGGCAGGTGTTCAGCCATCTCCAGGAGAGCAGGGCCCCATCACATGTAAAAGTGACTTGGGAAGACAAGCACCATCACTCCAAACATACCCTCCTTCCTCCTTCTTCCCTCTATATACTGAGAATGATGTCCCATGGTCTGGAATATCCCTTTGGTCAGTCTGGGTCACCTGTCCTGGCTGTGTCTACTCCCAACCGTCCCTGCACACCCAGCTTCCTCACCAGTGTGGCTGTAGGAAAAGCAGAAAAGACCTTGGCTCTGTGCAAAGCCTTGCTCAGCAATAACAAGAACATCTCTATATTATCACAGCACAAATCCAAAACACAGCCTCTGACCAGCCACTGGGAAAAACCACTACCTCTACCCCAGCCAAAACCAGGACACCTTTGTACACTAAGGGCACTTGCTGGTTGCTGTAGGGCATACATGGGTGCTGCTCTCTCTAGAATGCATTTGGTGATTACATTTTCTACCCCATACAGGCTAGTTTCTCCTGCAAATGACATCTGGAAACAGACAGTGCATATGGATGTTATCTGCAAGCCCAGTGTGGGATAATTAAATCAGAGCTTTCTTGTTTCATGTGTCAGATCACATCAGCATCATTCTACACTATACAGTGCCTACACACAAGTACCTGTCTGTGGCATATGAAAATGAGACTCACAAGCTGAGAGCAAAATGAATCTGTTTATTACAGAGTTAAGACAGTACTTATACACTTAGTGTGAGAATCTTTGTTCAGTCCTTCACACACAACCCAGTTGCAGGTCGGTAATAAAGTTAGTTTACTCAAGGTTTGCAGGCTTTCAAAGAAATAGGATGCTTTTCTTGTTCTCAGATAATGTGTAAACTAGGTTCTTCTGTGCTTCCCAGGAATTTTCTGCAGTGTGAGGCTTTGCTGTTTCCTTTCACCTGTCACTGCATTAAGAGCAATCATCATGAGATTAACAAAAAGGATTTTATTAGTGATCAAACAATGAATAAATGGTGACTAATTGATATCTGAATGAAAATCAAATGGTAATCAAAGAGTGATTGGGTAGGTATTGGGTCTGGCTGAGATGGAGTTCATTTTCCCCACAGCAGCCCTCACAGGGCTGTGCTCTACATTGGTAGCTGAAAGGTGTTGGTAACTCCCCAGAGTTTTGGCTCCTGCTGAGCAGAGCTGGCACAGCACCAGCACTGCCTCTCCAACACTCCCTGCCCATCAAGGGGCTGGAGGTTGGCTAGATTCTGGGAGGGAACAAAGCTAGGACAGAGGACTCAGATTCCCCAGAGGGGTATTCCATACCATATGACATCAGCTCAGATAGAAAAGCTACAAAAATGAGGAAGAGAGCACATTTATTTTTTTACAATCTTTGCCTTCCATAGCAGCTGCTCTGTTGCTGTGGCCCTGGTTCCTGGGAAGCAGCTGATGGGAAGTAGAGAATCATTTTATTTTTTTCTTTTCTTAGCTTGTGCATGTGCAAACTTCTGCTTTTGCTTTGGGTAAACTCACTTATCTCAATCTATAAGTCATTTTCCATCTTATTTTCTCTCACTTTCCATCTGAGGAAGGGAGTGACAGAGAAGCTCAATGGGCACCTGGCCTCCAGCCAAAGTCAACTCCACCACAGAGCAACAGCTGAATTTGTGACTTGATGATTACTTAAATGATGATTCACAGTGATACACTGCTACTTCTTACACGTGTAACAACAGCTGGATAATGCCACTAGAATATGGTGTAACTCTGGGCCTAAGGAACACTGTTACTTACCTTGCTGGGGATATCAGATGATGGCTAAGGGGTCTCAGTCTGAAGGAGTAACTTTGAAGGATGTCCCTCCTCAAAGCTGTGCCAGGGGAGGTTCAGGTCTTGGACACCAGCAGGAATTTCTTCAAAGAAAGGGTGATTAAACATTGGAACAGGCTGCCCAGAGAGGTGATGGAGTCACCATTCCTGGAGGTGTTTAAGAAAAGACTAGATGTGGAACTCAGTGACATGGTCTAGTTGACATGGTTGTGTTCCATCAAAGGCTGGACTTGGTAATCCTGGAGGTCTTCTCCAATCCAAGTGATCCTGTGGTTCTGTGCTTTAGGGGAGATCACTGCTGTGCCACCCTTCAGCAGAGTGCAATGACCTGTACAGATTTTTATAAAGTGATTGACTCAGAGCCTGCCCCACCTCTGGTGTACGTGCAGGAGCGCAGCCACTGCTGTGTTAATCATGTCCACTCTCAGCTCAGCTGATACTCTTCACTCACGGTAAGATGTAGCCCAGGCTCCTCCATTCCTGGAAATGTGTAACCCAGCACAACTCTCCAGAGCTGTATAGCAGGGCTGACATCAGGGCTCTTGTCAGAGTTGCCTGAACCACTGTGCTGTTCATCCACCTAGAGCACAGCTGGAGGGAGATGTGGAGGCCAGGAAGGCACTGGCTGCCAGGGAAAGCTACTGTGTCTCAGATTGCATCAAAGCTCTTGTGTGGATGGGGAGGGAGCTGGGTACTGGGCAAGCCCCTGCCTGCTGGAGAGGGAAGGGCTGTACTCCCAGCACAGCTGCTGGTACAGAATGCAGGAGTTAAAATCCTTCCCCACCCTGAAAACCAGGTTACTGCGGCATGGGTTCAGCTTTTGCAAAGGCTGATTTGGTAAGAGGTCAAACAACACTCAGTGGTGCTGAGGCCCACAGATCAGAACTCAGTCCTTCAGCAGAGGAGGGCCAATAGGGGAACATACTTAAACAATGTGGGCATACAGGATTCCATGGGAGCTGCTGGATCCATTCCTGGATGTGAGGAGAGCTGACAGGTGTCAGAGAGAGGCTACTCTCAATGTCCTGTGAATGACAGTGGTGATCCTGAGGCCTGGACATCACTCCTGTCTTCAGGAACAGCAAGGAGGAGGATGAGGAAAGCTGTAGGACAGCTAGCCTCACCACAAACCTTGGGAAGGTGAGACAAATAGTCCTGGAAACCACTCCCAAACATACAAAGAAGGTGCTTGGGAGTACTCAGTATGGATTTACTAAGGGAAACCCAAACTTAATGCACTGACTGAACAGTGGGGCCCAGGGATCATGATCAACACAATGATTTCCAGCTAGAGGCCATTCCTAGTGCTGCACTCAGGGATTGATACTGGGGCCAGTACTGTTCAGTGTCTTTGCTAATGACCAGGGCAACAGACCCCCAGCAGCTGGCAGGTGATACAAACCCACAAGGAGCAGCTACAGAGCAGAGGGTTGTGCTGCCATTCAGGGGGACCTGGACACGCTGGAGAAGTGGTGCAATGCAAAGTTCATGAAGTCCAGCAACTGCTGGAAAACAACATGGCAGAAAAGCTGCTATGTTCCTGGGAAAAAGTTATTTCCCCTGGAATCCTGGGAAAAGTCAGTTCACTTCTGCTGTGGTGACCACCAGCCTTCTGGGCTGCATCAGGTAGAGCTGCTGGTACATTTGCCAGCAGGTGGAGGAGATGGCCCTGCTGTTGGCTCAGCCCTGGCAAGAGACATCTGAGTGCTGAGTTCAGTGCTGGACTCCCCTGTATGACAGACAAGGACACACTGAAGGACCATGGAGACTATTAACATCTTGGAGCACCTGTCATAGGAGGAGAGGCTGAGAGAGCTGGGACTGCTCAGCTGGGAGAAGAGAAGGCTTAGAGGGATATTATTCATGTGGATAAATATTCAGTGGGTGGAGGGAGTAAAGAAGAGTGACAGTCACTGACAGTCAGTGGTGCACAATGACAACAGCCAATGGGGAAGAACTGAGACACATGAAATTCCATTTTAACGTAAGAAAAAACTTCTTTCTCTGTTTAGGTGGTCATACACCTGGGCAGAACATCCAGAGAGACCGTGGAGTCTCCATCTCAGGAATACTCAAAACTCAAGTGGCTGTGGCCCTGAGCACCCTGTGCCAGCAGCCCTGCTATAAGCAGGAGTGTGGGCTGGACAGCATGGGTTTTTTCCTTTAGCTGTGGCATCTGCCTCCTCTTTTTCAGTGTGATAATCACCAAGCTGTCCCTGTGATAGGGTAACATATCCTGCTGGCAATTCTGCAGCAGCCCCATAAAAGATAATTAAGCCAGGTGTAAAATGTTCCATACTATGGAAGCTTGGAAGATAAGTGGGCTCGTGTATGCAGCAAACTCCAAAAGCTGAGCCAATCAAGGATTATTGGTAATAACAGCCAAGGATTGCTGTGGCTGGAAAAGGGGCCATAGGAGGAAGGGATGTGATGTCTGAGACAAACATCCTTGTTCTGGCTCCTGGAGATAAGCACAAGACAGCCAAGAAACTTATCTCTAGGGCAGGAAAAACTTATCTATAAAAAAATACCCCCACAAAGCCTGGGTGTGTGCCCCAGGACACCCCATCAGCTGGATTGGTGCTGGAGCCAGGACTGGTGCTTTCTTTTTCTCTCTCCCTTTCTTTCTCTCCCCTCTTTAATCCATCTCTCTCTCTTTCTATTTGCCCTGCTACTGCACCTTTCATCCCACTCCTTTTCCAAACTCCGCTGCTGTGTGCCTAGGTAGGAGGCCAGGGATTAACATGCCAATTTCCAGGCCATGCATGTAATTTACTAATAAAACTTACTGAACTTTTGTGGACCCTCTTACTTCTGTCATTCCTTTTGATCATGAGCATCTATGAATCTTGGGTGCTCCCTTCCCCTTAATGTTGGGACACGGCATGTACCATGAGTGAAAATTATGTGACTAAACACCTTATTCCCAACATTAGTCATGTTACAGTTACGCTAATTTTTGTGTCTTTAATTAGTCTAACAGTTCTTTATAGCTGTAAATACTTAATTATTTTGTGTCCTCTACAGAATTACGCTGTTTGTAGTATACAGGCAAACATCAAACCTATTTACACTGTATATGCATTCTCACTCATGGTTCTTCTAAAAAAAAAATTGTATATGGAATCATCAGTCCTGGCAAACTATCCAACACCTTTATTTCCAATTTCATTGTTCATTTCTGGTACAAAAGTCAAACTTGCACAAATAGTTATTCAGAACAAAAATCCCAAAGGATTTATACATAAACAATTCCATGCAGCATTTATAATGTACAGTACAAAATATACACTGTTTAGTAGAGATACAGGCTGCATATCATGCCAAGATTTAAACAAGGGTTATACAGTCTAGTGCTGATGGTTACATTTCATAGAGACAGCTGTAGGCACTGCCTTGAAGCACAGAAAAGACAGAGTTCTGAACACTGGTACTTGCCTCATCCTCAGGCACCAACTCCTCATTTCAGGTTTGGAGAAAAGCCTTAGTCCTTTTCCATATTCATAGAACAGTTCTGAATTCATCAAAAATGAAGCTTGGCACGTGTGCTTCAACAACCTGAGGGGCACAGAAAGGCACAGTCAGGCATCTGCATTATCCATTTGTTGACCATTCATCCATTAGTGAGCATATCCAATCTGTGACTCAAGCACACACACTACAGACCTGATCCACCCTGCCACCAGGATGTGCTCCTGGATGGGCACAAAGCAAGGAAAGAACAGCACAGCCAGGGCAGGGAGGAGATGCCAGGAGCACAGGTACTGTTTAGGACTGGAGGAATGCTGCTGTCCTCTCTGCTGTGCCTCCACACAGCATCAGCCACAGCTGCAGGACTGACACAGGGACCTTCTACCACACAGAATTGTGGGCTGGCAAGAGGAGACTGGAACAATCTCCCTTCATTGAGAGTATTAGCTGGAAATGGCTATTGAATGCTGATTCAAGAACCATGGAGGTAAAGCCTGTATATATCAAACAGGATTAGACTTATATTTAATACTAAAGAAAGAAGGAAGAAAGACAGAAAGAAAGAAAAGAGAGAGAGAAAAAGAGAGAGGAAGGGTGGAAGGAAGGGCAGAAGGAAGGAAACATTATCTTCAAATGCAGTTAAGTTGTATTTAAACCTGAAATAAAGTCTCTCTACAAGTAGAGTTTTAGCACTTCACTTGCATGTGAGACAAGAAAGCTGCCTGGGAAATCATGCTTTGGCAGGAGGGGAAGAAAAGACTGCATACAGTGTTTCACCAAAATTTAGACTTGCTAATTAGCTTTTTGCCCTGTGTTTAGAATACTGCTAAGTTCAGTATTACTTGGAAACATATTGGAACTTCTATTTTATTTCCTTCCTTCCCAACAGCCCCCAGCACTATATACTGAAGATTAAATTTAGCAGATTTTTATACACTGAAGACCGAATTTAATTAATTTGTTTGAAATTGGCAGGAAGTGAAATCCTTTATTTATCAGTATTAATCTGTTTATTCCTGTGGTAATGGGACTCATCTCTACAAATCAGGGCAGCTTCTGCATCAGCAGGACCTTGACCTGTTAGTTGTTATGTTGGCTCATTTGTAGCACAAATAGAGGTGTGGGCAGATCTGACCAGATCCCTTCATTGGCTAAAGTGGAGTGGGTGCACAGATTCCCTGGTATTTTTTACAGGGAAAATGCTTGGGGTGTTCAGGGGCACATTTAGAGACATGGAATTCTTTCTTACCTTTCTTGGTAACTTGGTGTAGCGAATGTAATCCTCCAGGAACATGAGGGCACCCACTACATCCGCAGGCATTTCTGGAATCTTCTGGCTAAATTTAAACCACCATGAAAATCACACTCTTGCTAATCAACCAGTTACTTGGATTAAATTACCTGAAATGCCGGCCTTCAAATAATACCATTTCCACTAGGTGCCATATGATTCCATTACAAATAGAAATAGTGTTTTAATCTTCTATTTAGTAAAATATATTGTTATCATGTAATGCAATCATGGAATGGTTTTGGCTAGAAGGAACCTTAGAGATCATGTAGTTACAACAGCCCTGCCATGGGCAGGGACAATTTCCACTGGACCAGTTTTCTCAGGGCTCATCCAACCTGGTCTTGAACACCTCCAGGCATGGAGCATCCGCCATTTCTCTGTGAAACCTTTCCATTACCTCACTACTCTCATGGGAAAGAATTTCTTCCTCAACACTCATCTCAACATCCCCCCTATTTAGCTTAAAATCATTCTCCCTTTTCCTGTCCCTGTCAGCCCAAGTAAAAAGACCCTCTCCATCCTTTTTATAAGGTCCCTTCAAGTACCGAAAGACTGCAAATGTCAACTACGCTCTCCTAGAACAAAAATAATGAAAAAGCAGAGCTTTTTCACTGCTGAAGTCCTCTTCACAGAGGTGATACTTGGGGTAAAAAGTAAAAGAGGATACCTTGTGCACTGCTCCATGGTTGAACGAATAAACTGGCCAATCAGAGCCAAAAATTGTTCTGTGTATCTTGAATGAAACTGTTTCAACAGGGTAAGGAGCCCCAGAACCAAAGGAAGCCAGTCAATTTGATCAGCTGGCCGCTTGCACACCACTCCTGCACAGAAAAAACCCCCAAATAACACGTGTTTATAAAACATATAAAACATATAAGAACATATTCTTATAGCACAGGCTAACTTACGTAATATACTCTTCATGGTTTTTTTGCTGTCTTCACTTCTGCTTGCCCAGACAAAAAAATTCAAAGCTAATGTAACAACTGCATGTTTTCCATGGTGAATGGCTTAGTGATATTAACTAAGGCATAGGATAGAATGAGAAATCCAGGAGTCTGGATTCTGTTTCCTACCCTAACAAAACTGTATGAACATCACAGATGAAAGTCAGGAACTATGTATTTTCTATGCAGTTAATTTTGCTATCTTCTCTACAGATAATTTCACACAGGTTTTAATTAGATTTAGACAAACAACTTACACATTACCTAAATTTCTGTTGTACTGAAGTTTGGGAAACTGGGAAATGAGGAATAGGAAGTTGATGGTAGGAAAATATGGCAGACGTTTTGTTGTTATGTAGATCTGAGGGGAAAAAAAAAAAAAAGACTAGTACAGGTCTTCTACATATTTTTTTTTTCTAAGTTAATATAAAAATAGAAAAAAGCAAACTGCACCAGGCACCAGAATGTAAGCCTGACCTTATTTAATGGATTGTGAATGCCAGCAGCTTCCAGATAAGCTGTTATTTCATACAAAAGAGTGTTGTCTTCTTTAGGATAAGGTAGTGTTGGATTCTGATAATGTGCTTCAATGTCAGCCAGTATTGCTCTAAAAGGAAAACAGATTATATTCAATAATTTTAAAAGTTATCCCCGAACAAACCTTACATGATGCCACATGTCATACCAATAAAAAATTTCAAAGATACAAAACCTCTACATGGCCACAATCAAGAGTAAAGCACCTTTTCCACAGTACCTTTTCACAAACATCGTATTTGATTCAAAATCAGCACCACAAATATTCTGTTCCTTTTCCTCATCTAAATATGACTTCAGAACCAGGTATAAGCGAATGCTATTAGAAACTGCATGTTCAAACTAATTACTTGCAAAGTATTTATTTTTAATGTTTTTCCTGGGTTAAAATTCAAATACTGATCAACAAAAACCTGCACACAAATCAGATTCCACATTTTGCTGTAATTTAAATTTTAAGGATTGCTGAGCTGATAACAATTACACGACAGTCATACATGCAACTCTTCAGCACATTTTGCTTCTTACTTATTGAGATTTTCCAAAGCAGCAGCCAAATGCTTGGAATCAAACCTGCAGGAATAATTTAATTCATTGGTAATCTGTCGTCTTAAAATCTGCATCTGACCAACCTGTTGATACAAACACAAAAAGGGTGGTGTGTTAGACTGAATGCAAAGAAGGAAGAGTGGAGTCAAAGACTGCCCCTAACTGCACAGTGCACTCAAGAGCAGAGATGTTGTCACAGCGCCAGAAGTTCACACAGAGTTCCTGGTTGCAGGTACAGGCCATGGGAAAAGAGCACAAAGAGGTAACAGGTATAAAACAACTTGCTTTTCATTGGTCAGGGAAAATGCCTGTACTCTGTTTCCCACCTCTCTGTAATTCTTAGGGTCAGCATAGCAGGAGAAAAAAACATCAGAGAAGCTCATTGCAGTCAACCTTCTCCTTTCCTGGCCTTTCCTCCACTCCAGAAACAGAAACAAACATTCACAGCACTCTGAAAAACACTGGTGCCAAGATAATGGGACAGCCAGCTTGTTTAAATCTTCAGCACATTACAATGCCTTCTGTGGCAAGGCATGTCTGGGAAATGCTACTGCTCCAAACTTTATCCTTGGGCACATCATGGTCACAAGGCACTGTGAGGAGTCTCAAGAGCTCCTGATACTGCCTAGATCAGATCTCTAGTGCCAGACTCCAGTTTTGGTGAATTACTTCTTATGAATCTCAGAGCTAAGCACTTTGTGGAGTGTGAGGTGTGTGATGAAGTACGTTTGGTCACTAAATCGGGGTGAAGGGAAATAGATGTAATAAAGTACATTTGTTCACTAGATCGAGGGGTGAAGGGAAATAGATAAGGTATGTCTGTTCACTAAATCAAGGACAAAAGGAGATAGATAATGATGTCTGCTCACTAAATCAAGGATGAAAGGAGACAGGTAAGTTGTATAACTTTACTGACCCCTTCCTGTTGAGATAAACATTTCCAGGGACATGCTAATTGCGACGATTAACCGCATCTGAAGAAGACTAATCAAGACCCTAGCAACACGGAGATGGACATGCGCCAAGTACACCAAGGACAGTCACATCAACAAGGAACAGAACTGTATAAGAGGACACCAGAGACCCCGGGTCGGCGCGGCAGTTTTGCGGGACGAAGAGGCCCCTGTCGCCCAGCGCTGAAAATGCTTTTGCTTTGCTTGCAATAATTAATAAATTTTCAATTGGAAACCACAATTGGCTTTTGGTCATAAATTGGTAACAAGGTGCTCATACAAATGAAGCTCATGAGCTTTTGCAAACCCAGCTCTTGCTTGCCTCACTCGTGATGCTACACAATTCCAAATCCATGTAATACAACACTCTGTAAAATCAGCAGATTAAAATACCACAGAATCACAGAACCATTAAGATTGGAAGAGACTCTTGATATTGAGTCCAACCTGTGACCAAACAGCACCACGTCAACTAAACCTTGGCACTGAGTGCCACATCTAGTCTGTCCTTAAACACCTGACAGTGACTCCACGCTTCCCTGGGCAGCCTGTTTCAATGCTTAATGACCTTTTCTATGAAGAAATTCCTCCTGATGTCCAACCTGAACCTCCCCTGTTGCAGTCTGAGGCCACGTTCTCTTGTCCTGTCACTGCTGCCTGGGAGAAGAGGCCAACTCTCACTTGGCTACAGCCTCCTTTCACAGAGTTGTAAAGAGTAGTAAGGTCTCCCCTGAGCCTTCTCTTCTCCAGACTGAACACCCCCAGCTCCCTCAGCTGCTCCTCACAGGACTTACCCTCTAGACCCTTCACCAGCTCTGCTGCCCTTCTCTGGACATGCTCCAGCACCTCCATGGCCCTCCTGAACTGAGGGAAAATATAACCAAAGAGCCTCAAATGAACTCTGAGTAACAATAAGCCACATGAACCTACCTTCATTATGGAGTCTAAATAAGCTGTCCATATCTTCTGTGTTTTTGCAATTGCTGCAGAATAAACCTTGTTTGAATTTGCTGAGAAAACAAGAAGGGTGAGGTGTTAAAAAAAGAAAACAAAAGAGAAATAAATGCAAGTGTATAAAGACAATTGCTTTCTTTCAACTTAACCAGTAAGCACTTACCTATAATTCCTTTGAGGGGACTGACAGCACTCATAAGTGCTTTTAAGGTATCCTGTACTGATCTGTCACGCAATATATTTTTCTGAAACATACTGAGGAAATTCTAAATGAAAGAAAGAAGTAAGTAAAATTATCACACGTGCCCTTTATGATTAATCTTGATGGCACTGAAGCCACATTTTTTAACAGCAGGGAAAGACTATTTCCACAGATGAAGAATTGAGGAATTCTGTAGTTACAATTTTTGCTTTTTGGAGGTATGTTAATCAGTGTTAGGACAATTAGAACATCCCCCTTGTCAGTATCTAATATCCACTATGGACAAATATTCATTCAATTTTTCAGGAAGAGCTGTGTTCATTGATACTTATTTCTCTTAAAATCTCTAGCCAGGCTAGAACTAGATTCTTCTCAGGAAACAGAAAAACTTGGTTTCACATAAGAGATATTAGAGCAACAGTCATTACATAGAATTGACACCTTATGTATCATGGTAGATTCAAACAATCTTTGTTGATACCTAGACAGAAAAACCTAAGTTGACCTGAGATCAACTTTTAAGTAGACACAGTGTGCACCTCCAGAAAGCATCCCCAGACAACCTTGCAATTACACAGCAATTACTTACTTAAGAGCACCAACTCCTAGAATTTCATTTGTATTTGAAATTCTCACTTTTGGGGTTAACGAACAATTTTTCAAATACTTTTGATTTAATTTTACCATTTCAGTAATTAACAGATTTTTTTATTTACTTCACTGTTAAACAATAAAGCATTGTGGCCTTGAGAAATTGAAGTTCAACAATTACCTGCAGCTCCTTTACAATCATGAAACACAGCAGCCTGTCTAGGCCATTGAGACCAAAGGTACCCAAAGTATCTTGGATCTCTGAGAAGAGACGACTACTGGTTACTTCCTGATGAGTTTTGATATCATACCAGGTATTCATCTGGTCAATGTAACACGTGATTCTGAGGAAAAAATCAGCAAACAACTTCAGAAAAAGCTGCAGACAGTTCCTGTGATACTCTCATAATGAGTTACCTTTCTTAGACAGATGAGAAAGACTCTCCAGGTGTCTCAGGTAATGTTTAGCTATTCCTCTCTCCACCAGGGTTCTGTCACCCTTCCCTGATTTCTCTCTCCTCCACTTGTTTAACACACAGTTTTCCTTCTTAGACTAAAATCACCACTTTTCTAGACTAATATTTAAAATGTACAGGATGGATGGGATAAATCTGATTTTAGATAAAGATATGACAGCTAAGGAAAAACCATCTCTTGTATTTTGGTTTGTGTATGGTGGAATTGGAGCTATCCAATGCATGGTGCTTGTGACACAAACTACTTACTTTGGGTCTGTGATCCTCAGGATTTCTCTGCAAAGACGACCAATAAATGTTATGGATTCATCCACAGGTGTGAATTTTGGTATAGGAATATGAGTCGATTGGTATATACTTTGCCAGTCTTGAATCTGAAAAATAAGTTTTACAGTAATTAGAAGTGTTCCCATTGCACCTTTTAAATTTTTTTAGAAATTTTCCTTTTGTTAGATTTAAAAGAAGCACACTGTAACACAATATTGTAAATTACACATAGCAGAACAACAAAAACAAAACAAAGAAAAGAGAAGAATTAATCTTATTATAAAAAGACATTAAAATATTCTGGTACTTTCCTCTTATGTATAAATAATGCTGAAACATTTCAGAATAAGCTGGGGGCAGATGTATAACACAGTAGTTAGCACATTCAGTTGAAGTCATAGTGGTATGAACAAGAGGTACACATGCTCCATCAGTCACAGGCTCTAACAGCCAACTATAAAGACATTTATCAACTTTTTTGTTGGTTTTGGGTTTGAGCAGCACCTTTGTTCTTAAGAAGTTATTGCACTCCTGTTCCACATTGTAGTTAATAATACGAGACACTTCCTCTTGCCAAATTTTTAAACCATATATGTTGACATAATCCTGGATATATTCAAATGATCGATGGAACCCATCCATTGTAGCTGCCATTTCTTTCAGTTTGGGCATGAGCTCACTTGGCTGGAGATAAACAACAAAAAGATAAAACCAAAACTGTGAACAAGCAGAATTAAAAAGAAGTAAATGACTTCTAAATACCCTTACAGAACAACCTCTAGAGCATTTCACTGTGGTCCAGCCAGATCCGAAAAGCACAGAGAAGTTTGATATCTGAATTAATTCTTAGTAAATATTTTTTCCTCCCACTTCTTATATTTATTTTTCCCTTCAGTGGTACAATTGCTTGATCTGAGAGGTTCGACAATCTGGACAGGATCAAAATAAGGAATCACTCCCTTTTTTATCATTCCCTATCTATGTTTACTTGGCCTATCTGACCTGTCAATCAACACAAAGGCAGTGCTGTGAATCCAGAATTGACAGAATGCTTTGGAATAGAATAAAAATATATTTTTTAATTCTGTGTACTTTTAGCAGTTTATAAACTCATTTGAACATTAAATAAAGCATTCCAAACAATCTTCATTAGTCTAAAACTTTTTTACAAAAAGGAAATCTCCACATAAAAGCAAAACTTATTTTTTAGGAGGCAATAAAAGTAGTCCCTGCACACCCATGACACATAAAAAATTAAAACCAACCTTGGCTCTAGGATTAAAGATGAGTCCCCTGTGAAGGGCCAGAGCCACCCGCTTCACCAGCTCCTTCCTGATTCCATCCTCTAGTAACTGTTTTGGGTCCACCTAAGTAGAAAAAACACTTTTCCTTTAAAGTCAGAAAAATTTAAAAAGTATAAAGAATTTATTTTGCACCCATGATGATATTAACTATTTTCATTAAATAGGAAAACACTGTTAAAAGATGCATTTAACCACCAGATCTTGTCCAAAGGATGAAAATTTACATACTTCTACTAGAGAATAAATGTTTTCTTTAAGTTAAATGGCAAAAATTTCTAGTTCCCATATTCACCCTTTGTTCATGATATGCTGAGAATGTTGTACAATTCTAAGAAGCCAGTATGCATTAAGAATGTTTCTTCAATAATACTTGCTTCTAGTTCTCAAAGAGGTATCAATGTAGCCTTAATGTAAAACTGCAGGACAGTTTATACCAATGGCAGAAACTGCTCCTCAGAAAAGCTTTCCAGCAAGAAAAACCTCCAAAGATCACCAACTATGGTGAATGAATCTATCTATTTACAATGGGGACTGCAGGTTCCCAGGAACCTGAAAAAATATAGTTCTTACCTGGCTGCCAATTTAGGCATCGCTGTTCGAAAATGTATATGCAAACTTAAATTTTCTTCTCTTTTTATTTTTCCTTGAGGTCTCATATATTGTGCTATTATCTGTGCTAAAGTGCTAATTGCCACCAAACAACCTTTTCCTACTGAGATAATGGATCATTACCTTGATGATACCAACTAAAGTAGTTTTCATCATGAGGATACCTTCAGTGAAGATTGAAATTGCATGGGTTAGCTTGGCAACCTGTAACAGAAAAAAATTCATTAAAGTGATTCAACAGATGTAAATAATTACCCTAAAAAAATTCCATGTTTCCCAGTAATAGCTTCTTATTTTAGATTCAAATAATTTGCACTGATACACTTTCAACTTTACATCTTGTTCTAGACTTACTTTTTTAATTACCTTCCTTTTAGTCAGATAAATAGAGGTGTGTTAGCAGCAGGAAAGAACAGGCACCTCTCAGAGGCTTCAAAGGGATTATGGAAGGGAAGACCAGCCATATCTTGTGTGCACAAATATTATGGACAAAACTCTGAGCTGGCACCTTTGAAAAGGCTGGGAACACAGCTTACAGTAGTTATTCTATAATAAAGCCTGCTGCCACCATTAGTCCTCCTCAGTATTCCCACTGATCTAATACAGTAGCACATTCAGTTAAGTTTTACAATTACTGACAGTTATTATCCTTATGCTCAGAGTTCAGACAAGGCAGTCTTTTGCCTTTCATGTATTTACAACACAGAATAGAGAAGACACACTTCAGATCTACAGTTCAACAGAAATTGGAAGTGAAAAGCTTTAGCATAAATTGTTTCCTTTTTACCTCCTCAAAATAAAACATTACTCAGCACTGCCTCCTCCTCTGCTCCTACCCAACACTTTAAAAAGTCTCATGGGGAGGTCTAAACCTAATGTTCAGAACTGAGTATCAGCTTCATCAGAGATCACAGCTTGCTTCCAGAAAACACCTAACAAGTGAGCATTTTGGCAAAATCTCCAGGAAAAAGCTGGCATCTTAACTGATGCAACTTAGTAGATTCTTTGGGGAAAAGACTTACTCATCTACTCAGGTTTTCGTGTTTCATCTTCCTCTACTGAAAATAAAACCACATAATTTTAATGTTCGCTCACTCTTCCAGACTGGTTACAAAGCGGAAGGAAAACCATAGACAAAATGAGTAACAGCAGCTTTATCTAATCAAATCAGCATGCCTCCATCCTCTCCTCACCTGAGAGCAGCAATAAGCTTAACCCTGCTTGCTTATTCAGTCTTTGACCTTCTCCTCTTAGAACAAGAATGCCAAATGTGGAGGGCTTCATTTCAGACTCAGGTATTCAGGGTTCCATCCTCTCCAACAAATAAAAATATTTTTATGCTCATTTATAAATTTATTTAGTTTTTCTCCCCTTCTCTACAAGATCAAAGTTTAAACTTCTTCGAACAGAAGCACAGAAGTTACTCATCTGTCCTCGTGAAACCAAAGGTATGCTCACAACAACAGTCAGTTTTAACTTTAGGTCAACAAATCTAACTTCACTGTTAAACTGTAACTCTTTGAGCTGTATAGATTTAATCTTAGCTTAAAGTTGGCCACCTGTAAGGTTTGCTTTTCCCTGTTCTAACTGCACCTCGTATCGTGGTCCAAGCTGAGCATAATCTCGTAGCTTGTCCTTATCAAGGCGAGTTGGCACTTCAATGATATCGTGAGTCTGAAGCTTAATGATTTTGAGAAGAGATGTGAACATGCTTTCTGGAATTATCTGTAGAACCTTTGTAAATGAGAGAAGAAACACCCACAGTCAGTATATTCTCATTAGGAAAATAATCCTCAATTAAGAGCAAGTAATTAGAGAACAAGGCAATTATGCCTTATAAGCACCCACCTTTCTCACATAGGAAACCAACTCGCCGGAGTAATACTGGGACACACTGAGAAGGTCGGGACTGTTCGCTTGATTGATACGGAGAAGGGGCAAATCAAGAGCAGAAGCAAGCTAGAAATAAAATTAAAATGTTAACTTCACGTTTGCTTTTCTGATAAAAATTATATGCTTGAATTCTCTTGCTCAGGCTCTTATCCTACAACTCAAAGTACTACATTCTTCCTAAAGAGCAGTGTTACACCAGGCTTTCCAAGAAAAAAAAAATTGTTTTTTTAACAGAAAAAAAAAAGTCAGAGAAGTCCAACAGTCCATAAGGCTACCTACTCTAAGACTGTTAAAACCTTAAAAGCTGCATGGGACATTTCAGTTGTAATTTTATATTCTCACTCATGCTAATCCCCATTCTTATTTCTACAAAAAGTATTTTCATCTGAAGCCAGGGCTTCATTGATAGACAAAGGGCACAGAGAACATAACTTTAAAAATTCCTTCAGCCTGTTCTGATCCATATGCAGAGGATCCCATCTCTGCACCAACGCCTCCAGAAAACAGCTGTAAAGGGTAGAGACTGGATGATGAGACTTATTTGAGACGAATTTTTAATTCTTCTGATTTCAGAGCCTTAAGGCTTTTTAAACAAACTGCTTGGACTGACTTGCAGTGTTCAGTGCTTAAGTACATTCACTGTTGTTCAAACTTACCTTTAGGAAAGTGGCTCTGAGTTTCGTTACCATAGATGGACTGACTCTTATGCTGTCCTGCATAATAGATGTAAAGCTAGGGTAGGAAACAAACAAAACAAATCAACTTATCTCCCTGAAACTCCTATTTTCAACTCTTTAATTGTATGTCAACACCACCAGAGTAATGTGGAAATGGTATACGAGATCACTAACAAACTTCACTGAAGGAGGATTCAGGTCTGAAGGAATATTGGTTGGAAAAACCCTATACGAAAAAGGGTAGGTAGGACAAAAGATGAGGCATCAGGGAGTGTTAAGAGCCACAGCAATTAAGCAGCAGCTCAGCAAAATCCCACCATGGAAACAAGAGTTCTTGAGCATTAATCTTTCCTTGTTTGGTTTTGGTTGAAAAATGAACTTCAGCATTTTGGACAACACTTAATAAGACTAAAGGCTGGAGACAGGAGGTTAACAAAGCTGTTATAAATAGAATATGATAGACAATAAAAAGTTACACTGCAACTTAACCTGCAGTTAACAACCTGAGAAGGATGGATGTTAATTCCTATTCAAGCTGATTAGAATCCAGTTTATTCAACTCACAGAACAATGCTTCTAATGCTTCTAATGCTTCTAATGCTTTTCCCTGTTCTAGCTGCACCTCATATCGTGAAGCATTTAAAAACAATGCTTCAACATTGTTTTTAAATAGCAAAGTTTATAGTCTTAGTAACATTTATGCATGTTATTTCCCACAAGTTTTACAAATGGTTACTGACTGGAAGAAAAAGGTCCTGCTAACATACCTGTCAATTAATTGCCAAGCATAAGAAAGATCTCCAACTATCTGCATGGTGATCAAGACCTCTTCTTTAATGTTGATAGTTCGGATCATCTGATGGAGAAATTTGCGGGTGTCAGCCAGAAACTGGCAAACTTGCAGGTTACTGTCCAGCTGGTGAAACTCTTGGACCTGTATTTAAAAAACAAACAAACAAAATCCATAAAAGGACTCTTTTTGTTGTTTTCTATTAATCTTTAAGGACAGCAACATAAATAGAATCAGTACACTGACATATTGGATATCTGGATGTTAGCATCAGTAAGACACTTAAATCCTGGCCTGTTATAGGGTATATTAACAATAAATTTTACAAAGTTATTCAAGGAGGTGCCCTGTGAAACATCATTCTGAGTACTCTTACATCCTGGAAATAGAAGAAGCACACACAGAAAAAATACAGATTTTTTATTTTGCGTTTCAAATCACCCTTTCTAGTTTCAAATTAATTTATTTTCAGAATTTCTAAAAAATGAATAATATTGCCAAATAATGTTAAACACTGAATCAATTTCTTTGAGAAAACCTACAAATCCTTGGCTACAGGTGGCATGACCTTTCATACTATATTCCATATTTTACAACCCCAAGGTCTATACAAAACTCCTGCTTACTGTAGCTACGTAACAGCCAATATCTAATAGATTTAAACAACTGTTAAAAGGCAGATCTGTTTTGTATCTCTGCTATTAGGAGTCAGTACATGTGTAAAAAATGCTGCTGTTCCAGAAGGAACAAGGTCATTTATCTCAAAATGTCTTTGCCATACCTCTTCCAAAGCCTGTATTAGCTGCACAGTTTTTCTGCCTGCTGCAGTGGAATCATCATAGTTCAGAGACATTATTTGCTTGGAGATTTCTCTGAACCAAGCCTGGAGATTTTCTATGAAAGAATTAAAAAAAAAATTAAAGAAATACCTGCATGTATGATAGGCAGCAAAAATACAGGGAAGTTGCTAGTCAAAAGAAACAAACAAGCTATACACATGGAGACTATTTTTACAAGTTTTTATTTCACTGGTACATTTCTAGTCCTTCCAAACGTACACCTGTAAAGTGGCAAATGCTCAGGTAAATTTCACACGCAACATTAAAAACACCTACCAACACAAATAGGGATTACAAAAAAATCTTGTTTTTACACCAGTTCAAGAGAAAAAAACAGCTGTATCAAAAAAAAAAAAAAAAAAAAAAAAGGCAAGGAATTTGGAAAGAAGTACAGATTTGACTTTTGAGTCCTTTGAGAACCTGGAGAATACCACTCAGTGTAGAGGAGAAGTAAAAGAAGGTTTGAAAAATTGCTGATAAAATTGAAATCCAGGTTGCACCCATGAAAAGAATAAGGGAAGAGATAGTTTAATCTCTAATTTTAATGGGCATGATCTTCTTATTCCTTTGTACATAGAACATGATAACATGAACTCCATTATATATACACAAGTAAACTGACATTTTATAGTTTTAGCTGGCATTTCTAAATAAAGGAATGAAAAATAATTTTAAAAATAGGACCATCTAAATATTGGGTACCTAAATATTGCTTACATATGCAATATGTGCTGAAAACCTAAACAAGACAAGAGTTAAAGAGACCTTTTTGGCAGCTGAGGGATATGAAAATTGCTCTTATATTATCACTATTAGACTCATGTATTTTCTTTTGGTACCACTTCAGAAAAATAAATCGAAATCACTTTTCTTCCCCACAGTATAGTTTTTAATGATTACCATTTTTCTCCACTCTGGTGAGAGGTTTTACTCCTGAGAAAACATCAGCAAGCTCAGTCATCCTTTCAGATCCCTCTTTCTTGTAGTTCTCCCATTTTGCTTGTTTTTCTGACAACATCTGCTTGAACATCTATTGAAACCCAAAACATTTGGTTTACAAAGCTGGCAAGGAGGCATATCACAGCAGGTGAAATAAAATACTGAAAACAGATGGAGCTGACTTAGTGATTACTACATAACTTCAAGATCTTGCCAGAATATTAAAAACAAAATTAAAAATATTAAGAAATACAGACAGTGTGATGGACATACAGTGACAGAAGCTCACTGAATTTTATAGAACAGTACAATGCAGATATTTTATAAAAATACCTAGTGAATTTTTCAGCTTAGAAGATTCCGGTTAGCAGCACATTACCTCTTTTAAAATGAATTCAAATTGAGCTGTATCCAGAAGAAGCTGAAAAAGGATCCTGGAATTGTACCTTGAGTCTGTTAAAATTTGATCCTTTATCTGACGGAGACGTTTGTTATTTGGATCACAAGCTGAAAATGGAAAGACAACATTTCCCCAGTGTTACACAGAATTTGGCCAAGCTTCTCACTCTTTCTAAATACATTATTTTTAAAGGCAAAAACGTTTTGCTCTGGTATGTAAATCCCCACTTGTTTTCCATTTTCATGGAATAACCCTTCCTTTGAATAGGATATAATTAAGGTTTCCGTGGTGCTTCAGCCATAAAACTTCTGTAGGCTTCTGAAACTAAATGTGAATTTAGTCCATCCGACCAAGAAGCCCAAAGATCAGTATTTCTAAAACCATTACAAAAAAATTGTATGGAGGTGTAACAGAAACCCTCTTGCATATCAAGAAGCCTCAAAGACAGCAAAAGCATTCAAACAAGGGAATGTCTAAAATAGGTCAGTTTACACATCCAAACTCACATGAGAGACATTAATCAACACTTTGAGCTGAATTTCAGTTCAAGAGAACAAAAACCTTGGTTTCAACCTGTTAATTACTATATATTAAGAAGTTGGCCACTGCTTTCTTTTTTTGAGCTAGTTAAAACTTTCAGAATGATGTTTTTCTGTGGAGTATTATTCAACAAGATCGTAACCTCTACTAATTTTTGTACCCGTGTCTGGCTCACAAGAACTGAGGAAATGCACGTGCCATTTCAGACAAGGCTTTAGGAGACTATTTGCAAAACAACAGCTCAACAATCTCCTGCAAACAGCGAAGGAAACTGCTGACTTCAACAGCAGCAGAATGAACTCCCCTCAGGGCCCAAAGTGAAGCGCCAGTGGAGCAGGAGACTGACAGCTCAGCAGTGAGTGTAACAGCGTTACCCGTGTCTGCAGTGTGCAGCATCAGCCAGCGGATGGCCACGTTGCAGTCCCGCAGACAGTTCAGCAGCTTGGGAATGTTGTCCAGCACCAGCTCCTCCCTCAGGCAGCCCTCCTTGAGGAACTGCTGCACCTGCGTGTGCACTCGCTCGCTGACTGCAGCGTACCTGCTGGCCTTCAAACACACAGAGCCGGCATCAATCCAATCCTTGCCTCAAATGGAATACACCATGCTCCCCAGAGCCTAACACAGATCAGAAAAGCGCTATAAAAATTATTACCATTACTAGTGTAGGCAATATTATACACTGCAAGTGCATGACAAAGGATGCAAGATAAACTTTAAAGCAAAGAGGCTACACAGGAAGCATAATATCTCAAAAATGCAGACTTGCAGCCATTCTACATATCCACTTAGATATCCTCTAGGCATTATTCCTAAAAATACTAGTATTTTATTGCCTAATGGGAAAAAACAGCAACAAAAATATGTCACAGAATGGAAATGCTTATTATGAATTAAATATGAGCTCTACTTGAACTTCTTCCCTAAAGATGAAGGAAAATTTTCTACTCATATTCCCCAAGTTTGCCAGACAATATAGTACATAGACTGTATGCAGGAAGAAAAGACCCATGCATTATTGATGTCATATACTTCAGGTGCTCTTGCATCTTACTAAAAATACTTAATGCTGGCTTATGTACCTGCTCTTTGACATTTGAAAGATCCAGCGTGTAGTTGAGGGCAGTTTTAGCAGCTTTGTAGGGTTCCCATGCTTCTGCCAGATTGACAGTGATTCCCATGTAAATGCTAATGACCTAAAATTGGAAGCAGAAAACAAGAAGTTCCATTTACGCTATTATTAAGAAAAATACAAAGTTTGCATTTAGTAATATGAGAGAAAGGGATATGCTGTGGGTATAAATAAGAGACAACTGAACCTTTTTGGCAGCAGTACTTTTTGGTGTACCACCTTTGGAAATTAAGAAGATTTTGAAATTTAAAGCACACAAATAATTAGAAGCATAGTTTTGAAAACAAGACAACAGTTCTTTCAGTCACTATGTATGATACTCAATTTTTTCTCCATGAACTACGACTTATTTTCCATTTCCAAGGTGCTCTAAAGAAGATTGATAAAAGCAACTGGGGGGAAAAAACTATGATAGGGAGGGAAAAATGAGATTAATTAACCTTACTCTGAGGATGCCCAAAGGACCAAACTGAACTGTAATGCATCTTTCATGGTGACATAAACAGAAAGAAATTATGATTAAATAGTGTGATTTTTAAGGAGCAAATAGAATCTGATTTCAGACTCCTAGCACAAGTTTAAGCATGATTAAAAATACAGGATTGTGAGTAAGTAACAAGTATTTGCAAGATCATTGATTAAAAATGGAGGACTTGGTTTAGTGGCAGATGAAGGATGTACAGAGCTGTGGGATTCTGAGATTTGTCACACTGATGCTCCAATATTCCTCCATACAGGCATGATCATATCGAGGGGGACACTGTCAGCCTTTGAATACTACTGGCAGTGTCAAGTAAAGGCAAATGGGCCTTAGGTCTACTGATATGAAGTTCTCTCTCATATTGTTGAAGTGAAGCTCATTATTTCCTGTAGATGACAGTTCCTCAAAAGGCTTCACTTCAACTGCTAAAACTAATATGAAATCAGCCTAGGAGTCGAGTATTTTGTATGATGCAGCTAATTCATCCACACCTGACCACAAGAAGATTGGTGTTGTCTAAAAATATCAATTTGCAGTATGAACTCAAGTTAATAAAAACACTGGCATAATCAAAAATTTGCTGTGTCAAGTTCTCATTTCTAAAAATAAGCTTGTTGTTTTCCAGAAACAGAGGGATTCTAATGTCTACTGAAGTAACCAGCTATTGCAGTTTCTTCCCTCTCTGCTTCACTGCTCCATTTATAGTACAGAAGAACACAACTTGAAACCAACAGAGATACACAAATTAATGTACAGTTTCTTTGTTAGGTCTGAGTCTCTCTGATATAGATGACCTAGGGACTCTATTCTTATATGCCAGCCTATTTCAGCAGCAGTTTTTGCAGACTAGGGATTCTGGATGGAATTTCTAAATCTCAGTACTGAAAGGCAGTACTTTCATTTTAATCACTACATCTGAAAAAGTCTATAGAAGCACATTTAGTGACAGCTTTAGGTTCTATGTTATTTGGACAATGGCACAGAGCTAATCCTTAAAGAAGTTTTCAAATAACATCAGTGTGGGATGATTTGCTGGGGACCAAACCTGTCCTCTACAGCATCCTTGACATGCTGGTAAAATTCACCAGAGGAAACCACATGAAGGTCAGAAATAAAAAATACAAAGCCCTGTACCTGGGATAAACCCAACAACAAAATCTGGGGACTGGATGCCTATGTCACGGTTCTGCAGAAAAGGACCTAAATGTCCTGCTGGACAAACCAAATCTAAATGAGAACTGAAGCCTTATGACACCAAAGTGTCATCAGACTATGCCAGAGTGCAGCCAGCAGATCGAGGGAAGGGAATCCTTCCCTCTAGTCAGCTCTCATGAGGACTCACTGAGAGAAATGGGTCCTGATTTGGGCTCCTCAGTATGACACAGAACTGCACAAACTGGAATGAAGTGGACAGGAGGCCACTAACACACCTGTGGGGACCCAGTATGTAAGAACAGGGTTTGCTTAAGCTGGAAGAAAAATGTCAAAGGAATCTGACTGTGGTCTTCCACTACCTAAAAGGAAGTTATGACTAAGACAGGGCCAGATTCATCTCAGAGGTGCACAGTAGAAAGACAAAAATTAACAGCCACAAGCTAAAACAAAGGAAATTCCAGTGGTACAGGAAGAAGAAATTCTTCACCATGACAGTGATGAAGCACAGCCACAGGTGTCTATGAAGGCTGCAGAGTCTGCACCTTAGATATTCCCAAAGCTAAATGGGCAAGGCATGAGCAGCCTGCTTTAGCTTTGAAGTTAACTCTGCTTTAAGGAGAAGGCTGGACTAGAAGATGCCCAAAATGCCTGCCATCACACATTTTCCTGAGACTCACTTACCTTGATGGTATTAGAGTGTAGTTGACTAAAGCATTTAAGACAATAAATTACACTTTCAAAAGACAGCAATACATGCTTATCCAGAGGGTTTGACTTGGACTGCTTCACTCTGAACAAAGTAAAATTTCCACAGAGAAGAATCTGTTCTAGTTTTAGGCTATTATCACTTTTCTGTAACACATACTGTAACAATAATTTCAATTGTTCTTATAACATTAAATCCAGGGAACAGTTTTAAAACAGAATTAATTCTTACCCAATTATCTGGAAAGTATTTATCCACTATCTCTCTCATTTTTGCTTGTTGAGTGTGAAGAATAGAAGGGTCAAAATACAGTATCACATAGAGCATAGCAGCCTGAGTAGCCAGGGCAGTGCTACGGTGTTCTGGTAATGGATATGCTGAAACCTGGAAAAAGTAACAAAACAAAGCTGAACATAATGCAGTGCATCATAAACCACCTGAAAATATTCTGGGACACATTAAAGAATGCAGTGTATAGATATTATGAGGCAAGAAGGTTATTTAGGTAAGCTGGACATGCTTACACAGGCAGCATATTTACCAGATGCATTTCCAGACCGTAAAAGTTAACTGTGTAGATGTGTGCTACTTTTAACACACTAAGATTTT
Source organism: Sylvia atricapilla (assembly GCF_009819655.1). Lineage (NCBI taxonomy): Eukaryota > Metazoa > Chordata > Aves > Passeriformes > Sylviidae > Sylvia > Sylvia atricapilla. The sequence goes on from NC_089140.1 coordinate 141,864,657, forward strand.
ACTATGCTGTAAATGAGTCAAGGAAGACACATCCAATCCTAAGATATTAAACAAAAACGTTGTTTGTTTTACTGCAAGACTACCCAAGTACTGCAGCAGACTGCCCACAGAGGTCCTGTGGCGTGTACCTCTAGAGATACTCGAAATGCAGCTGGATGCAGCCCAGTGCAACCTGCTCCAACTGATTGTGCTAGAGCCAGGTCAAACTAGCTAACCTCAAGAGCTCCTACAACTTCTGTCATTTATTTTTTTCTGCATTTCATGGTTGAGTAATTAACCTGAGGATCAGTTTGATACTCCCCTTTAAAGTGCTCTTATATCTCAGGGTGGCTTACCTGGTTGTAAATGTCATCTGACCGTAAGCGGCCAATAACCATGCTGACGAATGTTTCGCTTATAGGAACCCTGCTGAAGTAACTCTCGGGGTAGTTTGGAGGTCTCTTAGCTCCAGGTTGGCTTGAGTATCCAGTGCTTCGAAGCAATTTACAAATATCATCTAAGTTGGAGTCAGCAGAGGATCGGGCTGCACTGTTTTACAAAAAAAAAGAACAAAAATATGAGCTATATGACCTAATAATTTCCTTTTTTCCCACCCCTTGTAACCACGCCCTTCTCACAAGAAAATTAACAAATACTTAAGTCTAAAGCAGGTTGTCGATTGTTTATTCTATTAATATCATGTTATAAGACACTGATGAATGTCCATACTGAAATTCCAGATAAGCTGATAAAGCACAAACAGAAAATTGAACTCAGGAACAGAAAGAAGGAGCTTTATATTCAGAGAATAATTTGTTCCTTTTTTCCCCCTCTTTTTTAAATTTTCATTTTCTTTCTCCCCATTTCTTGCCAATTCACTTCTGCACTCCAGAGTTAAAGAATCTTTCATTATATACTGGGAGGCATAAACATAGTCAAGGCAGCACTTTATATGTGGAAGGATTTGCACTGATACCCTTTAGGACCCTCATGCTGAGGACCTACCCTATAAAACTTGTTACTGATTTACCTAACAAAGCACTGTAACTACAGAAGGCTGACTTGCAATACATTTGTTACCTAGTCAGAACTTTTCAGAAAGTCTCCTTGCACGTTTGGGAACCTGTGATGCTTTCATAGCTGGCACTTGCAGCCTAAAAGCTTTAGCTGAAAGTTTATTTGTGGACTCCAAACGTTTGTTGTAACAGAATGAAAAACCTGTTGCTCATTTTGCATCTGAACTTTCAAACTCAGCTAAAAGCTAAAGCAAGGATTTCTACTGATATTCAGAGAGCTCTGCTGAATTATCTGTATAAAGTCAGTTGATGAAAAAGGTGTCAGTAATTCTGTTTATCTCAATTCAACGCCCTAGGTTACTGAATATGCTGCATGTTACATATCTCAGCCTTGAGTGCCTCTGTACACCATATACACCACCTGTATCGGTAGTAGGAAACCAACATTCTTTCTCTGACTTCTCCTTCAATTTTCTGGTCAATGACCAGTAGCATGACTCCATATAAATACAGGGCTTCACACTGTTTGGAAAGAGAAAGAAAGAAGAACAAAAAATAACATAAACATGGTTTTGTCCTCCTTGAAGTGAGTCACAGCACTTCCATGCATTTGGTAAACTTAAATTTTTGTCTAGTTTGGCACTTACTGAGTGGGTCAATTTTCTACTTATTACAAAACTAGTCAATACTTACTAGAAGCTGTTTTCCATCTTCATTAAGGAGGACGGTTTCTAATGTTTGCTGAATGTAAATTCCTTCATTGAGGTCATCTAAGTATCTAGGAACCATGACAAAAACTTTGGTCATTGACTATTTTGCTCTCAAACTAGAGCTCAGTCACATTTTCTCTGAAAGCCAACAGACACATAAGAACATTTCCCTAGTTCAAGCAGCATGGTGTTTTTCGCACAAAGAAGAAGAGAGGCTCTCCTATAAAATGAGAGACTGGAACCCCCAGCTAGTGCAAACCAGTTGGCAAAAGTTTCCTTCCATATCCTGATGCTGTATGTGAAAGACCCTAGAGGATATCTGGCAGCTTACAGCTCATCCTCTTCATCTTGTCATGGGTGGGTAACAGCCTGGGAAGGCTGCCATGCAATAATGCAGTAAAACTGTCATATTTTCAAGTTACCCAAGTATATCTCCTGGAAATACCATAAATTGATCTCAATTGCAGTTTGGAAGGTAGAGCTAGAAATAGAGTATGTTGACCTTAATTAACAGAAGATGTATTCCTATTAAAGGATTTTCCAGTAACACTACTTAATAAACAACATCAAACATTTAATCTCTTCATATAACATCAATAACAAAACCAACTCTCATATTTAATATTCTCACTAACTATTTCTTAGAGCAATTAATGAAGCTTTCATTTTGTTTATTACACGTCAGAGTAGCAAACTTGAGAATAACGCAACTTCACTGAAAAATTAAGTTCAAGAAAATAATGCCAGTGAGAGTTAAAAAATATCCCAAACTACCTGATATTCTGTTTTGCAAGACCACAAAAAAATAGCTTAATCATATGGATTCTCCTTTTATTATAAAAGCTCTTCAGGGTAATCTCCAAGATAAAGAAAAATTAACTCAAATTTACAGCTGAGGAAATGAGGCTGAGGTTAAATGCTTCCAAGTCCTGTATTAAGCTGGTAGGAAACTGCTGGAGTAAAAGTTAAGTGTTCATTCCAGCAATCCAGGTTTCCTGGTGCACATGAATAAGCTTCAACAAGGAGTATATTGGGTCTCTAAGGAAAAAAGCTTCTCATCAATAACACAAAACAGTAATCTACTCTTTGAAAATCCATATGTATTTAAGATCCCATACCTGTTTAAATCAACAATGTATTTATGTACACTCTGAAACGCTAAATAAAATCTTGTCAAAATTTCAATGTTGTTTTCACGAAATTCTTCATCTAAATCCAGTAACTCAGGCTTGGCTTCCAGTTTGCCTTCACATGTCTCAGGCCCCTGAAAAACAGAAACTCATCTTTAGAGACAGTACTTGACTTTGATCTCTACTTGACTTCTCTGGACACAGACCATGTACAATCACCCTTATGTGCAAACCAGAGACAACGTTTCTTACCAAAACAAGGATTTGCAGTTTTCCAACCAACTTTATGGTTAAATATTGATTCTATTAAGATGAGTTTTACACATTGTTACAGTCTGCAATGACTTTAAATATGATTTATCAATGTAATCAATGGAAAAGAATAGCCAGTGCTTTCAGTAAAGCCCAAATACACCTGAAGGCACTGGGTTCTTTTCGTAGTGCTGTCTCTCAGATGGAATTTTTTCCTTTACACGTTTCATCTGACTGATTTCTCAGATAGAAACCATAGCCTCAAGGGCTCACAAAGCTTAGTACCTTCTCATACATTCAAACTGCTTGAAAACACTAGACATGTTTTTTCCACAGACTCTACATCTAGCTCAGCACTTGTCTCCTGAATTAATGTAGAAACTTTGTCATTAACAATGTCATTAACAATGGGGGAAATTAACATGTCATTAACAATGGGGGAAAAAGAGTTGGGACGAAGAACCTGACTACCTTAAAGCAACAGTACAATTTTTCCAACCCTTTACCACTGTCCCATTTTTCAGAAGCACCATTCAGTCTTATCATCAACACCTTAATGGAAATAATGTTAAAGTTTAATTGAAAGTATTATTAAAATTTAATTGAAAATACCCAGCTGGCAATCTGAGTTTTAAACAATACTTTTCTGCTTCTCTATTTGTGCAAAATAGCTACATAAAACAAAGGATAAAAGCAGGCACCAAATTGCCTATGAAGCTCAAAATGGACAAAGTAAATAGTCTCAACTTTTCAAATCTTAAATCTCTCTTCATTAAGTAATTTTAAGAATTATGAATACAGAAGGTGTGCATTTGCAGTAAAAAAATATTTGTAAATTATCTAATCTCTGCTTTTTAAATATGACTTCCATAGATTTTTTTTTTGCTTTTAACTTTGAAAAACAGCACTGTTATGCCTTCTTACCATTCAAAAATACTATAGCTTTAAGGATTACTGTATTTCTCACCAATTACAGCTATCTGCTTTTAAATCTTCAAGTAATTTGTGTAAAATAAAAAGACTTCTACCAAGCACATAGATCTAAAGGTAACTGTGAAATCAATTGTGCTCTGGATTTTCAGTATCCAAGGTTCACAGTTAGTGCCTGAAATTTACAACTCCTACTGCAATAAAATGGAATTAAATTTTAGAATTGCCTCCCTTGCTTTATTATTACCATTTCTTGTATTGTACAACCCAAATAAAGTCAGATTAGATAGTCTCTGTAGATCCTTCTTAATCATGCTGGAAAATGACAGAGGGAACTCAGTACTGCAAGCTTAATTCTGAAAGAAAAATAAGGGCTTTCCATGGACACTTCTCCTTGCCTTATTTATTTATTTAGTGCATGTGACAAGTCCAGTGAAAGAACAATCACAGCACTGTCAGACAGGAAAGCAGAAAGCAGCTTTCATGGCTGCAAAGAATAAACTACAGATTAACGGAATAAAGATGGGCATACTGCCCACGGTGCTTCTCTGAAGGAAAACCACCAACTGTGCAGCCTCAGAACCTGCTGGTGGAAGTATAATTTAGTGGTCCAGCAGGAATTACTACTACTACTGCTACTACTGCTACTACTGCTACTACTACTACCACCTCCCCAGAATCCAATACTCACGTTTTATATAATTGGTATCTGTCAAAGTTCACAGACAAACATTTTGGAAGATGTAGCAGTAATAAACACAATAGCCAGGAATGGCTGTTTCACAACCCAAAACATCCTCATCTGGGACAGCAATGCTTTAAGGAGAAGTTTAACAATAAAAGGATTTACCTTAAAATAACTGAAATCAAATATGATATCTCCATACTTCTGCTGATCAGCCTTGTCTTTTAGCCTGAAAACACCAGGAATAAATTCAGAAAGTCTCAGAAGTTCTGCAATGATGGCATTTCCACAGGAAACAATCCGAAGAATTGCTTGGCCACAGAGATTGTTTTCAGCCAGAAAATCCACCATTGTGGAGCTGGATGTGACAGAGCAGCAGAAGTCCTGCAGTCTGATTCTGATCCTTTACTCTTTAGGTTACTGGAAGCAGAAAGCCTGATGAAGAAACCGGCTGTGCCATTAAGGACCTGTAAAAACAAACCCACACACATCCAGAGTGGTTTATGTTCATGTTTTTGATAGATTAATTTCTGGATATTTAAGCATACTCTCCAGTCTTTCAAATTACGAAATCTAAATTATCTACTTCTTCAAAATGAAAGAAATGCGTGGAATTCATTTTCACCACGTACACCAAGTTTGAGAAATGACCTTGTGAGCTAGCAGGGCAAGTGTGATCTTTAGCAGAACAGTTGAAGAACACTATTGAAGAATGAAACAGTCACAAATACTGTAGCAATTACGACCAGGTGAGGAGACTGGGCCCAAGGAAAATAAAACCAGTTCGCAAAATGCGTTCCTAAGAGCCACTTTAAAAACACAACCAAAATGATCATAATGGGTTTTAGCAATAAGGAAAACTTTCACAGCAAACGGAAATAACACAGCTCAGTTCCTTTATTTATGGCTGAAGGATGAGCTTCCGTGCTGTGGTTGCATTTCCTGCTCAGTTTTATTCGTTCACATGTTTGCTGAGGGATACGGGGTGCAGCACCAAAAATAAGCGTCTGTGCTTCAGAAACATTTATGGGAAATTATGATCAGGCTTGACTTTTCACCTAACACCTCCTGAAGCACTGCGATAGATTCAAGATGACAGTGAACTGTCCCAGGACAGTCGTGACGCAGCAGGAGCGCTCGGAGCCCTCCGGGGCCCGCAGTGCCGCCGCAGGCTCTGCTCCACGGGGCGCACAGCGGGCCCCAGAGCGGCTGCGGCCGGACGGGCTCCGAACCCGGTCCCGGTCCGGTCCCGCCCCGCCCCGGCACCGCCCAACTCACGATTAGCACGCAGGCGGCCCGGCTCCTCAGAGGCCGGTGCCCGCTCCGCCCGGCGCGCTCCCCCTGCCCCAGCAGCGCCTGCGGGCACGGACCGCGGCGGCTGCGGCCAGACGACGATGGAGGCAGAGGGGGAAGGATGGCAGGAAAGAGGCGGCGCTCCCTACGACGTGGCCGAGCCCTCCCATCACATGACGGCGCCGGCTGATGAGGCGATTCCGCCTGCCCCGGTGCCCGGCGCTGCCGCCCGCCTGCCTCTGCCGCTGGGAGGGCAGCGTGGGGCCGCCCCCGGGACAGCTGCGCTCTCCGGCTGTGAGGACGAGGTGAGAGCGGCCGCTGGCGAGGGCGGCTGTCCCGCCGGCCCCGTCCCTTCGGCGGGCGGGGAGCAGTGCCGGGAGCGGCGGCGGGACGGGAGCGGGGCCGTGTCCCTCCGTGCGGGACTGCCCGGCCCCGGCCGAGGCGGCGGGACGGGAGCGGGGCCGTGTCCCTCCGTGCGGGACTGCCCGGCCCCGGCCGAGGCGGCGGGACGGGAGCGGGGCCGTGTCCCTCCGTGCGGGACTGCCCGGCCCCGGCCGAGGCGGCGGGACGGCCTGGCAGCGCGGGGCTCGGGGACAGGGAAGGGTCGGCTCGCTGTGGCACCGGGTGTGCCTGGGCCGGACACTGATCATGCTGCTCAGAGAGCGCTTGACACCTGTAGAGTTGCTGTTAGAGGGGCAAATAAATGTTTGGTTTTTTTTTTTTTTTTTTTTTTTAACCTCTGCTTCATAGTTTGATATAGTGAAGCATTGAAAGTTTAGGTAATTTCCTCAAATAATAAAAATAGGGAACAGAATAGAAACTGTAGGTTTTTGTGGGTTTTTATCCTGTCTGGACCATTTGATCACTTCTTGAAAGAAAAAAAAAAAAAAAAAAAAAAAAAAAAAAAAAGCTCTCGATAGTCTCCCATTCAGCACGGAGTTTGGTGGTTGTGGGGGGCTGGGGGGTGCAAATAATAAGTGATTTGATGAACCCATTGAAGACCTTCCCGGCAGAAAAGAGAGTGTTGGAAACACTGCAGTGAAACCAATTCCAGCGAGGAGTGTGCTATTCCCTTGGAACGTAGAATGGACAGCTCCAAGCTGAAGTTGCAGAATTCATTTAGAAAGTTCAAGAGTGAAATCTTTGCCTTGGGATCTATAGGAGATCTGAGGAACAGCTGACTGGCTCCAAACAGCCAGCTGGGAAGTGATGGGGTAACAGGGCCTGTAAGCCCTGAAGTGGCAGAGCATAGAAGATAAAAGGAAAGTGACATGTGTGCCAAACAGGCTCCACTGCCAGGGGTTTAGAAGCTGCTGACACACTGCTGGATCCTGGGGTGCTGACCATCTGCCTTTCTCTCTCTATTTTTTTTTTTTCTTTTTCTCTCTGGTGTTTTTACACTTTCTTCTCAAAATATGTTGTAAGCCAGACTGAGAAATTCCAGTGTCTTCTTGTGTCTGGGGAAGTTAAAGTTGGCTGAGCTAAGGTTTGGGAAGTGCCTTATTTTGTCTGGATGTTTTAAAATTTGCCAAGTACCTTATTCTACTTGAATGTTCTAAAGTTTGCAAGTAAAAGTTTTTATTGAGTCTCCTGGTAATTTGGGTGCTTTTCCCGTGTACTGCCCAGGGTATATCCCACTGCTTTCCCCAGCCAAGTAGGCTGAGGCATTACAGGATTGTAACCAGTTTCTAAGAAAAATAATATTTTATTCAAAAACAAAAAAAGGAAAATTCATCCAAAAGAAATTACTTTCCAAAAGACAGATTGAGTTAAACCTATCACTGCAATGATATGATTTAATGTCATAACCAGTAACTTCTGCTCCTGTGTAGTTTGCTCATGAGAATGAAGGAGCCTTCTTAACTCTTCACTGTTGTTTTTCTTTTTCAGATTCCTGCTTTCACAGTGTGTATCTGTGAAATTTCCAAAAGAACAGCAGGCTTTCTCAGTGAGATTTACCAAGTTCAACAGGGGAATTTGGCTCTCTTTGTTAACTTTGATACACAAAATGGGCTCAGAAAGATAAAGCTGCTAACTTTTTATGTGACTATTCAACGGTGTATGTTTGGATCACAGAGGTTCTAGACAAACAGTCTTGCTAAGATGTAAAACAAGTACTTTAATAAAAAGTTAAATAATATACTATCTGAAGGAATTTGTTATTAAATCTTCAAGAAGTATCCTTTTTCTTTACTTTCAAGGAGTTCTATAAGGTTTCTTTAGTCTTATGTTGTCAGCTTGACAGCCTCTAGCAGTCACAGTCTTCTGTCAGGGAGAGCATGAGCTGATGTAACAACAGCTGTAGTTGAAGGCTGCTGCATCTGTGGAAAGATGCGCCTTTAGCAGGGGATAGAGAGGAAGACAAATCTGCATGTAATTAAGAAGTTCAATTTGTGGTGAGATTGAACTGTTGTTAAAATGTTGCTGGAAGCATATGACCTAAAGATGGTGTACTAGAAGATAGTATTGATTGGCCAAGCATGTTTTAAATGGAAAAAAAAAAAGGAAAATGATAGGAAATAAACATTAGAAGACATCAAGTATTCAGGTTTCATAGTCTGCATGGTATTTATGAGGAATGTGGCAATGTTGTTCAGGTTAGGGGGAGCACAAGGTGTAGTTCTTGAGTCTCAGGGAAAGCAATAGAGAGAGATACAGCCTTAGGTATACAAGGCTTGGGAAAAGCATTGTACTTTCTATTTAGATGTTTTCCAGATTGCTGTTACATAGCCTAATAAAGGCTGTTACTGCTAGCTAGAACAACCCTTCCCCTGCTGGTATACCCCAAATTTGTTTGTGGATTCTGCTCTCTGTCTCCCCCAATGGCATCTTATCCTTGAACATAGTAGTTGTTCCTTACATGGATTAATGCAGTATTCCCATCTATCTAAGAGTTCTGCTTTGCTGTGTCTATTTTTTTTTTTTTTTGGATGTATCTAAAGCTGAAACAATTTTTCTAATCTGCGACTTGAGATATAAAATTTAGCACACCAGGTTCATGTTTCTCACAGTAGCTAGATGCTGTCTGAGTGGGCTATGGCAAAGCATGAAGGAAGAGTAGAAATTGGGGGTTTTTAGGGAAGAAACTGATGGCTATAAGCAGTGTGGATAGGCACAGCGTAAGCAAAACCACTTGAAGGTTCTACTAATAACAGAGCAGCTAATCCGCACAAGGGTGTAGGCTTGTGGGTGTGTCTTGCAGAGCCAGAGGGTGGGAAGGAAGATAAACAATGGTACTTGTGTGACTTTATTTTGTGCTATATGGGTACCAAAAATTTATAGCATCTTTGGCAGAAGTAGGCAGCATTTTTAAGTTGTGCTTTTATTTAAAAATGATGCTAGTTGTTTTACTCTTACGTATATTAGAGGTAGAGTGGCCCTTTGTTGGATTATTTTTTTCTGAGGGCCAGCTGCTGGTGAAACTAAATTGAATGTGAGAAATTGTATTTTTTCCTAGCCTAATTGATTATATGCCTAGATAACCCAGCCAAGGTTTTGGGCATGTGGGCTTTCTTGGATCTTCTTTTGGATCTGAAATAGAGCAGCAGTTTTCAAGCACACATAACCATGGGGTTTGAACTTCACTGTGGTTTAGCAGTAGAAATGAGCAGAGGAGAACTGCCAGTTGCTTTTAGTGATGTAGTTTTGCTTAATACTGAAGAGGAGGTGAGTTGAAAACCTGTGATGAATTGCACTTTCACTGAAATTACTGATGTCTTGGGAGCTAAGTTTTTATCCCTGCTGACTAGTGCTTCAGTGATTCTGTTTACACTGCTTTATGTTTAGCTATCCATTAGAACTTATGTTTTCTCTCCCAAATTTTTTGTGTGCAAACTGCTTTTAATATGTTCTCCCTGTTATTTCTAGAGTACCAATTTCAAGATGTCAAGTGGTCCAAGAATCTCATTCAATGCAGTTGATTCTGCTCTTTCTTCTTTGAAAAACTGCCAGTCCTACATCAACTCTGGAATGGATGTGGCTACTCAGGTTGCCCTTGACCTTGTGCAAAGTTTCAGTAAGTATATTCTCTCTTGTTTTTTGTCCTGGATCTGACAGATGAGTCCCAAACCTATGTGTTTTGACTTAGTTACTGTTAATAATCTTTATTATAGCTCTTCTGGCTTGGCCAGGGTGTTTCATTACAATCATTTCACTTAAATGAATGATTTCATTTCAGTGATAAATTCAGTGAAAATGTAAACACTGGGCAACCATTGTTCCTGCTTTTTTGACACCCAGGACTAAGTGTATTTCAGTGATTGTTACCCTGCAGCTTTGTAGAAACTTTAGCATTGCTGAATGAGATGGAGAAGGCCCCTTAAGTGGGTGAATAAAATGAGTTTTCATTCTCATACTGGTTCTTTGTGTGTGTTTTATTTGACATTCAAGGCAACATATATTAAAATATTGTTAAAGATTTTGAATACAAAGCTCGAGACACCTGTTGGGGATACAGTTTTTTTAAATGCTATCTTTCCTGAAAATCAGGCCTTTTTTAGGATGCTTCAGTTTGGACATTTGCAAAGTGGGGTGCTTTAAGTCTCTAATTATTGCTGACAGTCTTCTAATTGCTATTTCACAATGAAAGGAACTCTGCAAAGCTACTTTTCAAAGAGAAACATTAGCTGACCCATTTCCCTGTCTTAGATTTGTGTTAATGTTTTCAGTAGGGAAAAATAAAAACTTTAAAACTCCAAAACCTTGCTAGTTTTAATAGAGAGCAGAGAACAAGAATCTTCTGGAGGAAAAGCTCTGCTGTTCATTATAAATCATGCACTCAACTAAGGCAAGGATTCCATACAATCAAGATTAATGTTTTTCTCATTGTCTAGCGTATTAGTTCTCTCTCCTTTCACCTTTTTATCCATACTGCTGTTGGAGACAATTGGCATGTCATTTTTAGCAGGAAGAGGAAATGGAAAACTTGTCTGAACAGTCACCTGGGGATTCCCTTTCACGTAAAACACGTGTAACCAGTTCCATTTCCCCTCTGCTTTAGCAGTCACCATCTCTCCTACTTTGTCATAAGCAATGCGTGGAAATACATTGAATGTATTGAATTCTTTCATCCCCAAGACCAGAGAAATTAATTATGCAAAAATTAAAAGTTTTTATTAATGTCACTTTTCAGTAGAAACCCCTATTGCATTTCTATTGGGAAGAGGGTAAGGCAACTTAAGCTCAGCTTAAGTGCAGGTCTGCAGCTGCAAGTCTGTGCCTTGTGCTCCTAGGAAATGTCTCTTCCTCATTTAACTGCTTCTCACACATTCATCTTTAATTAAAAGCTTAAAATTATTTTGTTCATTTAACTCAGTAACCAAAAGGACCATTTTTAGCACTTTATCCTGAGAGGAGGATATTACTCCTGATGAAATACAGTTAATTTACATCATATGACTGGAAAACAGCTCCTATCTAGACCTTAACATACTTTATTCTGGCAGAGGCAACTTTCCTGTTGAGTCATGGTTATAGAATTATCAAGCACGGTCTATTATCATAGTCCATCCCATTTCACTACAGAGAAGGTATTCCAGATTTGTAGGATTTTTAGGTCATCCTTCCTTGGTCTGGTGTTCCCAAATTACATTTTTAACTACAGCCATTGTCTTCTTCACTTTTACACCTTCCCTTGCAGATGTATTTATATGGAATGAAAAAATAGTGAAGGTCATCACTTTTGTAAAAGTGGTTGGTTTTCATTCCCGACTACTCTGCTTGAACTTCAAGTTCTTTTGTTTCTTACAGAGTGCCATCAGAAAAGATACAGAGTTTCTGTGGCATGACATGCTTTGGTAAACTCTGAGTGTTCTAGAATTAGCGTCATCTGATCTGCAGGACTTGACGGTTCAGCTCTTACCTCCAGCTCACATGTGGCAATTTCTGTTTCTGGAGCTGTTACTTATCTATCTTACTTTGCCATCATGTTCTGAGGCAAAATACTACTTTAATTTTGAGACAGAGTTAGATAATATTCTATGTTCTTCTTCCTGTCTCATTTGCAGTATGCTTTAATTTCCTTTGCAAACTTTGACTGTCCAGCTTTTGACAGGTTTCATTGCCAGACTTTGTGGAAGCAAGGAATTCTGTCTCAGCTGTTTATTTTAGTTTACAAGCACTTTTTTCTGTGGGTGTATTTTGTTCCTTTAGTGTTTCATTACGGATGGTGCTGGTTTTTGTGAATAGTAACAAAATTTTTCATACCAACTACATGAGAAAAGTTACACTTGCTTCTTAAGATAACTGAAAAGATAGCAAAGTTAGTTCAGTGAGTGATTTCTCCTCTCTTAATTCCTGTTCTCCAGAAACAAAATCCTGAAAACATAAACTGTTAAAAGTATTTATTAAATGTTTATTTTGTTCTACTTCTGTATAGTTTTATGAAAAGAAATTACTTGTGTTCAGTATTTAGGTCATTGCTCTTTTATGAACTTGTACAATCTCCAGAAAAATAAGGCTATTATTAATAACAGCTAAATGTGTGCAGAATAATTTAAATGTAGCTGATCATGGAAACCTCTTTATTTTTAGAGGATTTTGTTGATGTCCATGAAGTTAAATCGTTGATTAAGATCTCTGTGTCAATTGAGAACCTGCTGACTTTCAGCATTGAGCATTGGTGTTACGAGCATGTGCTGGCAAGGAGACAGATTTTTAAAAAATCTTGGAAGGGGTTAAGGAGCTGTATGTAGAGGTGAAAATTAGTTTCAGTAAGATGAATGTGAAAGGGAAACAGCCAATTTAAAAGCTCATTTTATTTAATGAGTGAAAAAGATAAATCTTTTGTCCTTCTCAGTCTTTCTGCTGATTATGTTTTAGATATTGACGTTATCTAATGGCTGTATTTTTCTCTTCTTTAAAGAATGCTGTTGTTGTATAGAAGCATTTTGTAAAGTTACTATATAAATAAATGATCTAAGCAAAAAAACAGACTGTGCACACTTGGTTTCAGTTTGTGCTCAAGATACTCTTGGGCATTCTGTGGCTCAGCCTAGTAAAATCGTGAAGGAAAGTACACGTTGATATTCGTGAGTGGTCCTCCAACCTTCCAAAGGTCTGAATATTTTAAAGCTAAAGCACATGCTTATATCCTTTGCTGAATTTGAGACCTAATGGATTTGGGAATTGAAGATAGCACTGTTCAAAATCACTTCTAATGCAAGTAAACTCATCCCAGTTCTACTATCATTTGCATCTTCCTAAATCTTGCCTCATTCTGGTTTTGAGCTTTAGTAGTGTGAGTACAGAAAGAGAATTCATTAATTTACTTGTCACAGCTACTTGTTTGGCAACATCTCTGAACTGTAATGCTCTGAGTATTGAACTTTAAGCTATGTGTTGACACCTCTGCACCCAGAGGAACAGGTGTTTGCACTTCTAGTCTAACTTCGCTTGGTTGCTGAACTGTCTTTACTTACCTACTTGGAGTAGTTCTGTAGAATTACAAAGCATTGATAGACATCCATGTCAAATACTTCAACAATAAGTTTTATTCTGTTTTTGGAATAAGTGAAACCTGCAATTCCATGTTGACTGATGAGCTGATTGTGGTAAGAATATGCTGGCCCAGGACAAATCTGGCATGTCCATGACAGACATCCATTCCCAGGTTTGCTCAAAATTTTTGGTTGTAAATTTGGTCAGTTTGCTGAGGATAGCAGTTGCAGGTGACTCTTTAGCAGAACTTCCTCAAGAATATGGGATTGTAAAGTGTGGAGACTGTGGATATTGAAATGAAAAAATCTAACTCATAGTCATCTTCAGGATTCCAGTCCAACAGCTGCTCTTTAGATGGAGTGTTATTTTTGTCTGGGCTGGAGTCCAAGCTGTCCAGTACAAATGGGAAATAATTGGGAGGTCTGGAGAGTATACTAACTACAGACAAGATAAGAATTTCTTAGCATAAAACTTTTGAAAAGCATTTAAAAGATGAACAGTTAGTGTTTTGTCTAATTGGCTGAATGGGTTTTCTAGCAGAAAGCAAGTTGCTTCCTTGATGTCTGGGACATTGTCCCAACCACACATCACTTTCCCAGTGTGAAGTGTAGATGCCATGAAGTGTGGAATAGCTGTTTTGGGGAAGCAGTTACTGCAGGCGAATTCTAATCTTACTTGAGGAAAAAAAAGAGCTACCTTTTCTTAAAAAACTTGGTGAAAATGTCATGGTCAGCTGCTGCCCATGGCTGTTTGCCATGTGTATCACATAGCAGTGATCTTCCTGTAGCACTATCAGGATCTGCTTGAGAATTCCTCCTGTTTTCTTACCATCCTTTGAAGGGTTTTTCTGCTCACCACTGCGTACAGAATAGGCCATGGGGTCTTAAAAACGTTTGTGATACAATTCTGTGGTATGTTCCCAGATTAAGTTAGGGTTACAGCTCTGACTTTTCTTTCCTGTCTGCTCATTGCATAACCTGCTCCTTCTGCCAGCAGAGTTTTCCTCAGTTCTGTCTGCTTATCTCATTTGTCTGTTCCCCTTGTCCCAGGGCTGCCTCTGCACTTTTCTTCATGTGTGCTGCACTGCATCTCATATGTTCAATATCCTCCTTTTCTGACTGCTTTCTCATCTCCAGTTGACTGAGATCCACTTGTGTCATCATGCCTGTTCTGTACTAGTTAAATAGTAGTTGGTAATGTAGGATCTTCTTTCTGTGTGAGATTACCCACATTACTTTGACTTATCTCACTGCTCACTTAGAATGGTTTTAACAAGAACAGCTCCAAATGTTGCTGAGGGTTATTGACATAGGAAGAAGCGTGGAGCACACAGATGCTGCAGTTAGCCTTGTTTTGTGAAATTATTGACAGCCTTTTGACAGACAGTTGGATGAGTTTATATGGAATATCCACTGTTCTTTGCAGTGATTTTCTAAACCCCTTGCAGCAGCCTAAACTAGTCAGACTTGAACTTTCTAAGTTTGTCCATCCCTGAGAGGGGCCCTTTCCGTGTAAATTTCTCTGTCATTGACCTAAAACTTTACTTGGAATGGCATAAACTCCAGTATGAAAATGGACTCTCTAGCTGTGCTTGAATGTGAAATAATTTGTTTAATTTTTTTCTTTGTTCTTTTTTTTCCTAGCTTATTTTTCCTTGGAAATTCAAATGCAGGACTCCTGCAGTATCGTACCATAACATGAATCTTGACATTGACAAAGTTCATGTGCGTGAAATGACTACGATGTTATTGTTGTGGGATCCAGAAATCAATCTGCTGACATACTTGTGCTTCTAAAATGTTTATGGTCTCTTAGTTTCCATGATTTTAGAGATTGTGCTTCATAAAAATAATCCAAACCTAAGGTACTTGGCCTGAGAACAGCAAATATGCTGGAATGACACTGTGACTTGCTTGAATAAGAGGTGTGAGCATGAAGGTCCTGACTGAGGAAATGAGCAGGATAAACTTTGTCCTGCTGCCCTGTTCTTGTTCAGGCAAGATAAGCCACATCAAGATGTTTTCTTGCGCATCCTGCCTTTTATCACATACAAATGGTGGTTTGGTCAAGTCTCCCCCTCACAGTGGCATTGTAATGGTCAAAGCTGTGGCCTGTCTTGCAGGGACTGTTCATGAGAAATCAGACCTTGGTTTTCACTCTTAGGTCCTGAAACCACTATAGGTCCATATACTGTGAAGGTGCTCATGAGAAGAAAGCAGCAAGCAGTTTTAGATGCACTGTAGGAATACAGGTTTTTTCTCGTTGGAGAACCTAAGTGTAAATTTTCTTTTTCTGCCTTCTTATTGAGGAATGTAAATGTAGAATGTCAAAGTCCATCCTGGAGATAAATGGCTTTTCACTGACACTTGCTATACAGAAATGTTTTCTAGTTATGAGGAGGTACTGTAGAAAATGAAGAAAGGCCAATGATGCATGAAGTTCATCCTTCTGTATTAGACTCTGCTAGCTGTTTCCTGTGAAACTGCGAGAATTCCCTCATGATACTGTGCTGTTCACAGAGGAAGTTTTATTCTAACCTCAGGTTTTTCTCTGCCAGAAGCTGTTTGTTCACTGATCTGCTTTGTTGCTACACCAATGTCTGTGGTGCTAACTGGAGACATGCACAAACTCTGTGTAGGCAGCAAAATTACATCTTTATTGGGGAAGTTCTTTTCCTGTTGTCCAAAATAAGCTTGTATTTTGTGGTATGGGAAATAAAATGTTCCAGATTCTCTTTCTCGAAAATACTAATTTTGCTTTCCTTCAAATCCCTTGATTAAAATTAATCATTTTAGGAAAGATGTGCTTTTAATCTTAACTTATGCTTCTATTGTGCTGTGCTTCTTGTATTGTTTTGCAGGTATTTAACCTTTCAGCTAATAATGAGAAAGATATGGTTTATTGAAGTGGATAAGTATATGGTTACACTTGGAGTATTTCTTCTTCAAATAATTTTATTCTTTGAAACAAGAAAGACTAGTTGAGTTCTTGTGAAATGCTTTTCTGAAAACAAAAAGGTTACATTTTTTGCACTGTGCTATGCAGTCAATACAAGAATTTTGAGAAGAGACAGTTGAGATAATTTTTTTTTGTACCTCTCTTTACTTGAAATGTTTATATCCAGCACTGATGAGCCCATTGGTGGAACACACTGGTTGATTCTGGAAGATGTTCTTCAAATAAGCGGTCCAAAAAAGGGAAATTTGGAAATGTGCCTTGTTTCAAAATCTGGAAAAATAAGACTTGTAATGAAAAATTTTTGTTCTTTTATATGTATCCAAAACCACTCTGACTGTAGTCTGTAATCTTACAAAGTGGGAAGAAACAAATATGTAGTGTTGTTACTATTTCCTAGCTGTAATTTTGACTGCAAGAAGAACACAGCGCAGTGAGGGGAAAGCAGCTATATTAAGTGGTAACAAGCTATATTAAACAGCGATATTATTGTCTTAAGCAGCATGCTTTTGTTCTGATAGCTCTTTTTCAGTTTGGGTGCTCATTAAGCTGGGTGCATCCAAGTATCTTTGTTCCTCAACTTCAGCAATTTGAAAGACAGAGAAACCCTTTAGGTGGCAGCAGAGGCTTTCCTTTTTTGCTTCACCTGCTGTAGCACTCGAGCTCACCCCTAGAATGGATCTAGACGTGTTGGTGCCTTTTCACTGCACTCCTGCATTTAGTTACAATAAAATATAAATGGAGGATTAAGATGAATAGAAAGAGAATTTATGTTATCAGATCAATACAGATCATTGCATTTTATACATTTATTCTTGCATGAAGCTGCTGTGATCTAGAGAGTATCCTTCAGAGTGAAACCCAGGCTTGATTTAAAGCTTAGCTTGCTGAATAAGTGTCCTTAGTGTGTTCTCCTGGAAATGTACTAACAGCGTGCACTGAGCAGAAGATCAGAGCTGGGCAGTCCCAGGTTTTGTCAGAAGTCTTATGAGTGCTCAGATGAAAACTGCACACTTTCATTTCACAGAATTTGGGAGGTGGTATTTACATAGTGTCTGATGTCAAATACATGCATATGTATGTGTGAATATTTATTCCATTTTCTTATGTATTTTCTAAGGCAGTGGGTAGTTTTCTCCCCCCAAAGGTCATTGTGAGTCAGAGAGATTTGCAGTCACCTGGTGGGTTACCTCATGTACCCATAGTTACTATAAATTTCTCTGTCCTAGACCTCATAAAATCTCAGTAGTCTTTAAAATAGATCATAAGTGGGATTTAAATGCTATACAGACCTTTTTGGAGACCCTCTATGTACTAGTGATGTTAACCTTGAGAGAATGAGTGAGCTTGCAGCTGTGAGTTATAGGCTTGACATTGCTGGGTGAGATTCTTTGGCCTCTGCTATGAATGAGATCAGAACAGAATGATGATGATGGTGTGTTCCAGTGTAGAAATACTATGAAGTACTGCAGAGGTCATGTGTGGGCTCTTTAGCACAAAGATAAATCAACCTTTTTGAACAAAAGCCAAAGAGGAATATTTTATCCAAGTAATTTACTGTATGACATGTTCTCAGTGTTTGGTCAAAACATGAAAGAAGCCCTTACCTAGATGTGATCATTGTGAAACTTCATCCAGATCCCTATGAAGAGACACAGGACACTTTTCAAAATATTTTTTTTCCTTTCTTTTCCTGTCTCTGTCCATCTCTTCAAGAATTCAATAACTTGTTGCTAGTTTTTACCTTGTTTTTTGATGCTCAAATAACTTTTTTGTAAGTGAACATAGAAATAATTACTAGAGGTTTTTAATACTTTCAGTTAAAAAAAACCCCACAACAACTCTCTCTGACTCAAACTCGGGTTTTATGACATGCTTTATGAAATTTACATCAATGTTATATAGCACACTGATGCTCCAAAGGATGACGATTGTAATATGTACTAATTAAATTCCAGAAATTTAAAGAGGAATGTTTGCTTTTTCAGTTAGAATTGTGTGTAAGACTTTTATGTTCCTTACAGACACTGAAACCTATGAAAAATACCATCCTTTGGAGGAGAGATGGGTTGGTGGTCTGAATTGGAAGTTTAAATATTTTTAATTATAATTTTCATGGATTATTTTGTTTCCCTTCTCATTTTGTTCCCCATTTTCTTTGAAGAAAAAGGAACACATGATAGCATTATATGAATGAGATGAAAAAACTGAGGTACTCTTGAATCTAATTTTTCTGAGTCCTCAAGAATGGGACTAACTGTGATTTCAAACTGGTATCACTGTGGCCTTAGAAAGTCATGGGAGTTCACAAAACGCAAGTTTGCCTTCTATAAAAAAAAGTGTCAAGAATGTTTTGTGAGGATATATGAATATATCAAACTCCTGTGTAGATACTCACTTCTGGGTTTACTTATGTCATCTGTGCCTGGGGAAATTATGTTACAAGAGTTTAAAAAAAATACCAATTGTCTGTAATGGCGGTAGGTGATTGGAAAAAGTAGGAGATAGATAGTCAGGAAAAATAAGTGTACTGAGGAAATAGAAGGCAGCAGAAGACGGCAGACCAGCAAAGATATCCTTGCCTTTTGTGAATTGACAAATGGGAAGCATAACAACTGTAGGTGTGATCCCACAATTACAAGTGGTATGAAATGGTTTGAACCACTGAAACAGACACAAGGCATTAAGTGAGGATTTGCACTTAGATAAAGTTTATGAGTGGATCCACAACCATGTCTATGGGAGAGTAGTCTGGTAATTTTTAATGGGATAATACTGTGTGAAGAGAGAAAATTTTACACTGATTCAAAAAATGTGCTACTAGAACTGCTTACAGAAAGAAAATTTACAGTGAAACCCACAATTCAGCAAGAGGTCAGCTGAAGAGTCCATCCAATTTCTGAATAAACAGTTCAGCCTCGTGTTTTGTGTTTCAGTTTTAAGGCACTGGATCTTACATTTTTATCTGATAATCAAAGAATCCAATATGTTCAGGAATCTTCAAGATAGTAGTGGTAGGATCATGAGCAAGTCACCTTTCCAGGCATGAGTAATTTGTGTTGCTCTTTCTTTGAAATACTGAGAGAGCATATTGCAGGATTTAGTCTCATGCAAATTTGTTTAGAGTCTTTGCCTGAATTATATACTATGTGCTGTTAAAGATAGGGACAAATCTGCCAAATTGTCAGCATATAGTCAGATCCTTCTTAAAAAAACCCTAAAAACCAGAACAATCCCTGTACCCCTCTTAGGCATTGAACAAGGGTCTGACATTACTGGTGAGATTCATACAGCACAGCCTTTTGTGCAGTGCACATAGGAACTAAGTAACTGCTGTCACTCACACTGAGCAGCCACCTTCAGGCCATGTTTATGGTAGGTTGGTTCCCAAACTGCACTACGCAGCAGTTACTGTTAATGACTGATGCTCTTTTTGTTATTGTTGTTTCAGTTTAAGTTTTTTTTTTCTTCTTCTTCTTGCTGGTGCACCTTTATGCCAATAAAAGAAAACCAACAGCTATGAGTCTGTTAGAGCTGTTACCATGTAAAAGGATGGGATAAAGTGAGAAGTGACCCCCAGAGATTGTGATCACTGGGAAGGTGGCACTTGCACATAGAAAAAGAATCAAAAAGTCGCCTAGCAAGTGCTCAGGAAAAAAAGTGGGAATGGCAGAACTGGATGAGAAGGAATAGATGAAGACGGGGTAAGTGGTAAAGAAATGTGTAAAAGGACCAGGAATAGTAAGAAATCAGAAAGCCACAGCAGTAGGATTAAGCAGGACAGTATGCTGATCGATCTCTAGATGACAAAAGATATTTTAATGCCTTCCTAATAGTGTTTCCATGTAAGCAACTTCTGTAGTTGCCACAAAGGTGTTAGCTTTTACAAAGGGGAAGAGTAGTCTGGCATATAAATGGAAGGAGGATTGGTCCATGTGGGTGAAAATGAGAGGATAGATGTGGTCATTCTGATGAGTCCCTTGCTAGAGCTGTTCAGCACACGTGTGTGAACCGTTTGTCTTTTTGACATTATCAACAGATACTATAGAGTGCTCTAAAATATGCAGTAGCACTCAATAGAAGGTGACAATCTCAAAGTGCTCTCTGAGTTACATATAATGAACTTTCCTATTAAAAAAGATTTTACAAAAGGAGCCAGCTGGCTTAAGGAGAAGGTGGCAGATGAAAAGAACACTATTCAAAGAAGTGTTCACACATTAAGGAAGCAATTTTAACAGGCTTTCCCCAGACTGTAAGTGGGAATGGAATTATACATTGCATGTAAATGTCAAGTGACAATAATATCTTCTGACTTAAATCAACCTTGCAACCTCTTTCCTATTTTTCTTCAGATGAATAAAGTTTAACTTGTGATTTCCTTACTAATCATCTTAGTAAGTAGTGGGTGAGTAGACATTTACTGCATGGGTAGATTAATGTGACATTTTCACAAGACTTCATTTTTTGAAGTTTATTACTTGTGGGTGTGGATCTAATTCACAGCTGTTTTTGAGAGGATTAGGTATGCTGTAATTCATTCAAATTCTGTATTTTCTTTGTATTTTTAGGTTTTATCCATGCTTTGTTAGAGGTGTGTAGTCTGGTCTGATGTCTCAAGGTAATCAAGACTTCTCCCCTGAATATACTTTCATGTACAGACTTGGACTAATCACTTTGATAGAAAAACAGATTTTAAATTGAACAAAATTCAAAAATATGCCAGTTTAGAGGAGAGAAAATTCTCTCAACTAGTGCATGTTAGCCACACAAATCTCAACCATAGTCCTATGGTTCTGAATTTAATTTTTTTTAATAACACAATGACTGATAGCAATATCCTAGTTTACCAGTTCTGATTAAGTTGAAACAGAGGCAACCTTTTGCTTTTTATCTAGTTACAGAACATTTCAGTTCTGTTTATATTCCTGTTTTTTTCAAAACTACACTTTGAGAAGCCACGAGGCCCCTCAAAACTTCTTTCCTACTATGGACAAAGATAACTGCATTATATAAAAAACATGCTGAGACACCATCATCTGTGGTGTCCTGTAAGCCATCAAACAAATTCCTGTTTCCTCTCAAAATCATAAATATTTGTGTGTATATGAGAGATCTAGGCAATACAGACTTGCATTGATTTTTTTTTTTTTTGCACAGGGATATGCATTTCCACATACGAAAGTAGCAGCTCCTTGTAATAGGACAAATTTTTTGTATGAATTTTGTGGGAAGTGAAATTTCAGCAATGGAAAGATTTAGCTCTGTCACTTACCAGCATTCAAGCAGCAGAATGAATGCCACATACCAGTAATTCATGCCAAAAAGAGGAGATCTGCCAATTCACAGAAGAGGTTTTATGCAAAGGAAGTCTGCTAGAGGCAGAAAGAAGTGCTGGTTTTCATTACACTTAAAGTTTGTGTGCAGTCTTTGCCTTTGCTTTGTCTGTGTAAGAGGATTATGTGTGTGTTTTTTTTTTTTTTTTTTTTTTTTTTTTTTTTTTTTTTTTTTTTTTTTTTTGTGTGTGTGTGTGTGTGTGTGTTGGGGTTATGGGGTTTTTTAGTCATTTTGAGGAATTACAGGCTCTGAAAGCACTAGCTTTAGTAGTGTGGCATGGTTAGCACTTCAAGTGCTGTATCAATATGTGATTCATGCTCAGTTGGATGTTTTGCATGGGAACATCACCTGATCTTTGCTTGCATGAGATGCTGGTTTTCTAGATCCCTTTAGTTTAACCTTGATTGTGTTCTGTCTGTCAGTTCTCTTCAGCAGAAACTGGAAAATATCTAAAGCACATGGAAGTCTCTGCATTCTCAAAAATTAACTTTGGAAATTATACTCATCAATTTTAATAACCTTCACTTTTCTGAGAATCTTACAGATCAGTGTTTCTAATTTTAAAATTCCAACCTTTCTGTTGTCATCTGTATGTTATGAATCTGATTTGTCTTTTGTTTATTCATTTATGTGTGTGGACCAGTGTCAGCTCTGTTTTAAGAGACTTCACTGCTTTGTTCACAGTGGTATAAAATGTGGAGTTCTTGCCAGCCAGATTTGTCTCAAAAGCTGTCTATAAAACTGGATTGTTTTCCCACCCTGAGCTTGCTGCTCAGCTGCAGTACAGCCAATGCCCCAGCTGGTTAGCAAAAGAGCAGCCATGCAGTCTGGGGCTACCAATAACCTCCTCTAAATTCTGAAGTCAGGGATGCCAAGGGTTGTGGAAGCAGAAATATAAAAATTTAGATTTGAAGGCTGTGTAGGTTCAGATAGAAAAAAAAAAATTTAAGCATCTAATCAAAATACTGGGCATTGAAAAACCAGACATATTTTGGCATTTTTCCTCCCCCATCTGTTTCATTTTGGGTTGGTAATGTTAACATTTAAGTGCCTGATGAGTGTTCGTTTGTGTCTGCATGAAGCTGTTGCAGTTGGTTGTGAAGGCTTAGCTTGAATTCTGTGGGGTTTTTGTGTGTGTGAATGTAACTGTGACCATTGAAATGTGCTGAAATAAGGCAGTGATGGATTGTCTTGGAGTGAGGGGATTATCTTGGTCTTACCTTCCTGCTTGATTTCTGTTCTTTTGCTTTCCCTCGTGCACATGGCAGCATGCTCGTGGGGCTCTGCATGCACTGCAGGGAGCAGGTCACTGAGCTTTGCCAGGCACTTCGGTGGTCACTCAGCTTTACTGAGTGCTTTGTGCACAGCAGCAGGACTGAGTCGTGAGCAGTGAGGATGAGACCTGTCCACAATACAGCCCTTGGCCACTTTGGGAGGCGACTGTCCCGTGCTCTGTCTCAAGTCACAGCACTGTGTCCACCCAGGACACTGCTGATGCACCATGTGGCTCCTGTTTCCTGTAGTGCCACAAGTGCAGTCTGTGCAATTAGATTGCAGCTTGGATGTAGCTGCACCAGGCTCAGATACTATGGTAGCTTAAGTCCATAACCAAGACTGCTACATTTACTGAAACATTACAGTGATTAAATAAGCTCTGATGAGGGCTTGTTAGCACTAAGCTAGGCTGTCTTCACTTCGGGGCAGAAAGGTAATGTTTCTGAGAATTTTGGAGGTCTTGGGTGAAAAGGGCTTGTTTTCCTGTCTTACTGATTTTTTTTTTTGATTTTTTTTTTGGTGAAAAGTCTTTCCAACCCATTTACCCATTTCTTGTTTCCCCTAAATGGAGGAAAATCAAAGTAATAACTGCATTTACTTTAATGAAGGTACTCTTTGAATGAGCTTCCCTAAGATGAGAAATAAAATTGGTTCATTAACAGAAGCAAAGTTTTTCTTGTGAAAACCTGATGATATTATTTACTGCTGGCTCATAACAATCATGCCTTTTATTAGAGACAGACCTGCACTTCACACTAAAATATTTGTTTTTCACCTGTCAGTGCAATTTAAAATATGAGAAAAATTGGATTTTGGCAAGAGGAAGCATTAGTACAGTTGACTTGTAAACAAAAATTGCATGGATTATCTCTGTAGAATTCGTAATGTGCCAGTAGAGATCTTGAGTAATACAGAAGAAATTGTGCCTAAAAAAGATCTAACAAGTTAGAAATGAACTTGTTGGAATAATAATAAAAAATATTTTGCTGAAATTCATTTCCAGGAGAAATCATACGTAAAGCAGCCTGTGAATCTTTTATAGAATTATAAATACCATTAAAAGTCTTGAAATAAAAATTCTTCGTTTTAAAACTCAAAGTTTTACACAGTGTTCTGAGAGATCAAAGAGTAGCAATTACAAGGCTTTAACAAATATTTGCTGTTCCTTGTAAGGGAGAATATTTCAAGAAAATTTTCCCAAATGCCAATGTCACCTTATCAAGTTTTGAGAGGAAAAATTGGGTAGAAGAAGGACAGCACTAAATCCCTTATTTTTAAATATTCCCAGCCCTCACATCTCTCATTCTGAGGAAGGCAAGGTCAGCAGCAGCTCAGAGCACTGAACCAGGCTCTGTTGTGTGGTGCAGACATACCCATGCTTCCAGAGACAAGAAGCATTTTGTTAGTCATAGGAAAAAAATTCCCATTAAAATTAGTTGTAAATGTTGTTTTTGGCCCTCATTTCATCATATGTTTCATCATTTCATCAAAATCCTCTGGGAATAGATTGATATGTGAGTGTGTATGTTTGTAAGTATGTATTTTAGATATAGTAAATATATATATATAGGAAAACATGGGAGATTTTTTTATTTACTTTATGAGACATTGGTCAGATTTCTTTGAGAAGATAACATGTGCCTTGTGCTTACTTCGAAAATACACAGTGTGGTTCCTTCACCTTTTTCTTGGCAAACAAGTTGATTTAAGAAATTCCATCCTCCCCCTCCCCAATCCCCCCAATCTCTGTCCTGCTACAGTTTGCTGCTCCCTTAATTGTACTGGTACAACTGTTTGAATATCTGCACTTCAGACTCCATGACTAGAATAGCATGGGTTTGGAGGACAGATTGATATTTTTAGCTTGAATTGTTTCATTAATCTAATTTATAGTAAGACCCTATGTATTATCCTGGCTAATGGGCAGCAGAGGAGGAACATAAGAGGAACAGCAGGGATGAATGCCTGGGGAAATGACCTGTGAAACTCACTTTGTTGCCAGAGAAAATGTATGTGAACCTCAGCCTTGTTTTTTCCTTGCTGCTTGTCTGTCAACATGACTTGTGTTTCTGTTCTTCTTGGGCTTTTGTTGTGCTAGTGTTGAGGAATGCTGATTTACTCATTTGCTGAAGAGAGAACTGTAATTCTGGATGGATATCACAGTAATGCCAGGAGAGTGGTGTAGAGTTATGATAGTGCAGAGCTTGAATTGCTTCTCAAAATTACTACATCTTGTAAATGCTTTATTCTCCTTTCAGTGCTTTTGCTTACTAGTTACATTGTCTTTGCTAACTTTAAATTGATCTTTCTGCAAAATGAAGTAGGCGTTTATTGGTAAAATAAAGATTAACCTCACCATGACCTTGGATCTAGTAAGGAAAACAGAGATACTGGTCAAGTGCTGGTCTCTCTTGTCTGATGGGTGGGAAATAGTCTGGGAATTGCACAGACTTTAGTGTTTAGTCAAGCAAAAGGCCATTTTTGTTTGGGAAAATTGTGTGCATACTGCCTGTCTTCATGTCTTGGTGCTGCATGTGGCATCAAGTATAGAGCTTACAACAGCAGAAAATATGCAAATATCTGTAAAACTTTTTCTGTTTCATAGCAAAGTATGTTTACTTCTATGAGAGTTTAGTTTATGTATTTGTATTACTTGTGTGTCTCAGCGTAAATTAAACCATTTGTGTTGAATAAAATTTTACTTTGGATTTTATACAGCAAAGCAAGTCAGCACATGAGTGTTTTGCTACATCAAATTCTGTGTGAGAATCCTGTTTATTTCATTAGCTCAGTGTAGTGTCAGTTGGTGTTCAGAGATAATGCTGTTCTTTACATTGCACTCTGTTTGGGTACTGTGGTCAATATACCTGGTCAGATAGATCTTAGCTACTGCTCTCACATCTAAATTGGCATTGTTATAGCTTTTTAGCCTTCCCCTGGTAGTCTGGAGAAAATAAGGTACTGTAAGGAAGTTGCTTTCAAAAGTAGTGTTGGCCTTGTTCTGCTGGCAATGGAGTTTAAGGGAATTTCAGGTTGAAGAAGTGTTGCGATTATTATAGAATAATACAGCTACTTTCAAAAGTGGTTATTAATGCCAGGTGCCTCAGTTTCCCTGTCCCCACTCTGAAATGACTGTGTTCAGAATGTGTGCAACACCCACTCACTGGAAATCCTGGCCCCCTGAGATGTTTTAAGCTGGGCACTCAGCAATTGAGATGTTTCAAGGTGGGTGTTCAGACCGTGCATGGTCTGTTTCTATTGAAATTCTGATTCTCTACAATATAATGTACTTGGGTTTCTTTTCCATGGGATTGGCAGGAGCCTCCTGGGTCACTGACTTTGTTCCTATTTCAAATAGTCATAGCCTACAGGGAAATGGTTTGTAATACAAGACAAGGGTTTTTTCATCAGGCATAGTTTGTAACCTAGCAGACACCCTTGGCTCAACCAACTTTAGAGAAAAAAGAACCTAAGCAGAGAGAAACGGATAATTGAAGATTTTTTTTCCCATTACTTGCTGGATAAAGCGAATGTTTAAATCCAGACTGAAAAGCACAGCCCTTTCTTTTCTGAAATACAACCTCAGAAGACTTTATTAAGGTACAGGAAAATGCTTGACCTAAATTCAAGTGTTGCAGTTTAATTTGTAGTTTCTTAACAGAAGCCAAATAGAAAATAAGATGAAATTTTAGAAATCACTCACAAGTGATAGTTCTGGTGCTACTTGTGTTCTTGTTCTCTGTGCTGGTCTTTCCTTTTCTTTCCAAAGACTGCTAGTCCTGCCTCACACACTCCTCTCAATTTTTCTCCTCCTACTTAGATTTTTTTCCTTTGGTAGAATACTGGAAGCTCAGATTCCACTTCCTTCTTTGCTTGAGAGTACTTGAACTTGAACTCACTTTAACCGTCTTCCAGGAAAATGGCTTAGAGATGAGGTTGTTGAATATTGAAGAATGTCATGGAAATCCAGAATGGCTGAGGTTGGAAGGGACCTCTGGAGGTCATCTTGCCCAATCCCCTGCTCCAGCTGGCCCATCCATCTACTGTAGGTTTTTCTTTCTGTCACTCATGTAATTTCATTTTGTGAGATACACCTGCCTTTCACTGGGGTCTGTTATCTAGGTGAAAGTATTGGTCTCTAAAATCGTGCACACGTAGTCTCTGTGTGTGTAAAAATTTTCTATGCAAAAGGAGTGGCTTTGGGCACAGTGAGGGAAATATGGCTACAAATACTCTAAAGCTCAGTTAAAGCATTTTCTGAGAAATTGGAGGTTTCATTATGACTAGCTTCAGCAGTAAGTACCTTCTGACTATTACAAGGAGAGAAATTTTGTAATTACTGCCCCACATTCCCTTTTACTCCACCAGTTGCCATTCCCTGTGTAGTTGTTGCTCCTCTTACCAGCAGTGATTTTTCTTCTCTTACAAATTGCAGTGGTTATTGCCCTATCCAGACAGCTCCATGGAGATTTTTTGGGTATTCTGCTTTCAACCATTTGTCTATGTGAAGAAACCTGTGTTGAGGAGATGAATTTGATTTTCTCCAGTTTTTTGCTGTTCCTTTGTATATGGCTTCTCATTTATTTTACTTTAGAATTTTCTGTATTAACCTTCTTCTCTTTCTGCAGCCTAATAAGGAAAGTATGTTGCATGTCAGGAAAATGAGATTTTGAAAGAAATCTTTGATGAAAGCTTTCTGAGGAGCTGTCCATGTGTCTGCAGGAGAAAAACTGATGATGCACCCTCAGTGCTGCAGAAGCAATCAGTCTCCTGCTTAAGTTCCTCTTGGTCTGCATAGTCTGGAGTGCTGTGGCAAGCTTCACTCCTCTGTAGACAGAGAGGGGAAATGGGACAGTACTCTCCTACATGGGTCTGTGTCCTTTTACTGCTGAGCACCACTACTGTCTTCTCCAAGTGTGTTGTCAAGCTGTTCTTAAAGAGGGTGGGTTGGTTGGGAGTTTTATGACCAAAAGCCAATTATGGTTTCCAATTGAAATTTTATTAATTACAGCAAGCAAAGCAAAAGCAGTTTCAGCGCTGGGCGACAGGTGGGCTCTTCGTCCCACAAACCCGCCGCGCCGATCCGGGGTCTCTGGTGTCCTCTTATACAGTTCTGTTCCTTGTCGACGTGACTGTCCTCGATGTACTCTGCGCATGTCCATCCTGTGTTGCTAGGGTCTTGATTAGCCTTTCCTCAGATGCAGTTAATCATCGCAATTAGCGTGTCCCTGAAAATGTTTATCTCAACAGGAAGGGGTCAGTAAAGTTATACAATTTATCTATCTCTTGATTTAGTGAGCAGACATTCTTTATCTATCTCCCTTCATCCTTGATTTAGTGAACGGACATACCTTACTTATCTCCCTTCACTCCTTCTAGTGAACAAATGTACTTTATTACATCTATATCCCATCACCCTTCTAGTGAACAAATGTACTTTATTACAATCTATATCCCATCACCCTTCTAGTGAACAAATGTACTTTATTACAATCTATATCCCATCACCCTTCTAGTGAACAAATGTACTTTATTACATCTATATCCTATTACCCTTCTAGTGAATAAAACATCTATTTCCCTTCACCCTTCTAGTGAGCAAAGCATCTATATCCCTTCACCCAGATTTAGTGAACAAACACACTTTATCACAATCCCCCCTTTTTCTTTCAGGCTATTTTGTTTTGTTCATTAAATCGCTTTAGCTCTTGTCTGCTCCATCAAATAAACTTAACATGATAGTCATCTTAATTGTCAGCCTTAAACTAGTGGTCTCTCCTTTGTAATAACAGGTACGATTTTGGATAGGAGGGTCATTCCCACTCTTGGGGCATTTCCTGGACCATAACCTCTTGATTCCACTGATATCGGGGCGACCTCCTCCACAGTCTTTGTCTCCTCTGCCTCGCCCGTCGACTCGGTTGCTTCGAGCCACGGGGTGTACCATCTTCTCGGCAGCAAGAGTATTCTTCAGGAGGGGAGTTTTGCCCCCTTCGGGTTGTCTTTTGAATGTAAGTGTTCCAATTATGGTCTTTGACCTCTGGAACGTTACAATTGATGCTCTTTGCCCTTTTGCGGCACAGTCCTGCTATAATGTGCGCCACGAAAGGCACTGGTTCGTTTGAATGATAACAGTAAAGGTCCGGATTAACCCCTTCTGCAAAAATATTCCACCATTCATTAGATCCTAATATTAAGTTTCCAGTGGCCACCCTCTGGGCCAATGTCCAATTAGTTATTTCTCGTTGGAGAGACCAACAGGAATAACAAACTCCTTTTGGTGGGTACCCGTTATTACAATGGGTCCACCACCTGTCTTTACACACTAAGCATTGATAGCATACAAAGGATAACAGGTTCCCCTACAATATAAATCCGTACACTTTATTTGCACATCTTGTGCATATACATTCCCCTTATCATCCCTTCTAGCCCCAGGTAAATATTTTATTCTAAAGGTTCTATGCTTATGTTCCCTATCCATTAACCACTTCTCTTTTATTCCATAAGGTTAAACAATATATATATGTATCCTTTGTATGTTTCCCCAATGTCTGTATTTAAAAGATGTAGAAGTCAAGAGGACCAGAATCAGTCAGATTCAATCGGTGTCTTTCTCAAGTGGGGTTCCCCCCCCCTTTACGAGCCAGTTTAAGTTTCAAGTCTCCGGCTGGGCTCTTGACCTCCCACTCGTCCTTGGGTATAGGCCCTTTTATGCGGCTGGCATGAGTCCACCCTCTCTCTGCAGTTCGCACCGCTGTATTGGTGGTCAATAATACCAAGTACGGGCCATCCCACCGAGGTTGCAGAGTGGTTTCTTTCCACGTTTTTATAAGGATCCAATCTCCGGGCTTTACCTGGTGTAAGGTAATATCAAGAGGGGGACGCTGGATTAATTGTCCTTTTTTCCATAATTCTTGTCTGTATCTCATCAATTCATTAATATATGTTTGAATGATTTTGTCTGTAATTCCAGGGTGATCCTGTGGTATTCCAGCATCATAGGGCATTCCATATAACATCTCAAAAGGAGATATTCCTATATCAGCTCGAGGTTGGGCCCTAAGATTTAATAAGGCAAGGGGAATACACTTTATCCAAGAGAGCTTGGTTTCTATCGTTAACTTGGCTAATTGCTTCTTCAATTCCCCATTCATTCTTTCTACTCTTCCAGAACTTTGAGGATGCCAAGGGGTGTGTTCATCCCACCTTATTCCCAAAGCCTCAGCAAGGTTTTTGACTATCTTGGAGGTAAAGTGTGGTCCCTGATCAGAATCTATAACCTCAGTTACCCCGTACCTAGGTATTATTTGTTCCAACAAAATTTTAGACACCGTTTGCGCAGTTGCTCTAGTGGTAGGGAAAGCTTCAACATAATGGGTTAGGTGGTCTACTATAACTAGTACATATTTATATCTTCCTACTTTAGGGAATTCAGTAAAGTCTATTTGAATTTTAGAAAATGGTCTGGTAGCTAAAGGTCTCCCCCCCAATGGCAATTTTCTTTGTACTGATCTGTTAACTCTCAAGCAGGTGGGGCATCCCTGGGTAATGTGCTTAGCTAAGTCGTGCAGTCCGATACACATGTATTTGGTGGCAAAATGGTCTATCAAAGCCTGGCTTCCCCAGTGTGTTTGTTTATGTAACCTGGTTAGCACTCGAGTAGCTATTGATTTAGATAACACCTCTCGCCCATCTGCTAAGTGCCACTTCCCTTCTGCGTTCTTTGAAATACCCATCCGGGTCAATTTCTGTTCTTCTTGTGTCGTAAATAATAGGGCCGAGGAATCCTGTCTGGGCTCCTCTTGTTCTTTCTGAGTTACAATTAACTCTTTAAATGCTGCCTGTTTGGCCTCTTGATCAGCAGCGTTATTCCCTCTGGTTTTAAAATCCACTCCCCTTTGATGTCCTCTGAGATGTACCACTGCTACCCTTTTTGGCTTACGTAGAGCTACTAACACCTTCTTTATTAATTCTTGATGCACCAAATCTTTCCCCTGTGAGTTTACTAGCCCTCTTTCTTCCCAGATTTTTCCAAAAGTATGTATTATTCCATAGCTATATTTGGAGTCTGTGTATATTGTTCCTTCCTTCCCTTGTAATCTGTTTAGGGCCTGCAATACAGCATATAGTTCGCAGGCTTGGGCTGACCAGGTGCCACTCAGGGGTCCTGATTCTAACACTTTAAGGGTTTTCCCGTCTATCACAGCATATCCCGACTTCCTTTTGCCTTCCACTACTCTGGAGGACCCATCTACAAAAATCCTTTCTCCCTCTTCTAATTCTTCTTCCTCTAAGTCAGGCCTAATTTTGTTTGTTCTTCTATAGTCTGGAGACAATTATGTACTAATTTTGTGTCATCTGGTTCCCCATACAAAAATTGTGCAGGATTTTGCAAGCTGGTAGTTTCTAAAGTCAGATTGGGGGCTTCTAGTAAGATACTTTCATACTTTAAGAGCCGAGTATCCGATATCCATTTCTCAGCCTTTGTTGGAGTACATTCCTAACATTGTGGGGAGATAGTACTTTAAGATTGCTATTGAAAGTGATTTTTTTAGCTTCCCCTACCAGGAGGGCACATCCTACTATTGCCTGTAAGCAAGTGGGCCATCCCCGGCTC
The DNA here is from genome assembly GCF_009819655.1 of Sylvia atricapilla. Classification (NCBI taxonomy): domain Eukaryota; kingdom Metazoa; phylum Chordata; class Aves; order Passeriformes; family Sylviidae; genus Sylvia; species Sylvia atricapilla. The sequence goes on from NC_089140.1 coordinate 141,896,273, forward strand.
ACAGGATCTAATAACTTTGACAAGTATCCCACCGGCTTCTTTTTCCCTGCCCAATCTTGGGTTAGGACCCCATAAGCTGTACCATTATCTATGTTGACAAACAGATAAAAGGGTCTTTTTAAGTCTGGTAGGCTTAGGACCGGAGCGTTAACGAGATCCTCCCGTAGCCTCTGTAGTTTTCCCTTATCTTCCTCACTCCATTTTAATAACCCGTCTGTGCTAAGTTTCTGGTACAGGAACTTTACCTTGCTACTATAGTTCTCAATCCATTGCCTACAGTACCCTACTAACCCCAGCAATTGTCTGATCTGCTTCTTATTCCCCGGAGTTGGTAAGGATAATATTCCTTTTATTCTTTCCGGATCTATCTTTTTTTCCCCCTTACTGATATAATGGCCCAAATATCTCACTTCTTCTTCTACAAACTGTAATTTCGTTTTTGATACTTTAAGTCCTTTCAATCCCAAAAAATTTAACAATTTAATGCTTTCTTTTCTGACTTTTTCTTCCTCTTTTCCTGCAATCAATAAATCATCCACATATTGGATTAATGTTATTTCAGGGTGGGGTTGATATTCTTGCAGGAGTTGCTCCAGGGCCTGCCCAAATAGATTGGGTGACTCCGTGAAGCCCTGGGGAAGAACTCGCCACCTTAATTGTTGTTTTCTATTGGTATCAGGATCCTCCCATTCAAAGGCAAAGTAATCTCTACATGATTCGTCCAGGGGGCAGGCCCAAAAGGCATCTTTTAGGTCAATCACACTATACCATAAATTATCAGGTCCCAGTTTGCTCAGTAGGGTATATGGATTCGCTACCACCGGGAACCGGGAAACCGTTCGCTTATTGATTTCCCTTAAATCATGGACTAGTCTGTATGTCCCATCCGGTTTTTTTACTGGTAAGATGGGAGTGTTAAATGGGGACATGCAGGGTTCTAGCAATCCCCTGTTTATTAATCTTTCTACTTCAGGCTTTAATCCTCTCCTACCTTCCAAGGATATAGGGTACTGTTTTAATTTTATCGGGATCTCAGGGTTTTTAATTTTGACCATAAAGGGAGGTATCTTTAATTGTCCTGCACTTTCAGGTGTATACCAAACTTCAGGATTTATTTCTTGTTCATCTTCTACTCTAAGAGGACAGAGTCTTATTTTCAGTTCTTTTCCCTTAACTTCCAAATTTATTCCCAATTCAATTATCAAGTCTCGTCCCAATAGATTAAATTCAGCTTCGGGTACTATCAAAAAATCCCCCACCCCCAGTTTGGATTCTGCTTCTATTAAAATGTCTTTAGCCACCCCGGCTTTGAACGGAATCCCACTCGCTCCCACAACGAGGGCTGTTTCCCGTGATGAATTACACCCGGGAGGCAGACTCTGTAAGGTGGACCTTTCAGCCCCCGAATCCACCAGAAACTCTACCTCCTTAGCTTGGGGACCTAGTTTTAATTTTATCAAGGGCTCTGGATGTTTCGGGGTCCCCAATATGTAGAGCCCCTGACTCCCCTAATCTTCTTTAAACATTTTTTCATCCTGTATCCTGACTCTGCAGTCTCTTTTAAAGTGTCCCCGTTTACCACAATAGAAGCAAGTCTTTTCTTCTTTCTTCTCTACCGGTCCCCCTTGCTTTGGGGGTGGTCTCCGGGTTCTCTCCCCCTTACCCTGCCTATCCGATTCTCTACTTTCCCTGACTGCAGCCACCATCATTCTAACTTGTCTCTTATGACCCTCTTCTTCCCTCCTAACATATACCCTCTGTGCTTCTCTTAATAGCTCATCCAAACCTCTATCTTGCCAATCTTCCAATTTTTCAAGTTTCTTCCGAATATCCTCCCATGATTTTGCTACAAAATGTGTTTTTAGTAATGCTTGTCCTAACGGTGTTTCAGGGTCTAGGCCCGAATACAACTGCAGATTTTTTCGTAATCTCTCCAGCCATTCCGTGGGGGTTTCATCTTTCTTTTGTCTTTCATTGAATGCTTTATTAATATTTTGGCCTCTTGGAACAGCCTCTCTAATACCCTGGATGATAATAGTCCTAAGGTCTTGCATGTGTCCTCTATGGTTTTGGTCTTGATGATTCCAGAGAGGATTCTGTAAGGGCCATTTGGTATCGGCTAAGGGCCCCTGGACATGCTGGGCGTCCCAAATGCGCATCCCAGCACGTCTGATCATATTCTTTTCCTCTGCGGTAAATAATATGTTCAGAATGGACTGCAACTCCTCCCATGTGTATATGTTAGGTCCTAGGAATTGATCCACTCTTTCTGCTACCCCTAAAGGGTCTTCCAGGATGTTTCCCATCTCTCTTTTAAAATCCCGTACGTCACCTGAGTTAAGAGGTACGGATATAAATCCCATCTGTGGTTGGGGACCCCCCATCGGCATTTCCCTTAAGGGAAATAGGTTATGTTGCCGGGTTTTGCTACGTGTTTGCGGTCCCTGCTCCAGTTCCTCCTGCTCACTTTGCTCGGGGTGAGGCGGAGGGGGAGCCAGTGGTGACGGGGGTATATAAGGTGGGGGTCCCATGGGAATTTCTTCCTCTTTTCGAGCCTTATGTTCCTTAGATCTTTTTTCCTCTGAAAGTTTGAAAATAGCGACCCCTGGTGTCGTCAGCCAAACTGCCGCATAGTCACTTTCCTCCTGACTGAAAGGGGTTTTGGAGTTCACCCAAAAGTTCAATAACTGCTGTACCCTATCATCAGCTGACCCATACATCGGCCAACACACATCTTTTGATATTTTCTGCCCTCCCCAAACCTTTACACAATAATGTATCATTTTAGACTTATCTTTCTCCCTTATCCCGGGATAATGTTCCCAATTCTCCAGCATGAATCCTAGCGGGGAGTTCCTAAGTACTGGAGGGGGCTTTATGGGTGGAGGGGGCTTGCTTTTCCCCTGTCCCATCTTCCGGAGTGCCTTCTTTTCACACGTATTCACTCGCTTCCCCTGGTTCGTGGCTCACGCCCTCGCGGGCAATGAGAAACGCACTACTGAGGGTCCGCTCTCACTTGGGAAATCCGGCTGCCGGTTTCCCTCTCACGCACACATCATACGTCACACTCCGGGATTCCCGACCCCGACCGAACGGATTCCCCTGCTCAACGGGCAGTACTCACGCGCTCCTGCGTCTTCGTCCGGACTCCTGTGCACAGAATTTATAGGGTCGACCGGTCTTTTCCCTGCCTTTGCTTTGAATTTCGGATCGTCGGTGGGAGTGGGGTGAAGACCGGGAGCCAAGGCCACCTATTATTGTAGGTGGGGCGCCTCCTCAAGCCCCTCACGAGTCCACCAGCATTCCCATCCGAGTCACGGCACCAAATTGTTACCAATTTATGACCAAAAGCCAATTATGGTTTCCAATTGAAATTTTATTAATTACAGCAAGCAAAGCAAAAGCAGTTTCAGCGCTGGGCGACAGGTGGGCTCTTCGTCCCACAAACCCGCCGCGCCGATCCGGGGTCTCTGGTGTCCTCTTATACAGTTCTGTTCCTTGTCGACGTGACTGTCCTCGATGTACTCTGCGCATGTCCATCCTGTGTTGCTAGGGTCTTGATTAGCCTTTCCTCAGATGCAGTTAATCATCGCAATTAGCGTGTCCCTGAAAATGTTTATCTCAACAGGAAGGGGTCAGTAAAGTTATACAATTTATCTATCTCTTGATTTAGTGAGCAGACATTCTTTATCTATCTCCCTTCATCCTTGATTTAGTGAACGGACATACCTTACTTATCTCCCTTCACTCCTTCTAGTGAACAAATGTACTTTATTACATCTATATCCCATCACCCTTCTAGTGAACAAATGTACTTTATTACAATCTATATCCCATCACCCTTCTAGTGAACAAATGTACTTTATTACAATCTATATCCCATCACCCTTCTAGTGAACAAATGTACTTTATTACATCTATATCCTATTACCCTTCTAGTGAATAAAACATCTATTTCCCTTCACCCTTCTAGTGAGCAAAGCATCTATATCCCTTCACCCAGATTTAGTGAACAAACACACTTTATCACAATGCACCCTCAGTGCTGCAGAAGCAATCAGTCTCCTGCTTAAGTTCCTCTTGGTCTGCATAGTCTGGAGTGCTGTGGCAAGCTTCACTCCTCTGTAGACAGAGAGGGGAAATGGGACAGTACTCTCCTACATGGGTCTGTGTCCTTTTACTGCTGAGCACCACTACTGTCTTCTCCAAGTGTGTTGTCAAGCTGTTCTTAAAGAGGGTGGGTTGGTTGGGAGTTTTTTCAAGATCTACTGTCCAACGTGAATTATCAACAGTTTTGAGTAGACCAGAGCTGGGAGTGCAGAGGATAGTCTTAACACTTTCGGATCTGTAAATGAAGGACTTACTAAACATGACAGCAAAAATACTTAGCTTTATCTTGAATTGGGAGTGTATTTTCTCCTCCAAAAGATGGAACTAAGTCAGGGAGTCAGAGAGCTTGTGTTCCTCTGCTGTCAGCAGTAACTTGAAACCTGCTGGCAAAGAGTGCATTTTATCTGCTGCTGGGGCATATGAAGACAACTGCCTACTACCGCTGTTGCTAATGGCTGAAGTGATGGATGGTTTTGTTATGAGTGTTTTAGAAGTCTGAAACCTACTGTCAAATTTTCTGGGCAATGGTATATCACTCCTCTTCTGCCTTGAATCGTGGGAAAATCAGCATGTAGCTTGAATTTCAAAACCAAGTAATACATAGTGCCAGAGGTAGAACTGACATGTCCTGCTTTCTTCAAACTGAAATTTTGACTTTTGTTAGCCAATACTATAAAGGTATGAAAATATATATGTATTCATCTTAATCCACATTGTCTGTGCTTAAGCATTCATTCTAAGTGCATTTGTATTTGTAAGTTTGGAGCCTTCCTGTAATTTCATGGTATTCCAGACGATTTTGTGTTTAAGATAGTCTGCAGTAGAAGTGAATGCATATTTGGATTGGTATGTACTGGCTGCAGGACAGCTGTAATACCCTAAATAACAAATACTGATGTGCTAACTTTTGCACAGAAAGAGGTAGTTGTGAAAAATCTTTGGAAATTTTGCTAACTTGTGGATGTATAAGGAAACTAGAGTGAATGTGAACTTAGATGTTAGGAAATGCAAGTTTTGGATAAATTTTAGGTGAGTGTTACTATAGGATGTATTAAATCAATGCTGACTTGACTCTATTCTGTTGTTGCAATTTCTGTTCTAACACTGTGGGTTCATGATACATAAATTAGTCCTGACTGATTATGGTTTAAATCAGCATTAAGGCACCTAAGTGTGATTGATCTCTTCAGAAGTGAGAAATTGAACCCTTGCTAGTCACTTTATGCAATTTTGTTCTTTAATATTTAGGGAGACTTTTCAGAATAATATCCCTGTTTCCATTATAATAAGAGATCATGAAGTTGTGCGAGCTGGTATTTATAATTGCAAACTGCATATTCAGCCAGCTAATTTTAACATGATGCACATGGACCTTTGAAAATGAAATTATGGCCTTGAACTGAGTTTTCTGTGAGTAAAAAAATTAATATTGCAAAATGTATAATCTCTGAGTGGTGAGGGAAATGACTTGTGAAGAAATGCTTACTAAACTCAACATATTTAGCCTTGATAACAAAGAGACTACAATATGCACTTCAGTGGTGTTTTGTGGCAGTAGCTAAAAGCATATGCAGAGAGTTTGGAATGCATTCCTTAGATATGAATTAGAAATAAGATTAGGATAACTTTTGATTAGATAACAGAAAGGCACTCATCCAGCACTTGCAAAGTGTTTGATTTTGGTGTTAAGCTAGGTTGTTGGCCTGCAGAGTGCAAGGTTTGAGTACTTTGGAGAGTTGTCTGACTTTGTAGCTGGAGTCTGGCTGGAGGATATTCAGCAGTCAGTGTGCTCATGGTCTGCTGGAAAAGAGTCAGTGCCATGAATCTCTTTACCACGGATCTCCACTGTCACCCTCACATATGAAACAAAAGCAGCAGCAGGGCTTGCAGAGAGAATAACAGACAGTGCCTTTTCAATCTTTCAAAAGCCTGACGTAATTATTAAATTTTAATAATTTTTGATACTGCAGTGCTGTTAAACTGGTGGTTGGGATTTGTGAAAATGAGTTGTGGGATGGTATTGAGGAGAGAAAAGTATTTTCTAATTTCTTATTCCTTACGTCAGTCAGCTGGCGTGTTCTGATTAGTCTATGGTGGAGTCTGTTGTAAAGAAACCTTGAAGGTGCTGGGATCCCTGCCCTCGTGAGCTGTAGAACTTTACACCTCCATACAGTCACCCAGTTTCTTACCATGTGCACCCAAACTCTGCCCTGAATCTGCTCCTGACTAGGGAGGGGCAGAAATGCTCTTGGCTCTTCAGGGGAAGGGAAAGCAGAGGAGCCTTGCACAGCAGGTTATTCTGTGTGTAATGTAGAACAATGAGAGTTTTTAAAAGGCAAATAAAACAGCTTGTAATGTAAGTTTCCTTTTTAATCTTGTTTAAGAGATGGGGAGGTAAGTGACTGGGAATAACACAGGAGATTTCTTCTTCGCTCTCAGCACCCTGTGGATTGAACCTCAGACAGAAAATGGACTCTAGTATCTGTCAATGAGCAGGAATAGGGTATGGACGACAACTGACCTGTACACAGTCCTTCAGATCTATCTGTATGTCCATAGTGCCTCCAAGGGCAGGATATGACTGTGTGTTAGTGACATGTTCAGCAATTTCCCAGAATTTGTAACCTATGTGAAAGAGCAGCAACAGGCAAACAGCAGTGAACAGTACTGAGACTTAAAGCAGGCTGGTGGATAGGTAGAGCAGTCAGTACAGGAAGAATATAGAGCAGGATGTATTTGGAGATAATGTCCTTCTTGCCGAGCTGTGTTCCACCTCTTGGAGCTTTATTTTAGTACATCTCTTAAAGTTGAATGCAACATTATTACTTTTCATCTAAAGCTATTTTTTAACTATTAGGAAAGACAGCATTTGTACAGCTCTCTTGCTATTTAAGGATGCACTTCTTTTCCCCTAAAAAAAAATTTAAAATATTTAGGCCACTGTAGTTTCTTTATGTTGTGGATATGATTCATTTTGGCCATGGGAGGAGAATGACAGTTATTTGCTACACAGACTTTTCCTGTGATTCATGGAGTGTCCTTTGTGTCAGCCTTGAAGGAGGCACTTCATATGCTTCCTAGCAGGAAGGAAAAATAGTATGATCATAGTTACCAGATAGGGGGTGGGAGGGAAGGGAAAGGGGAGAGGGAAATGCTCATTATTCAGAAGAAAGTTGCAGGAATGCCAAGATACTGTCTTGCAGTATCCATTCATTTACTTAATGAAAAATGGATACATACAAGCCTATATATAATTAAGGGAAACGTCAGGACTGTAATTGCCATGTTCACAAAATAGCATAGCTTATTATGTAACTTCTTTTCTGTAAATATATCTTAGCACTTTTCCTTTGTCTCCTTGATCCATCACTGTTTCAATATGGTGTGATGTTTCTGTCTCTGAGCAGTGTTTCAGATTTTGCTCCCAAACTGATGGCCATATACCATTGTGTCAGCTTTCTGCAGAGACATATTTTTGTGTTCTAACATAATAATATAGTTAGCAAGTTAAGCTTGCCGAATCAGAAGACATTTTCCTTTCTTCACACACAAAAAAAATAATTTAAAAAGCTGTACTACAATTTTCTTCCTAAAAGTAGCAGCACAGATTGGCTACTTAAGTGCTTTTAAAGATTGCTCCGTCAAGTGACAGCCCCTAATGCTGCCTGGCAGACTTCGGGGCTCTTTCACATACAGAATCTAGCTGCTTCCTGCTGCTTTCTCAACACCTGGAAACTGCAGGATAGGAATAAATGGGAGTAGCAGAAGTGGAAACTTCGGTTTCCTAGCTTCCTGATTTCCTGCATGGATTCAGGGGTTGTGCCTGGCTGTCTTCCCACAACTGGCTGCATTTGATGTGGTACATGCAGCTGTGTCAGGAATATACAGCTGTGGCTGTTCAGCCTTGCAGCATCTACAGACTATCCTTACCTAAGCAGATGCACAGCAGTGTTAGAATGGGAAAGCAGAGGTGTAGTTAGAGATGAAAGGTGTGGAATTAGGAGGAATGCAGAAGAGAATAAAAGTGGATATGAATTACTAATCACATGACCTGAGTTAATTGATTTTCCCTGGCAATTAGAGTTTTACTGCTTGAATCATCAGTGCTATTCATTCTTCCATTATTTCCCGTGTTATAAAATGCTGGCTCTGTTTTGATTTTCCTGTAGCTGTGTTTATTGGGGATAAGGGGTCTAATTATAGCTGTGAACTATACTGTACTGAGAGGGCATTTAAGTTTCTTCTGAACTATTTCTGAGGCAATGTGATGAGTCATGAAATATAACTTTTGCAGAAAATATCCTGATTGCCTAATGACTAGGTGTTGGTAGATGAAATTACACATACTCTCTCTTGTTCACATGGAACCAGCGAAGTGTCTTTCTGAGTAAGCTGTTTGTTCAAGTTACTCAAGAAATGTCAAAGATTACAGTTGCAAAATGGGGAGGGGGAAAAGTGTATGTTTGAGTAGCTTGGAAACATCTGAGACTTACAAATGCATTAGATATTCACGGCATGAATACTTACAAATAAAATATTTGTAAAGAATAAATGCTGCCTGAAAATAATACAGTCAATTACCCAGGTTCCTCAAATTTTATTTTGCAGATGATGAAGAAGATGTTAACAATATGGAAAAAGTCATGTTAGAATATGCTACAATGGACAGAGAACTTAATCATTATATAAAAGCATTTGAAGAAACGATAAATCAGGTAAATTATCTCTTCTCGTTAAGTTATGAAAACATATCCTTATTTAAACAATATCTTTTAAAAGACACAAATGTTCCATTTAAACAATACACAATTGGAAAGACAGCTCTTCAGCAGGTATAAAATACTGAAGTTGCCGAGTACAACTATTAATTTTTTTTCCCAGCTTGTTACAGGGTGGCAGAGATTTTAACTTCTCCCCACCAAACCGGCACCCTTGCGAGTATGGGATGAGTAGTGCTTTGGGAATGATTGAGGACACTATAGTTAAGGCACCCTACTCTCAGGTGATACCACCTCATGTATTGTGGAAGATGGAGGTGCAGATGCAGCTGATTTGACGAGCAAACTGATGGCTGTGGCTGCAGAGAACCGATGCTTTAAAACCTGCGTCCCATTGTCTTCCTGCCACCTGACTTCGCTAGTGCGTGTAAAGGGTGAGCTGGCAGATTGCTCGCTCTGTGAACCAGGGCCTCGCTCTGCCCCTGGACGAAGGACGGACAAAGGACGGCCGAACTCCGGGCGCGGCGGCGCCGCTGCCAGTGACCGCCAGGGGCCGCCGCTCCCGCGCTCTGCCCGGCGCGTTCCCGGCCCCGGCGCGTTCCCGGCCCCGGCGCGTTCCCGGCCCCGGCGCGTTCCCGGCCCCGGCGCGTTCCCGGCCCCGGCGCGTTCCCGGCCCGGCGGGAGCGAGCGGCGGCTCCGCGGCAGAGCCGAGCCGGGGAGGGGCCGGTCCAGGGCGGCCGAGCTTCAGCTTCAGGCCACGTCGTGCCGGGATAACTCAACTTCCCGAGTGACCTGTTCTAGTGTGTGTCTGCAGAGTCTTTCTTCTCTGTGTCCGTTTTCTATGGATTTATCTAGAAAAGCAAAAGCACATCCCTGATTTCCCTTCAAGGTGGGAAATCTGTGTTTCAAAATGTTAAGTTAGCAGAGCTTTTCAATTAAACCTGCTTTTGCTATTATTTTGCTATTGCTTTTTGTTCTTTTAAAAACAGTAAAAGGAGAGCAAAGCAATCAATTTCCACTAGTTTTGTTGAGATGGTTTTTCTGTTGTAGAAAGGTTTTCCTTTAATTTTTTTAAATCATCTGATCAGATGCTTAACTGAAAAAACTGCATTCAGATAATTAAATATACATGTTTAAGAAGAGTTCAAAACTATGCCTACATTAGCAAGTGTTGGACAGCAGTAAATACAGGCACTGTTCCCCATGTAGTCTTTAAATATACATTTCACTTCAGATGTCACCGTAATTGCAGACCTCCTAGTTTATATTGGATGGTTCAGAACCTTTTGCTTTTATTTGGACTATTCATGATTTTTAAAACTTTCCTAGTGGATTGTAACATAGTCTTCATTGTTATAGACGAATGATGTATATCCAGACTTGAGCGAAACACGGTTTATATTTTGATTACAAACCAGTTAATAATTGATGCCTTATTGTTATGGTAGAAATTTCAAGTAATTTTCAACAATGACTTTTGAACTTCTTTCATTATTTCCATTTATCAGCAAAACACTTTTTTTTTTCAAGCTTAGGACTATAAAAAGCAACTCTGTGCCTTCACCAACAAAGCACTCAAGTCCTGTTTACTTCAGATGCATCACTCATGATATTTTAAGTTGGGCAGAGGTGTAACTGCTTCGCTGAAGTGAAGGTATTTTTGTTGGTTTTGGCAAAGCAGTGATACATTTGTGATTTTTAGGATTGAATTCAGCAGTATCTCTTGTGTGCATATCTGTGCTGGTATGCAAAAAAATATACCTGGAAGGGTTGGTTTTCCATTCCCCCCGTTTTTTTTCCTCTAATGCAGCTTCTTTGTGTCATTAAAACAAGCTCATTTCCTGTTATTTCTGTCCTAAGGTTTTAAAAATGCAGCTCCAAGGTATTTAACATGTTTTAGAGTCTGCATGGATTATAAATTTGGTAATGGCTAATCTGTTACCCTCTAGCCACACTTCTCCTGTCTCTGCTTCCTATTTCACTCTAGGGAATTGTCTGTCCTTTCCCCTGCCAGCATCCTGAACAAACCTTTGTGAAAGAACAGAGTTACAATCTGTTCTCAGAAAAATAACAGCTCATGCTTTATTTTGGAGGCTAGCTGCATACCATGCCTCTGGAACTGCACTGCCCATCTCCAGTTACCTGTCAGAGACAGCTTAAAATCTGCTTCTGGGAAACAGATACTGTTGCTGAATTTAGGACTGCACCTGGAAGTAGCTGTAGAATGGCTTGAGTTTAAAATAGCCTCCACTGACTTGCTCCTTGGTTTCATCTGAATTCCTTACCTGAGGGCTTTCTCTGGGGAGTTGCAGCACATCATTAATTTTCACAAGCAGACTGTTCTTCATAGACAGGATTTGACTCCAGCTGTAAAACACATTTTATCTGATTATTTTATAAGTTTGTATGTTGATGATTTTTCTGGTGTAGTTTCCTCATACAGCAGTGAATCTGAAAGTATATTGTTGCTTGTGTTTCACCTTCTAACCAGCTGCTTCTAGTGAAATGTCCAGCTGGAATTTAGCAAGATAAGGAGACAGTGGCAGTTAAAATTCCTGATACGTTATTTTATTATGTATATCTCTAAGTTGCATTGACAAAAAGATGATATTGTACAACCAAAGGATTGTAATGTAAATAACTTGAAACTAGCATGAGATACAGTCACCTGTTTTCTCAGTCAGTTTTTTTGTTGATTTAGACTGCAGTAGGTGGAATGCAGAAGGTGAGACATACCAGCATCCTCTTCTGGTTGAATCAGCAGCCTGTTGAGCAAGAAGTGAGCAATTGAATCACAGTGTTTCCAACAATAGGCTGTGGGAAATCCTTTGTCTGTCCTGTGCCACTGGATTTTCTTGTACCTGTGTAATGACTGGACTTCTGCTGCTGCTTCTTCTTTCATTTTTCATGGGTATTTTTAAAAGAAATTAGCCAATATTCAGGTCTTTATCATGCAAAGTCCAGAGAGCACTCTTATTTTTGGTGTAACAACGAAAGACTGATGGGGCTGCAGTATCTCTTGCAGAAATTTTTATACTCTTGAAATGGACCCAAATGATTGGAACCCAGGCTCAAGTGTTCCCTGCTCTGACAGAGCTCTCAAGTGGCCAGAATGCCAGTGTATTTTGTTGTCCAAATATGGATTCTTTGACCCAGTGTGCAGGAAGACAATCTGCACACATAGTCAAGATACTTGATTTTATTTCTTGCCTGTGCAGAGAACGGGTTCTAGATGGTGAATCCATGAAATGAACATGTCTTCAGTATGCCAGATGCTCATTTTTATACACTGTGAGCAATAAAAAATTGGCATTTCCCATATGTGTAACAACCTAAGTGTATAGTCATTGGCTTTGCATCTTCTTGTCTGCATGTAAAGACCCAGTGCACATTCAATTTACTGTGCATGCTGTCTGAGGAAGTGGCTTATGTGAGCAGGGGGTGGTCATAGCCTATGAACAGGTGTTTTGCTGAATTTACTTAAAGAACACAATGTTCAAGCAAAGTTATACTTGGCATTGTAGTCTGATTCATTGTGTCCTCCTGTTCTTGCCTCTTGGTTCCTGTAGGTTTAGCTTTCCTGGACTTTTTCATAGTACTTAATTTCAACAGTTGTGCCTGTTCCTTCACTCCCACTCATCACTCCTGGTTAGCAGGGATGGTGGTGGTGGATCACTCTCTCAGCTTTTCAAGCATTTGGTTTCTTAGGGACTGTAAAAGCTGGGGGTAAGTTTTCTGAAGTCCCCAGACTTCTCTAGATAAAATGAATTGCAAGGTATTGTAGATCAAAGTAGAGAACAAGACAAAACTAACTTCTAATGTTACATTATTCCCACCTCTCTTTTCTTCTGTTTTAGGGGAAGAACCTGGGCTATTTTGTTTCTTTTGCAGGTAACAGGAAATTGTTGAATGTGGTAATGGCATCTCTGGCAAGGATTGCTTAGTGCTTCCTTTTACAAGTTATTTCTTTGCCAAACATCACTTTCTCATGCTTGATTCATGAGAATCAAATCTGAGCACTGTGACAGGATGAAATCCGAATCTTAGTGAGGTGGAAGAAACACACAGAAGGCATATTTAAGAAAAAAAACTAAGAGAAGGAAGCATGAAAATGAGAAGAGGCAGTCACAAAGGGAAAGAACATGGTCTTGGGAAGTCTTGAGATCATGTAGACATATGGGGAAAAGATACTGGTTTGAAAGAGGGCAAGGAAGAAGGTGGTGTTGAGCTGAAGAAAAGATGGAAATATTAGATGTTGCATTGGTGCTTGGGTTTTATCCTTACTTCTGTTAAAGCTTTGCCATGTTGTTCTTGGTGAATCATGTCTATCACTGTGTAAATGGCTGCTGACATCTTTGTTTCCTGATTATCCTGCATAGAAACTGATTTGAGCAATTATAATTGTAATTTAATTCAAAGTTTATTATAGTTTGAACCCAGGAAGCAAAATTAAAATGTTCTTTGTTGGATTTTGTCTGTAAAACTACTACATACATCTGATGTAAGTGTATGTCTCGAGAGAATTTGAAGTCTGGATGTGTTGGTCATTTATGCCTGTGTGACTTCACAGCTTGTCAAGCGTTCATTCTTCCTTTGCAAAGATCCTTGTACGAGAGTGATTTTGTCTCTACAGGATATATAGGAACTACATATGGAATTGTTTTGTATTTTTGATAATACTTCCCTTAAGGCTAGTAAGGTCATTGGAGTGTGAATAGGAGGAGATGTTTGTTCACTGGGTCAGTGATTGAGAGCAGATTACTTTGTATTGGGGTCTGTTATCTTAGTGGCAAATTGTGTAAGTTGTTATCCTGCAGAGGGGTAATTCCCTTCAGTGATGTAGGTCGTATTCCAAGTGTGCAGCTTGTGAGTGATCTAAGAGCCTCTGCAGAAAAGTAGAGAATCCTGTTTTGAACTGCTGTACAGTTGAATCCACGGTCTCTGATTTGCAACCTGTGTGGCAGAATTCTAGTTTCCTCACTTAAGACTCATAATATAATGCTGTACTGATTTGGATGGTCTTCCTTGATTTCATAAAAATGAAAGGGACTTAACATCTTTGTTAACCAGCCTCTGCCAGTGTAGCTTTGTAGGCCAGGAGTCCTGTTGGAGAAAGTTCTGCCAGTATGTCCGAGCTGTCTCTTTTGACTAAACAAACTAAAGCACCCAAACACTTCTGCAATGGCAGCTCCACTTGCAGTGTGGTCTTTGAAGGAACAGCAAGGTGAAGCAGAGGATGTGATTCCAGCCACCACCCATCCTCATTGGCGCAGCTATGGCAACAGAATTAATGTGATGACCAAGTTCAGTGTATGTGGCAAGTGCCAGCATGGTCATCAGTGACTGCTGCTGCCTGTTAGAGATAGGGCTGTGCTTAATAATAAGATGGTCATTTCGTTTTCTGTAGGAATAAGTACCAGGAAGACTGTGAATCCCAAGGGATTCATATGTTTTAGCTGATTCAGGACTCTCTGACAGTGACTGGCACTGTGATACCCATTACATTGAAACAGTTTTGACATGGAACTTTCTAGTTTCATGGAATAAATGGCCTTGTTTGGTGCTGACACTTAATAAGCACTTTGCTCTTCTTTTTCCCTCTTGCTACGCTACATGACTACTGCATGTCATGACAACATGTTGTAGGGCAAAATCCACTGATGATATCCATATCTGGAACTGTAACCTTCACTGTACAGCTGAGCTCAGAGCATTTCCTCTGACATCAGTGTTTCTTGATTCTGAAATATTGTCTGCTAGCCAGGAAAATTTTGGGACCTTCTTTTCATCAAAAAGGTCCTTTACTGCACAGAAATTGCTCAGGAAAGTCTTTGTGAAGTACCAGAAAAATGGGTTTAGACCTGATGCCTTAAGAAGGCTGATGTGGAACAGAGCTAAAAGAATAAAGGAGGTATTTATTAAAAGGCCTTAAAGGATACACCTTGGGCAGAACAAGAGCCTGGCCAAGGCTACGCCCAAGATGGACCCAAAATGGTCACAAAAATGGATGACTGGTCATGATGTTTCACACTTTTATAAGTTTTGGTCCATTTGCATGTTGGAGTTAATTGTCCAGGTTATGAAGTCTCATTATTTTTTCATCCCATCCTTCAGGTTTTTTTCTCTTCAGCTCTCCGTTATTTATACTTTTGGGCCTGAAGCTTGTAAAGGTTGTCCTTGGTCTCAAGCTGGAAAAGGAATTGTTTTGACTACCTGCCCTGTGAAAAGAGCTGACTAACACTTAATACGAAGCTCAGAGCTACACATCTAGGCAACTCAGAAATCTGAAAAATATGAAAGCTAAAACTTAAGGATCAGAATGGATATATCTTTTCTTGGGCTGGCAGGGAGAATAAAAGAACTCTTGTAGTCTTTTGCTGCATTTACCTTGACTCTCTAATTTTAAAAGCAAGTGATTCTATCTTGAAATTCACTCAGAGCATACTGAAGTGCACCATCAGCAGCAACAAGTCAAAACCCTGGTGAAAGATTTGGTACCAATGCCAGTGTCTTTGGAGATGTTTGGAGAACTTGCTTCATCTTTAGAGGGGTTTTTAGCAATGGATGTCCTCCTGGCCATTATTTTGGTGCCTTGAATTCTAATTGGAATTCCTCTTTAGTGCTTGTTTACTTGCTATCTACTAATAAAGCCACTTCAGACTGATCATTCATCTTACAGAATAAGCAAAATGTGGACATTGGATTAAATCCTTATAATTGCTTGGGCAGGATAGTAGATGAAATTAATATGTGAGTCTATAATTATGCCTCTGCACCCATATCTATATAATGCCACAGGACTTATTAAAACTTTTAGAGGCAGGTTTATTTCTAGCATTAGCTAGCTATGGAGTTTTTTAACATTTTAAACTTTCTTCAGTACAATTTCTTTGATATAATTTCTAATTTATAGTATATTTTTGCTGTGTCCTACTGCCATCTCCAAATAGTAATTCAAACAATACAGCACTGTTGTAGGCGTGTGCTCTGCTTCCTGCAGAAACTGGAGCAAAGATGCATTTCAACACATTTTTAGCATTTACTCTATAATATTTGCTTTATTTTTTTGTGTGTCTCTGTGTGTGTTGGGCTAAGCATTTGATGGAAGACGCTTTTTTATTTTTCGAGAATTAGTGATTTATGTGTGTAGTTCTCTACAGTAATATGTTAGAGTCAACATTTGGTGAGCTGCAATTAAAATATTTTTTTTAGCGACCATCATATGAAAAAGTAGGAATAGTGTTTTATTTTATGTTGGTTATATAGCACATCCCCAGTACTGTGTCTTAGTGTCTCCTAGCAAGCATAAAAATGTGTCCTGCTTTTTGGAGAATAAACCCTGGAAATTCTTGCATATGGACATAGGTTTATATGACTTCACTGTGGTTGCTTACATTGGTCAAGCTAAACATTTTCCTAAATATTTGCAGTGTCAATACCGTAGTTGCTGAAATGGCCCTTGGCTTGTGTGGGTAGGAATTGGGCAGCAGGGGCCACAGTTGGTTAGCAGTGAAGATTTGGGTGAAGTGTTCTGGACCTAGGGCTGTCACATGGAACTGGGACCTCTGTAGATACGGTGGCAGCAGGAATAGTATTAAGAATAAATGTGCCAAAGGAGTCCTGGGAATCCCATCATAATTTGAAAAGTGTGTTTGCTATGCTGGGCAGCAGTGCTGCCCAGTAGGTAGCAAACTAGGCTGGGATTAAGAAGGACTGGATGCTATTTTCAGGTCTACTAGCAGCTTGTGTGGTTGACCTTGAGAAATAGTTTCACTCTGTACTTTGGGCTGTGGTCCCGTGTTCATTAACGCTGCATTTGTGTAGTACCAAATCACCTGGTAGCACATTCTCATCAAATAAGCCAGCTCACATGGTCCTGTTTATGCTGGCTGTATTCTGGCTGCAGGACAGACACTACCTGATGGAGCATAACTGTACAGAATTAGAATTGGCAGAGTGGGTTACACTCAATTGGTGTGTCATGCAGCTGTGGTGGTTTTGATCTCATATGAGACATCCTGAAACTGAATTTACTGTCTCACTCAGCCACGATCTCAGTCATGTGGACAGCATCTCATATCACTCTCTGTAAAGAGATTTATTTTTCTTTTTTACCTGAAGAATTCAAAGCTATTTAAATTCAGTTTTTAATAATTTTATTTTAACACTGAAGATTGCAGCTAGCAGTCTGAACTTTTTCTGAAATTCCAGAAGGTCACACATAGAGCAACTAAAAAATCGCTGTGATTTGTATCCTCACTTTTCTATGCAGTGTCTGTATTTCAGAGTCAATGTGAGTTAGCTCTGTCTGTTTATGCCTAGCTTAGAGAAAGAAGATAAAATTTTGAAATGTAATGAAACTGGTAAGTGTTGAGGTAAAATAGCCAGATGAAAAAGCTATCTTAATCTCAAATAATGGATTTTTTTAATTTTTGATAGGTGAAATTTATTACTAGAAACACTGGTGTGGTAGTTTTAGTTGATCAGTAGTGAAAACAGTATTTCAAATTAATAATCTCATCTAGAAAGCTCCTGCTGACAGTCCAAGGATTTAAATCCTTAGAGCCAAGGGGTGAAGGTTGAGTGCTAAATCCTGAATGATTCTCAGCAGCAGTTTTTACTTTAAATTAGTTTCTCCTGTTAATTGAACACACCCAAGTTGATCAGGGTCAGTGGGGAGGCAGTTTCTGGAATGCCTTCCATAAAATATCTCTCTCCAAAGGTTGAGTGTTGTTTTAATTACTGTAATTGTTTCCAGAAATTATATGTATGTGTTGGATACTTCAATATTCCTTCTCCAAAATTTTAAATGTTAAGTCACTCATTTTAAAACATTAACTTTTTCTCCTAGTATATTTTTAAACTGATCTTATAAATAAAAATACTCAGTTACCCAGATTTTCCTTCAGCAAAATTCTTATCAAATTTATAATGAATCACAGATACAATGTTGCTTACAGCATTAACTAGATGACACTTTTTTTTTTTTTTTTTGGCTGCTACTTCCATGAATTTGTTTTCATTAAAGAATTTCAGCTGAGAAGGAGTTTAGTGGTATGAGTTCCTACTCTCATTCCTAGCTTCCTCATACGTTATATTGTTTGGGACTTTTTCTTGTTGAGCTGCTCTACACTGGATGCAGATAGGAATGTGCATGCAATGTGTTGCATGTCATTTAGAGTGGACCAAAGTCATATGATTTTGTAGTATGGTTTCCTATGAATGTTTTCACTTTTTCAGAACCGTGTGTTTGGGTCCTATGTTAAAATGGAGGGTATTTCTTTGCTTTATTTTTTGATGCTGGGAGTTAAGAGCAGCTTTTTGACATTAATTTCATTAAATTGAATAATGGGTTTCTCAGAGTTTTTAACACATGTGTTCAACCTGTGCTGCAAATGTCAAATTGTTTTTCTTTCTCACATGCCACATTGCTCCTGTTGAGGGAAGCTAGTGTTGTGATTTAAAAGCAGCAGCATGACTTCTTTGTGTTTGTAATGTACTGCAGTATGTAACTATGCCCATTTCAGTGCCTACTGAAATTTAAAAAAACCCCTCCTGCCTAGCAGTATATATGCATGTTATTATCTTTCCAATTTGAAGAAGAGGTTTCAAAAAACACCTGAATCCTGCCAGAAATCAATACTAGATGTGACAGTATCTCCCAAATGTGGCCCCATTGTTAATCACCTACTGTAAGTTATGAACAGTGTGCTTGATAATAAGGGTTGGCAAGTTGAGCTAATTTCTGGGCTCTCACGTTATTCATCTGAGATACATGCATAGCCTGAGCAAGCTGATTTAACCAGCTGAAGTACTTTTGTCCTTAGACTTGTGTGTTAACACTGCCAGTAAATGAAAAATATTACAGAAACTTAAGAAAATAAGTGTGTACATCAGATGTGCTCCAGACTTCCTCATAAAGTGTAAAGTTCCCATGTTTACATGAATTTACACACACCACACCTGATAAATTCTACAAAACCAGAGAAATTAAAAGCTCAGTGATGTTGCTACTCTTAGCTCTTCTGGCACTCTTCAAATGTTAGTGCCTCACTGCATTGCCACTGCTTCTGTGTGAACAATTCATGGTGCTTGTTCAACTGTGTATTCATCCACTGTTCAAAGCTGTTATGATGCTGTTTTTTCCCCTGCAGTCTGTTGTGTGGGGAGAAGATTGGATAGCGAGGGCTTGGATGCAATGGTGAGTTAACAAGAGTTGCTGGGAAGATGGCAACTCTGGTAAGGGAAAACTTACAGGGTGTGGTTTTGTGGGGTGTGATAATTGTTGTTATACAAAGTGTGGGCTGTAAATGAAATGTTTCTCCATGGATATTTTTATGCTTAGTTGGAGGTGATCAAGGGGTGCAGATGAAGGCTGGGCTGTGCTAGAGGCAGTTTGGTCCAGTTCAATAAAACTGTCTCTTGAAAGAGGGAGTTTCTGGAAAAGCTATTAACAGCCCCACTGTATACCTATAGGCCTTCACAAAACAGCCCCACCTTTCCCCACTGCTCTCTGCTAAATTCCACTAACAATGAGCCATAGCCATCACCACCATCTCCTCACAGTGGTATGCTGGTGTTCAGATTGGTGGGCAGCTTCTCTGCCTTTTCTCTTGCTTCCCTTCTTATATCCTGTTCAGGCTTTGGAATCCCTTTCTTACGTTCTTTTGGCCTAACCTGAAGTTGGCTGTTGTTGGTTGGTCACCTGCCCTTGGAGAAGACTCAGCAGCGTTTCCTTTTCTCCCACTGACAGCAGTGCTTCGTATCTCTTGGCAGATATAATCTGACAGAGCACATGGAAATATCATTGCACAGTATCTTAGGAGAATCTGGCCCATCAGTTATGTGTGTCTCTACCAACCCTCTGCAGACTAATTGGACCTGAGTTTAGTGAGTCATTCTCCTTATTTGATCAGTTAGGTTGGCAGATGCCTGGCCACCTTTGTCAGTCAGACTTATAAACAAATCAGCCAGGTTTATGTGCACAGCACAGGTCACTGTAGTTGTAATGGTTGTTACAGTTCAACATGAGTTTACAGTTGGCCATTTTCAATCCCCACAAAACTCAGACTCAAACTCCTTATGTTATTCCCTCCTTACACCAGTTCTTTTCAGTAGTTATTTACCTGGTAAATTTTTAATAGAAACAGATTGTTTTACGTAAGGAGAAAATCCAGCTAAAGCAAAAAGCACCTATACAGGATTACAGGTGTGGCTTCTGCTCAAGGAGAAACTGTCAGTGAATTCAGGTAGGAGGTGTCTGTAATAGCAGTGTGTAGTCATGGACGGAACAGAAGTGTTTGTTCACCATGTGTCACATAAAGAGCCATTTAATGAAATTATCTGGCAGCAGGTTTTAAATCAACAAAAGGAAGCAACTTTTTACACAGTGAATAATTGCGTTGTGGAATTAGTTGCCACAGGATGTTATGGAGACCAAAATCATTAATGAGTTCAAAAAGCTGCTGGACAAATTAATAGAAGAAAAAATCCTTGACAGCTGTTAGATGCAAAGATTCAAATACAGTCACTGTCTTGGTAAATCCCTAAACTGCAAGTTGTTAGTTGAAGGGAAGGTATGTGGTGAGAAACAAGGAAAGATCTTTCTGTTTGGTGCTCATTAGATTTCTGTTCCAGCCTTTTGCTTCTGCCATTGTTAAAGAGAAGAGAAGAGAATGTGCTGAATGGGTCTTTGATCTGAAGTACCATATTGAAAGAAGCAGAAAATAAACTGCGTAAGAAACTCAGTCTCCACAAGCACTATTGCATCCTGAAATTTATCTTGAATGGCTATGGAGCTTTAGATAAATGACATTTATTCTCTGTTTCAAACCTATTTTGGAATAGTGTTCTATCTAAAACAACCTTCCACCTCCATAATTTCAATATTTGGAAAGTTTTCATATCTATCTAATAATTTATTCCTCTGTTCTCACTCATATATTTGGTGATTTAAAAATAAGTAAATGATCAGCTCCTGCTTTGGGCATTTTTACATAATTGAAAAATTCTTAACCTGAAAGCTTGCTTCAAATCCATATAATATGAAACCACATAAACCACTTAATAATGAGGTACTAGCAGATAAAATTCAACTTGAAGTTTGGGGAGCTACACCCACTTGGGCAAAAAAGGGGGAGGAATCTTCGGCTAGATCTAGATCTTTGTCTTGCAGCTAGTTTTCTCCTTTAATGCAAAAAAAAAACCAAAAAAAAACCAAAACAAAAAAAACCCAACAACCTTAATAACTTGTTCTAAATAACAAATCTTCTTGTACTGATTGGAAGAGGTGAACTACAGCTCTGTGTGAGTACCTGCTTAGGACCCCTTCTTATAAACTTGATAAAAATTCAGCTGAAGTACCTGCTCTGATCTCAACCACACCAGATGGGATCAAATGTTTTCCTGGATCGTTAAATAAAATACAGTGTAGGTTTTAAACTATTTTGACAGATCATAATCTGAAAGTTTTAAGATCAGTCCTTGAAATTCCTGGAATGGTGAATATAAAAATGCCTTTTATATTCACCCATCAGCAGTGTCATAAAATGTGATCCAACTGGGATATATAAATTTGGTCAACTAAGTTGTGATTGTGGGCTGCTTATTACTGGAGCTACTGGATAAGAGACAACGAAGCATGTCTTACTTAAAAAAGAAAGCATTAAGTTGATAACACTGTCAGAAAAAAACCCCATGATTTTATGTGTGTTTTCATTACTTGAAGAACGTTTGGCTCCACCATTTTTTAAATTCTCCTTCAAATAGTTTTTTTCCTCTTCTTAGCCTCGTGTTTATGGGTATAAAAAACCCAGCGTGTTCAGCTTCTGGCAGTCATGAGCCCATGGCCCCTTCCCAGACCTGGGTTTCTCCACATGCCTCTTGAACTGGGGAGGCTGATACAGGATGCAGTCTTTCACCTATTGCCCAATCAGTGCTTCATAGAGGGGAAGAATAATTTCTGTTGTCCTGCTGGCCATGCTGCTCCAAATGTAGCTGTATCCAATTTGTTAATTAGCAATGAAAACATTTCCTGAAATTTTGCTTGGCACCTTCCATAGCAGAGCTGCTACAAGGCCAGCCCGCTTATAACATCTACTGATGCCTGGGGTTATCCTGTCCCTTGAGAAGCTGTAGAACTCTTCTTCTTGAACTTGGCATTACCAGTTCTGATTTTCCTCAAGGTCCTTCTTGATTAAAGCTCTACTGCTTGATTTGTCAAATGCCACTGGGTTGGTTATGCCTAAAAGATTACTGAGAGTGCATTTGGTTTCATCATCCAAGCCTTTGGTGAGGATGTTGAACGTATTCAGCTCTTCTGTTTACCACTACAATACAGCTCTTGGTACAGGCTAGCAGTTGGGTGGAAAACTGGTGTTTGCTGTGAGCATTACCCTCTGAGCTGGCTGGCCCAGTAATTTTCAGTCTACCCAAAAGACGATTTTATTACATCCACCACTCTCCCCACAGCTGCATTTCAGGTCAGTTCATCACAGAAAGTATTCATCAGTTTCATCAAGCATTAATTGCCCTTTGTGAGTCTGTGCTGATTGTGGCTGATTACCTTTTTGTTCCCTGCATGTTTGGAGGTGGATTCCAGAAGGATGTGGTATGTAATCCTTCCAGGGGCAGGGGGTAGGCTAAGTGGCCTGTAGTTGCCTTTCTTATGTCCTTGCTAAAGCCAGGCACAGTGCCAGCCTTTCTCCAGTTTTCAAGGGTCTGGCTCAATGATCATGTTTTTTGGAGAGGAGAGGCAGGTCTAGTGACACGTCATCTGACTCTTTCAGCACTTTCAGATTAATCATATCTGTCTGCATAGATTTGAAAACATCAGCTGTTCTAACTCATTCCTAACTTGTCCCTAAAATGTTTCTTCTCAAACCATCCTGGTACATCAGGATATCTAGGAGTAATCTTTGCCTGTGAAGATGGAGGCAAAAATGTATTCAGTACTTCAGCCTTTTTCATCTTCACAACCACTGGGTTGTCTCCTCCATTCAGTAACATCCTCACATTTCCACTGAATTTACACAACTCTGTCTTGCTGCTATTTACATCCATCTCTTGTTTTCATTCTAAATATGTTTTGGTTTTCTCAGTGTTGTTCCTAGGTGCCAAAGTAGTGGTTTTGTACTCTTTTTTTTTGTTTGCTGTATGCTGTCCTTTTGCATTACAATTTGTTAAGTCAATGAGTCTTCTACTAAAATGCCAATCTTCTTGTAAAATAGGATTATTATTAGTTCCTTTGTTGGCAGTAAATTTCCTACAAAAATTTATCAGCTAAGATGGCATCTTTTGCTTCAACGTCCCAGGAGATTCTGCTGAGCCATATCCTGTATAATCCAAAGGCCATTTGCATAAAATCCTTAGTCCTTTTTCTTCTCCTTACCTACCCAGTCTTCTGGATCCTGAATACAATCAGCTTGTGGGCATTGCTCCCAAGCTACTATCTGTGACCACATTTGCCACTTTTCTTCCATGTTTGTGTACAGAGGTTCACATAGGATATTACCTTTGTTTGTCCTCTCTAGAATTTGCATTAAAAAGTTACCACCAATGTGGTCTAGAAATATCCTGGATTGTTTGCACAATGCCATGTGGCTCTAATGAGGAACGAGTCTGGTAATTGGGATGTTTTTGGTCATTGTTTGTATACAGTATTATCCACTTTATCATCCCCTTGAACAGGTGGTGTGTGTCAGGCTCAGGCTCTGTGGCTCATGTTTCTTTTGCCTTTGCTTTTGACCAGGAGTTTCCTGTCAGGTAAGTCTCTGGTTTCACACTGGACCTCAGCATAGACAAGGAGATGCTTTGTAAGAAAGTGCAACTGCCATTCTTCTCCATTTTCTCCTTGAATAACCTCCATGACACTCTTCCAGTCGTGGATTCTATCCCATTTAATCTTTGTGATCCTGATGATATCAGAACACTGACTGTGCACAGACTTCTAATTCTTCTTGTTTGGAGGCCAAGCTCTGTGTGTTAGTACCCAGACACATGAGGTTAGCCTGTGCATGCCCTCCCTCCAAGCAGAAATGCCTAACTTTCCTGTGTGGCCTTTTCTTACACAAATGTTATCCTTCCTTTCTTTACCTCTGGCCAAAGGCTCCATTGTTCAGTGAATTTAGTTTAGTCATCCTCACTAGAACCGTAATCTCTTCACAGAACTGTTTTTGTCAGGTGGCTTTAATATCTTCTTAACAGTCTGTCTGCATTGAATTAGGCATTGTAGTCAAAGAAACTGAAGTCTTGCTGGTGACAGCAGCTGTGCAGGCGTCAGTCTGCTGGTTATATATGCTAGCCAGGCCTCTCCATTGAGTAGAAGCATTGAGGAGAGCACCACTGGGATTTCTACCATCTCATATTTGCTCTGAGCTCTCTCTTCCATTTGAGCTGCTCAGGGTTTTGCTTGGCTGTGTTACTTCTGTCCCACAGGGGATGGCAGCAAGAGGTAGAATTTGGAGGGCTGGGTAAGTGTTGGCAATTTGTCTGCAGCATCAGTGATCCAGGTTCTGGGCAAGCAGCAGATTCCCGTGGAGTGGAATGGATTCTTCTCTTCACATGGGAAGCATCATAATCCACTAACACCAGTGCTTTCTTTAGTACTGATATTAGTCTCAAGACTTGAGATACCCCCTCAGAATTTTATCCCCAGTTGTTTCTGAAACTGTTAGTTAGGCGCAGCTGGAAGAGGAAGCAGAGCTGTATTCCTGTTTCCTGAAGTTGTGGGATTTCAGCTTCCAAACAGTGCAAGTTTTTAATCTGCTTCTTGGTCTTTCAGTCATACCTTTCTGCTCGGAACCATAGAATAGAATCATGGAATCATTAAGGTGGGAAAATACCCGTAAGAGCTTGTAGTCCAGTCATAAACCTCACACTGCTAACTCCACCACTAACTCGTGTA
This sequence comes from Sylvia atricapilla, assembly GCF_009819655.1. NCBI lineage: Eukaryota > Metazoa > Chordata > Aves > Passeriformes > Sylviidae > Sylvia > Sylvia atricapilla. Next base: position 141,921,005 of record NC_089140.1, read on the forward strand.
CCACATCTACAGAGATTTTAAATACCTCCAGGAGTGGTGACTTGCACCACTTCCCTGGGCAGCTTGTTCCAATTCTTGATAATGTTTTTGGTGAAGAAATTTTTCCTAATATCCAATCTAAACCGTCCCTGGAGCAACTTCAGGCTGTTTCATCTTCTCTTGCCATTTTTTACTTGGGAGAAGAGACAACTCCCATCTGGCTACAACCTCCTTTCAGGAGGTGTAGAGAGCAATAAGAGTCCCTCCTCCTTTTCTCCAGGCTAAACACCCCCAGCTCCACCAGCAGTTTTGTTGCCCTTCTTTGGACATGCCACCAGCGTGTCAGCGTCAACATTCGTATGCAAACGGACTGAGGGTGCCCTTGATCCCCTCACCTAGTGCATAGATGAAGATATTAAATGGGACTGGCCTAAATACCAAGCCCTGGAGAACACCACTTGTGGGCAGCTGCCAGCTGGATTTAACTCCATTCACCACAAAACCATGTTGTATGGGCCTGATCCCTTGGTTGTCCTGTATGTGCCGTGTGTCGACACTCAAGGTGATCTGCTCTGTAACCTTCACTGGCACTAAAGTTAGGCTGACAAGCCTGTAGCTCCCCAGATCCTCCTTCCTGCCCTTGTAGATGGGTGTTACATTGATTCCCTTCCAGTCAACTGAGACTCCCCATTTAGCCAGGACTGCTGATAAGTGATGGAGAGTGGCTTGGTCAGCTCTTCCACCAGCTCCCTCAGTTCTCTCTTGGGTGATCCCATCTGGCAGTATGGACTTGTGTGTGCCTAAGTGCTGTAGCAGGTCACTGACCAATTGCCCTCAGATTATGGGTCTTCATAATCCAATGAGCTTCAATGGAGCTTTATTGTACTCACTTTCCCTGTCGTCCAGCTCAGGGAGCTGGGACCCCTGAGAAAATGCAGTCTGACTATTGAAGACTGAAGCAAAGAAATTATTAAATATCTCTGTCTTTTCTTTATCCTTTGTCACCATGTCATGTGATCCCCATGCCCAGGATAGCCTCCGACTGTGACATCACCTACAAGTCCCTCTCTATTCACAACAGCAGGTCCAGCAGGTGCCTTTCCTTGCTGCCTCCCTTACCAGTTTTGTCAGGAATTTCTCTTAACACACTCCGAGAACCTTCTGGACTGTTCCTTCTCTTCTGTGTAGTATTTCTTGCAGATGTCTGTAATTCTTACTACAATAGATATTAAGTTTATACCTTTGAGAAATTTTTTCAAGGACCCTACTGCTCTCCTGAGCAGCACCCCTGAAGTTAAGCCCACTGGCTTCTCTTGGCTGCTCCTCACTGAGCAGAGCAGTGATTTGACCTGAGCATGGCTCCATGGCTGCCTGCGCTGGGAGGAACACGGGAGGAGCTGAGCAGTCCAAGCTTTGCATGGCATAATGTACCCTCACCACTTCCAAGGAGGCTGAGTTGTGAAACTACCAGGAAGGTTGCAGTGCAGGCTTTAGCTTCTCTTGGTGACATCTCTGGGATTTCTTTTACACTTCCTGCAATCCATGTGGCATATTAAGTACATAAATTCTGGTTTTATGCCCTAATGGTAGGGCTCTTTGTTGGTAGAGTTCCCTAAGGAACACCATCTCCTCTAGATGAATAGGAAGCTGATGGAGATTAACTCTGCCTCTAGTGAGACTTCCACCTGGCAGGGAGCTCCCCACTGCTATTTACTGAGTTCCTGCCCTGTTTGTTTGCCTTGGGATCACATCACACATTGCTTCCTCTTACTCTGCTGTTCAAAACGGGTTGGAGGATGGATGTGAGTTAGCTGTGCTGGTTCAGGGCAAGAACTAGTAGTCCTACTTTCAGGGTAGGCAAATTAGGGCAAATGATACAGAATTTATTTTTATGTGCTTTTCACAACAACCATTCAGTAAAGTAAATACATGTTGTTATTTTGTTCTGTAAAGTATTTTTAGTAAAACCTTGGTGCCTCTTTTATTGAATGACTAATGCATTTTGGTACATCTGAATTACATCTGTACTGAGTCATTTAATTTTGTAATGACATATTTAAATATTTAAGTCTCTACAAAAATTAAATATTGTAAAAGACTTAACATTTTGTTCTAGAAGTTGGTGTCTACATCACCACAAGTCTGTGTTTTTTTTGTTTTTTTGGTTTTTTTTTTTCCTTCAAATCAGTTCTTCATCTGCTTGTTGTGTAATGTTGCATTTAACATTTCACAGTACTGGTGTTACAGTCTTAGTTTTTCCTAACTCAGTGTTCACCTAATATTTCTAAAAATTTCCCTCATCTGAGACTTGAATTGCTTCACATTTTGAAACTTTGTTTATGGGGGAGATTTTGGCAGTAACAGAATTAAAACAGTTACATCTGTGTTCTCTGCAGTATTGCTTTTCTTGTAAGTGCTTGTGTTCTTTTGTTTGTTTGGTGTGTTTTTTGGTTTTGTTAGGATTTTCCTTTATTTTGGTTTGTTGTTTTTTTTTTAATTCTCATAGTGGACATGTAAGCTGAAAAAATTAAAAAGGATCTGCAAGTTTTATACTGGGATAGCTGTAAAATAAATATACACGTGTTGCTTTTGTAGACCAGTTGAACAGCCTTGCTTGAATTACTTTGTCATGTGCACTACTTCTTGAAGTACTTTTTCCCTTGTCTGATATGTTTCTCATATCGGCTCACAATGCCCTTATATTCATTGAACAAATGCCTGTTTTGCCAGGCTCTCCTTATTTTGAAACACCTTGCAAGCTTTCACTTGTGCATCATTATGCTGGATTTGTAATCTGTGTTTCTCCTGATGTGGGGTAGATACTGTGTCTTTGCTTTAGTGCCAGGTCCCTCATTTACTCTGTGAGCTCTTCAGGGCAGAGAGCTGCTCATCACCTCCTGTGCTTGCTGCAGTGCATAACTATATTTTTAGACTCCAAGGAGTGATCATCAATCATTATGAAATATCAATATTTTATTCTGCTATCTATGAATACTGCTTGAAGCTTCTCATCACCTTCTTCAAGCAAAGAATCAAAGCTAAGAACCACAGAAAAAGTTGGTTTTGTACTTGTACAACAGGGTTGTATGGTGAGAAAGGGTTTGAAAAAGAACGCCCACCACCACCAAACAAATAAACCACCTGTTTTTCACCACTGAGCAAGAAAGCTGGGACTGCATAGGAGAAGAATGGGAGATATTTGTAGTGGTAATTCTAAAATTAAAAAAACTTTCTGCTTTGTAAATATTTGTATGTAAAATACAGAGAGCAGGATTTTCAAAAGTGCTTACATGATGTAAGAAACAAAATGAGAAACTGAATTCACAGCTGAATGGTTAGGCAATAATGTGGGATGTGGGAGAGTCAGGTTCAAATACTTGCTGCAATTATCTTTTAATTAGTTATACAAAGTGGAACAACTTCAAACAGGAGAGATCAAGATGTCTTACCCTTGAATACCCAATAGCCTATGGGTTAGGACAGCTAATATGAGATGAGCAGGGATTTGAAAACGGGTCACTCACCTAACTGATGACTGTTTTAACCACTGAGATATTAAATCTGATAGTATATGTATTTCTCGCATCGTTGTTTATGAGGAAGGATTTGCCTGGCTTAAGCAACTGACTAAAGGAAAAGGTTTGTGGAGGAGGCACCCATTGCCATTAGAGGAGAACTCGCTGTCTCTTAGACAGTCTGCTTTGATAGCTGGCTTTTGTGATTCCTCTTTTTTGACACTGACTTTCTCCATCTATTTTATACAAGGTCTGAATGTCTAATTTAGGGAGGGGATTTCTTTGGATAGCCAGATCTCTAAAGCTTTGGTACTACAGTTTGCATCTTTACTACAACGTAGTCTGTTCGTACAGTTAGTTGTCTTTGACAAAGTAGGGAGTTACTATAGTGTGACAGACCAAACAGAAGTATGCAAATGACTTTTAGCAAGGCTGACATATTAAATAGCAGACATAAAGACATTACATATTGTTAAGATGTATTTACTGCTGAAGGAGGAAACCATGCTAATATACTAATTACATCATCTTGAGACTGATAATTATCTCTAGAGGATTTCATGAGTCTGCATCCATTTGATTTGTCCTAATTCAGAGCCTTGTCATCCTCATCTGCAATCTCTCGCTCAGATGGAGCATGGAAATCGACACAAGCGTTCCTAATATGCAAATAGAGATCTGCAGTTCCACTTCAAAGTGGCAGCTTCTGAAGTGGGAGTTTTAATTATTCCATTTTGAGTTAGTGACTCTGCAAAAGAGGTTTTTTTTTTTTTTTTTTCTTCTGCTAGTGAGTTGAGGGGATTTTTTTGGTTTGGTTTTTTTTTCCCCAGGTTTGTTACCCAGCTTTACAGTAGGCATGTCTTACTCTGTCATGCAAACAATGAAATGGTTGACCAATTAATGATCCATTTGCTTACTGATTGCAATCCATAACTTCCTTGGGGAGTTGTTTGTCCTGTTCTTCTTGGGGCTTTTTTGCATGTAATATTTTATATAACGAGATTCCTCATTGGTCATCACAGGAATTCTGTCATGAACTTGACAAACAAGGTCATATATCAACTGCCCTATATTTTTCAGAGGTGCACTGTGTCTTTTGTCGGAACTAAAATCCCCTGAACAAGGGAATGGGCTGCTGGGGTTGGGGAAGAAGGGAAGTTCATGAAGCAAGAAATGTTACAATGACTCTATATGGCGTGGCAGAAGACAAAAGCTAAGGGGAATGTGACTGTCCCCCTGTACTGGTGAGGCCACACCTCAAGTACTGTGTCCAGTTTTAGGTCCTGCAATTCAGGAAGGACAATGAGGTGCTGGAGCAAGTCCAGAGAAGGACAGGGGAGCTGGTGAAGGGTTTAGGGAGTCATTCATATGAGGAGTGGTTGAGGGAGCTGGGAGTATTTAGCCTGGAGAAAAGGAGGCTCCGAGGGGACTGTACCACTCTCTGTAACTCTCTGAAAGGAGGCTGTAGCCGGGTCGGGGTTGGCCTCTTCTCCTAGGCAACCAACAGCAGGACAAGAGGACATGGCCTCAGACTGTGCCAGATGTTGAGATTAAATATTAGGATGAATTTCTTCACTGAAAGGGTGATTAATCCTTGGAAAAGGCTGCCCAGGGAGCTGATTAAGTCACCATCCTTGGAGCTGTTCAAGAAATAACTGGATGTGATACTTAGTGCCATGATGTAATTGACATGGTGGTGATTGTTATGATTTGGACTTGATTATCTTGGAGGTCTTTTCCAACCTTAATGATTCTATGATGGGAATTGATAAAAGTTAAACTACAGGAACTGACCAAAATATAAAGTGATTGGCTGAGATGTTGCTGAAATTTCATCTGATTATGAATAACTACTAAATAACTAGATCAAATATTTTGCTGTGACATGTACTCATAGGGAAGATTCCTGTTGAAGTGTGAGATGCAATTACAAGATTAATTACTTACACTGAGTTATACTGTTCCACTTTGGATGGTGTATTTTCACTTCGTAATGAGGAGAACTTAAGGAGGTCACTGACAGTGAGGAAACTGTGCAGCAGAAGCACTCGAGGCAAAATAATGTTAGGTACCAGTGGGTGCACTTGAGAGAGAAAGCACTAGAGGACCTTATGAAGAGGTCAGTGTAGAGTGCTGTTCTTTTGAGACTGCTCATCCCTGTGTGCAGGAGAGGCAACCTGCATCTGCATCTGCTCCCTAAATCCTTAGGCAGTGACTCAGCAGGTGTTCAGTGAGAATGTAATTTATAAAAGGAATAATAGAGGCATCCCATAATTAGGGCTAGTAATAAGACAGGAATCAGTTTAGCATGTGATATACAGTGAGTCAGAGAAACAAAGGAAAAGCAAGTTTGATAGGGTTATAGGAAGGAAAGTGCAGTACTAAAAATTGTGATGAATGGTGATAATATGAACTTCAAAAGAAGCTAAAAAAGGGAAAGCAAAGTTATATGAGAAAGAGGAAGAATGAGTTCAAAACCTAAATATAAGAAGATTGTAAATTCAGGAAGATGTACGGAGAAGTTCAAATGGCAGGAGAGGTGTTACCAAGAGAGTTCACCGGCATAGGGCTTGTGTTAGCAGCCTGAAAAAAACTGGGAGACAAATGTAATAGTGTTGCAGAAACTGAGAAATAAGAAAAAAACATCTATTTATTGAGTTTAAAAATAACAGAAAGAAAATAGCTGCAGGCACAGAGTGTTTAGAAGAAAATTAATTTCTAATTACTTTAAAATCTTATGATAAATGACAGTTTCTAATCATGGACACCATAAAATCTGTGATTATCAGACAGCATAATGAGAATGTTTTCAATAGTCAGAAATTGATTTTCTTTTTCAGTATTATGTCCAAACTCATAGTGGTGTGTCTTCCTGTGTCAGTAAGTTCTTGGAGAGACAAATAATATTTCTACTCTTAACACCTTTTCTTGTTAGCCAAATCAATATGAAGAAAAATATATTTAAATTTGAGGCTGAGTTTTTGAATTTATTGTCCTGGTTCATGCTCCTGTTTTTCCTATTGCCCTGCAGACTCTCAGGAAGAACTGTTTCTTTCAGCCTTAGAACTGCAGATGAGGACACTCTCTTTTTCCTGTTTCTTCTCACCCTGCTGTCACATTTTGAAGACTGAGAAAATTGCTACTGCAGTCACACAGTCTCTTAACAGAAATTCTTGTTTTAAATATGAACTATTTAAAAAGTAAAGTTTGATTTTCATAACTTCCAACAACAAAATTAGGGGCCTGTGTGCAATGGGGGAGTCTATACATGCTGGAGAGCTGGGATATGATTTAATTTCTAGTCATAATTTTAAACCTGGATTGATAATTTGCATTTAGCTTTTTAAAAAGGCATTGTGTATGAATTGCAAGAGAGTTGCAAAACAAATATCCCTAAATTTTTCAAAACTGTTCTTGTGCGCTTCCTATTCTAGAATCAGCTAACAGACTTCATCCAGTCCACTTTACAGTTAGGTATTGCTATTGCTAGTATTGTGCTTAATTGCAGTTTCTTACACTGTTCACAGTTTTTCAGGTGTCCTTTATTGTGGAGAGTATGAAGCAACGTGGCTTTGAACTAATGTCATGATCTGTAACAAAAAAGCTGTTCAAGTTTTGTTCAAAGTTGTGAGTAGCCAGTTTTGTGAGGCTCGGTACAAAAGGGATGTGCTGGAATCAGGAAGTTGGACTCAGTCGTGCAGGACACACAGCTGGCACAGAAACAATCAGACAGTTGTGAAATCATTTGTTGGTATCATAAGAAAGGAAAATGGTGTAAACCAAGGATTTTGAAGAAGGATTTAAAGATATATTCCCAAATGTATGTTAGGAGCTTTCCTACAGCAGGAGAACTAGGAGAGAGAGAGAGTGTAAAAGCGTTTGTTTTGGAAATCAAACAGGTTGAGTGACAGGGACTGGCATCATCAGTTATCTGATGGCATGAACCAGCCTTTTGATACTGTGATAGATAACAGGAAAGGTGTGGATAGACTCCAAGGATTTTGGAAGGTCAATGGGAAGGATGCGTAGGGTGGTAATGTAAACAAGATCAATCAGGCTGTCACACAGCATACCTGCTCTTTGCAAAACCTGGTAACTACAGAGGAACAGCAACATTATCTAGCATACTAGGAGCAAATGCTAAGTTGAAATGCTCATTTTCTGATCCAGTTCTTTTCTGAAGCTAAATTACAAAGATAGACCTATAAGCAAAGAGGAGGAAAAGGATTGCAGTTGAAAAAATCCTTCTCTGTCTGCCTGAAGGGAACCTGTGAAAGCTGGGGAATGGGATATCCTGTGACACCTGTGTAGCAAGAAGGGTATGTTAGCATTTCAGAATGTGCAGTGCAAGGGAGAATAATCACTCGAGCATGTACTAGGAGAGCATGTAGTGTTTGGCAAGACAAGGGAAGAGGTGCAAGCTGTCAGACAGAACTGGTAAATCAAGAAGGATAAGACTGGAATTGGAAGTAAGGCCTGGGATTTAGTGGCTAATAACTACATTGAGGGCTGTCCCAATAGGAAGCTGGATAAGTAAACACCACTAATATGCATGGAAGAATGTGATAGGTAGAAAGGCTCAAAGGGGAGACTTGTCTCTATGGCATTTGATGTAAAGTGCAAAATAAAAGGCAGTTTTGCCACCACGCATAGACTGGGACAAGTGCGGTATTTGTACCCACTGAATATAAGTACGGTTGGTATTCCCAGTTTAAAAGGAAATTGGGAGGCTTAGTACAGTTGCACTCAATGGGTTCTTTGCTTGTTTTGCTTAGCACAGCCCTATCAGTGCTATCACTGAATTCACTGTTCTGTGTTGAAGGTGGAGCTCACTCTGATGGAATTACTGCCATCCTGATCTGTATATTAATAAAGATATATTAATTTGGTGAGTCTAGGCTGCAAGTTTCATCCAGGATTTGTGTTTTTCAACTAATGTCAATTTGAATGAAGCATGGGTCTGTACTTAAGATATCTTATTGCTGTTTCCCGAAAGTGTAAAGGTTACTTTTACTCCTAATGAAAAATGGTGACATGACTCACGTTGCTGTTTTGGAGAGTATGAAGAAGAAATGCTGTCAGTGCTGAAGAACTTTTTGAGGGCAAGAATTTCATCAGATGACCAAAAAAACCCAAAAAAACCCACCAACCAAGAGGGGTAAAAATTGAAAAAGCTTCACTGAGGTATACCCAAAGAATATAGAAAACATCCTTCTGGAAAAACAGATTTTAACAATGGTTGCTGTATGAAGGTCTTCAAAGGATGAGTCACACTTTGTATTTATACAGGAATAAGCTACACAGCTGGCATAAATCAGTGTTTTGTAGGAGCTTTTGGAGATAACACTGAACTTTACTTGTTTTAGGACTTAGCCCTTTATTACCATACTAGGGAAAATATGGATTTTAGTGATCTTAGTCAAACAAGCAGAGCCATACAAGAGTAAACAGGTTGTTAATCCAAAATCACCTTAGGGCCTTCTTCTGCTCCCACTGAAATCAATGTCTAAATTCCCATCAGTTTGAGTGGGATATTAAAGAAAGAAAAATAGCTCTAATATCCATGTTAATGTATTTGCTAAATATGTGAATTAATCAGAAGCTTGGTAAACTGGTTCAACAGCCTGATGCATTTGCTGAATCAACCTTGCCAAAACAGATACACCATCTGCCTCACAGTTGCTAAACACACAGCCAAAGAAACATTTTTATAAGAATAAAGTTATAAGTTGGTTTTGCTGTTACATGCCTTCATCTGTGCTCAGGCAAAACTACTTAGAGCAAGATGCTATGTATCTCTAGTGCACCAAAAGTAAATTTCATATAAACTCTATTTATGGCAGAACTTTTAGGTACGAGGAGTAGAAAATAGTCTTACTCCTTCACCATGTCTTGAACCCTAATACTGTAGAAGTTTTTGCTTTGTCATATTTATACTTCATATGTAGAAAAAAGCATACAGAAAACTAGATGAAGATGGACTTCTGTTTTGTTGAAGTTGTAAAGAATATTTAGTCCACTGCGTAGAGCAAATGATAGGCTTTTGGAAATGCTGAAAAGGATAAGGTGCTAAATAACCATGAGCTTTATTCAGGTACTTTGGTACCTTGGGAAAACCTGACCTTTCATACTCATATTAACTGCTGGTTTTGTGAGCCAATTTAACCTTATTAGTAACAGGTAATTTTAATACTGGTATTTCAATAAGATCCTCTTTCCTTGCTTATTTTTACCCCTTTGCACTTTGAAAAGCATTGCACAGAGGGTCTTGGAGAGAAACATCTTCTCTCTACCATAGTCAGTAACTCAGGAAAATACAAATGGGTGAGATTTTTTCTATTAAAATGTGTGTGTAGTAAAGCATTTTGCTTGAGGTGAAACTTCTGATATGTGGGAACCCCAAGAGATGCTGTTCAGGCTGTAAACTGTATGCACACAGGCAGTTTTGTTTCTTCACCTGGTGCTCATTTACATTAATCCCACCCTGTATATATATGATTCCTTTCTAAACAGGAGACAGAAAGCAACCAGGGTGGCCAAAGTGCATTAATAGCCTTACTGAAATGACTGTCAAGTGCCAAGAGTTGTTAGAGTTCGCTTGGATACACCCCAATATACCTGGAAGCAGTGTGTGTCCCCAGTGCTTACTTTCTTTTTAAGGGTTGAATGTGTGCAGCTGTGTTTAACGTAGGGCAAGGAAACTGTGGAAGGTACAGACAATTTTATTATAGGGACATCCTAGCTACAACCACTGCGTTGATGTGCTGTTTTGGAACCACGGCAACCCTGCCTCACCTTCATAATGTTACTTTAGCAGAGTTTTGGGATATTTGAATCGTGCTGACAGTGGTTTTCTGTTATGCTGGCCTGGTTTATTAAGGCAGTATGTGTCATAAGTGTGGGTCAGCCTTTACAAATCTGCCTCTCTTGGTATTTCACAATAGTCTGTGAAGGTGTTGCTCAACTGGAGTCCCAGCCCTGCAGCCATGATGTACAGAGGTGTTGAATCTCCTGAATCAGATGTGGGCCCTTAGGCAATCCTGGCTGCAGCTGAGCTGTGTTCATACTGCAGCTCCTGCTGCTGAATTATGATATCCTTTTTGACTGTCCTTGCAGATGTTTCCATGTGCAGTGTTTTATTTGTGCATCAACAAATGATCTGGTATTTGCTAAGGGTTTGAATCTAACCATTGACGAATAATAAATGACTGTTTAGGTTGAGCTGAAATTGTGCAGCCTGATTCAGTTACAGTGGTGACTCACTTAGAGTTGGTTCTCACATGATTCACAAAGTGTATGGGTGACTCAACCCACAAATTTACTTAGCTCCCATGTTATTTTCCCTCTCAGTGAAAAAAATTGGTTATAATAAATAATCACAGCAAACTTTGACTTACCCTGAGGTAAAATAAATATGTGTGTTGAAAGGCTGCATATTTGTAATAATAGATTATTTAGTGAGGTAAGGATGAAATAATAGGATGTATGAATTGTTAAACAAGAAATAAAGGTGACATGCATTTGTTTGCTTTTGTTGCATAGCAGAGATAAATAAAGGAAGAATAGTTACTTTCTCTATGATATGAGCTGTTCAGAGAGGCTGTTTTGACAGTGTCCGTGCTTACTGTTGTAGCCAGCCCATTCTTGGCATTTGTTCTCTGAAATAATCAGATTTAGATATGTCCATGTCTGGTTCAGACATTTGACAGTGATGTCAGTTCAGAGAATATGAGGTTCCCAGGTTCTGAACTGGGTCTTTGTAGGATGTGGTAGGCTGGCACACCTAGTCCTGAAGGACCTGAAGTAGCCTGTCTGAAAAATCGATTGAGCTCCTTCACAAAATCAAAATCACAAAGGTAAGAAATTCTGCCCAGCAGGAACTATAAGAAGTTTTTCTTCAGAAAATGCAGCTGCTTTCAGTGTTTCATAACCACATGCAGAGGCACATGGCTGTAGTGTAAATAGTCTAAATTACTCTGAGCTTGGAGTTCAGTGGAAACATCATCATAATCCTTTTTTGTGCGATCCCAGAAGAATATAAATATCTAAATAACTACATACCTCTAAGCTTTATAGCACTTTGTGACTAATCACCCTCCCTTTCATAAATGAAACTACAAAGAATCTGGAAAATTAAGAAATTTTGCCCTGTTAGCTGACTTGGTCTTTTAAAAGTTCATTAGCAAGCAGGAATGTTTCTATACCTCACAAAACTGAAATGTCAATAATACTAATAAATTAAACTTCAAAAGTCCATATTTTGCAGGAATTAAATTACAGGGAACAAATAATGCATGGTTTGAAAGACTGTGGTGAGAATTCTGAATTCTTTGAAAAGATAGGTTGTATCACAGATTTGAGGATACTGCTACATGGTTCAGGTATGGCAAGAAATTTCTGAGAAATAAAAGGAATGGTTCTAGCAAGCTTCCAAGTACCAGGGACATAAAAGATAGCCCTGAGAAACAGTACCTTGGAACAGTGACAGGATAAAAATATGCAGCTAGAGGACTTCTGTGCTAGAGAGAGAAGAACAAAAAGGCTAAAAAATAACCATGGAGTGTCACATGCTGAACCACTGCAATGCAAAGACCAGTGAAGCATTTCTGTGACAGGCAGAATGCTGTTCTT